>NC_064472.1:3850883-4450883 GCF_023343835.1 Lagopus muta | reverse complement strand
GATCACCACACTTTGACTTCATCCTTTCAGCCAAATTGTTATCCAGTGGGTGGTTCACCTTTCAAATCAAATCTCTCAAATTTGGAGATAAGGATGTGGTAGGGGACCATGTCAAAGGTGTTGCACAAGTCTAGGTAAATGACATCAGTTGCCTTCCCTGAGCTTTTATAGTCTGTTCTTGTTTTTTTTTTTATCACCTAATTTTGGTGTTTTTGCCTTATTTACCACCCTAGAACATAGCGGACAGTCTCTTCTTCATCACAATCTTTGAATCATCCAATTAGTTCAAAAACTAACAGGTGCAAATAGTCAACAGATCTGGAGAAAATGAAAATATAAAATTCAATCTATGTGTAGATATTGTAGCTTCTGGTATAATAGTTCTGTAGGTGCCACATGAAGTTTTGTTAATAGCACAGTTCCATCTCCAGGAAAAAAAGAAAAAAAAAAGAAAAAAAAAAAGGCATTGATAAAATATAGTTCAGAAGCAGGAAGAAAATAAAAAAATACAACGTCTGCAACAATTGTTTGTACATAACACAGATTTAAAATAGTTTTAAAAACTAAAGAGTCTTATGTATAATGTTATCAAATTAAAAAATAAAAATATTTCTGTTTATGTTTTCTGGTAAATTTAGTAGAATGTGAAGGGTTTAGTTGGAAGGGACCTACAGAAGTCAAGTCTAACTGCTTGACCAACTGCCTGTCCACATCAAAGCTGAAGAGAAGTGAAAGAATATTAATGAGAGCAATAGTCAGTGCCCACTGAACACTGACAGGCATAGGTCCTCAATCCCCTCCATAGGAAGTGTTAGGAACACCTACAGTAAGAAAAAATTTCCTTATATCTAGTCTGAACCTACCCTGGCTCTTTTTCTATCTTTGTATGACCTGTTATTGCTTCTTAAGAGCATTGCTGAGAGGAATTAATAAAACACCTGAATTCAACGCATGTCTTCTCAGGGCCTTGAAATCTCCTATGATTGGCCTCAGGCCTCTGGTTAAAAAAGCACTGTGTTTGTGATATGCTTTGAGAGTAAAACTCTTATTCAGCTTTTATGCCTGAATAGCTCACCTAAAGACACCCAGACTCCTTTAAATTGATCTACTGAAAAACATTTTACCTATGAGAAGAAATTGATAGTGAGCCTCCTAGAAATTTCTGTAATCATCTCTAGAACAGGGATAATCACATGGGTTTCCACTAGATATCTCCTTGATTCCTGGCTGTTGTCAGAAGTCTTGGAGAAATATTAAGCTTTAGTAAAAGCCTCAGGCCCCAGCAAGCTGGCCAGAAAAGTTCTGAGAAATCTAAATAGCTTTTAAACTACTATGAAACACTTGTACGCTAATTTCCCTTTGATTTATTCAGGTGTGAGGCCAGTCAAAACAATATAAACCGTTAATTATTAAATGAGGAAAATGAGGAACATGTTAAGAAGCTTCCATTCTTAAGAAAATACTTATTAGTGTCCACAGTTAATTTAAAATTTACAGAATGCTTACTTCAAGTACTCCAAAACTCTTAATAAATGTAAAAGTCAGACACATTCATAAATCATAAGCCTATATATTGTTTTCAAAATCTGAAACTATTTCTAGCAAACAGGTGTCTCTGGAATTACCTGAAGTGCTCAGGGACCCAAAAACAAGAAAACATGACAGGTATAGATTTCAAACTAGAGTTTCATTTTACATCTGACACTGGAGGCTATGCACCAGTGCTGAACAGTATCCACAGAGCAGTCAGAGCATATGGCTGAACATAATGTATGACAAGCCCTGATTTTAAATAACATCCCTTGAGCGCTGAAAAGAGTGCCCTATAGCAACACTCTAAAAATATTTCACTGCCACTGCACTTGGGCATACAAGCCTATGCTTAAGACTATTAATCAACAGAACAGTAGAAGTGGTACTAACTAGAATTTGCAAAAGGCTTTGGGAGCTATCTGCAGAAGCAGTATGGTAAAGTAATGTTACTATTACCACTGTTTCTTAGCTTGCTGGGGAGTGAATGGCAAAAACCTCTATATTTCAGAACTACACAATCCCAAATTGAGCTGAAGGAATGAAGGCAAATTAGCTCATCAAGGAAAAGATTAGATGGAGATAAAATAAAGAGAATGGGAACAAAAAGTAAAGGAGAAAGAAAATGAAAGAACGATGAAGAGGGACAAGAAGACAGAAAACTGTGAAGAAAAAAAAAAGATACAGAGGAAAGGACAGAGAGAGGACAACTAGATCCCTCACAGATAAAAATCCAGATTTTCTGGGGGCTATTTTTGTAATTTGCCAGAAAAGCAATATCTGATATTATTTAATCCCAGAGCCACTGAAGAGTAATTGTTTCCCTGGCCTGCTCAGAAGTTTTGCAGGGGGCTTATCATACCTAGAGATACTGTCATTTGGACAAAAATGAGAACCTGAAACTTCAAATTTTTGTTTCATAGAATCATAGAACAATTTGGGTTGGAAGAGACCCTGGGGATCACCAAGACCCAACCCCCACTGCCACAGGCAGGGCCACCAACTTTCTGATCTGGTACTAGACCAGGCTGCCCAGGACCCCATCTAACCTGGTCTTGAGCACCCCCAGGGATGGAGCATCCAGAGGCTTTCTGGGCTGCTTGTTCCAGCACCTGACCTCTCTCTATAGTTTCACTCCAGGCTTTTATTGTCAGCTTCTCCATCCTAATATTGTGCTTAAAAATGGGCCGATGATGCGGCAGAATAAGTGATTTCTTTGAAAAAATGACAATATGGATAGAGGTTTTTTTTTTTTTTTTCAGATAAGCATTATTTTTTTGCAGTACAGTTCTGAAACTCTGAAGTCACATTTCCTATACCACAGTAAAAGACCTTTACTTCTAGTCAATAAGAAATTCAGGGAAAAGAGAGGTATTGGGCAATTCTCCTGAGGGTGCTAAAAATCGACATTATCAAATGCAAAGCAAAAACAGCCAAGTGAGATTCCAGCTCCAGGAATATAAAAAATTAGCTATACAACTCACATCCTGTAAAGGAGCATTTTAACCCACTGAATATTGGCTTCTCCTGAGTCAAGACAGATTACACTTGCTCTACTGCACCTTTGGCAAAAATAGGATTGATAACAATGTATTGTATAAACACAGACCCAACCCAATCATAGGCTCACACAGCTACAAACTGCCCCTGCATTCCAAACTTAGGAATTTCTGCAGTGTTAAAAATATTAGAAATAGCTGTATTGTACCATCAGTCAGCAGACCCAGGAAAAAAACTGATCATTTTCCAGAATGGGACAATACTTCAGTCAGGTGCCAGAACCCAGAATTCATCCTCATTTTAACTAAACTCCAAATTTCACCCAGTAATTATATTTAATTTAATCAGCTAAATGAAGATATTCCCTTTAATCACAAAGGAAATAGGTATCAAATGACTCTTGAATCTCTGTACTCATATTAGAAATTGAGTTCTTAGAAAGCTGCATTATTTACTTATCATTAAAAAATAAATATTCATTAAAAATAAATTTCATTAAGTAAACAGTGGCTGAATATTTGAAGTGTTGATATAGGAAGCTTTACAGAAATTCAGTTGTCAGGTCAGGCTACAAACATCAGAAATTGTGACATCACGAATTATCAGTTGCCATTAAATGTTTGGATCAGTACTCACCTCTGCAATTTCTGATTCTCCTTATGAATCTTTAGTATCATCAAGGAGAGCCAGCAAAAAGACAACATGCAGTTCAGAATACACTTAGCAAAATCTTACTACAGATCTGGGAAAATAATATTAACATCATATGCTCATCAATTCTGCATCAGATTTCCTACTCAGATAGAGATTCACTCTGCTAGTTCATTAGTATTTTAATATCAGACTCTTGCCTTGATGTCCATATAACACAATCACAGTAATTAAAACTAGTACATGCAGAAAGTCTGACATGAGGTTTAACTTCCATGTTTCTTTACCCAATCCCAATTGTACACATTTACCATACACATTTATGTTTATTCTGTAAATGCTTGTTCAACATAATTCAGTTGCAAACAACCTATAAAATTCAGATTGCAGGTATATATGTAAATACATATATTTTTTCCCATCCTTCAAATTGTAAAATTCATTTTATCTGTATTGCATTTAAAGAATTGCAAATGTTAAAGAATGCACATGGGAAAATGATCACTACAAAGCACAGTTCGTTACTGTTCAAGGTGTGCTGGTATCTTCAGATTTTTTACCCCAAAATCTAAATAACAGAAAAGGAAATGTTAAGCAGGAGCTATAAGAAGGATATGTAAGAGGGACTATTATTGCTCCTAATATTTATTTGAGTAATTTCATTGTAGAAGAACATCTGGAAGATATTTTGAGTATATAAAGAATGCAACTACTTTATAAAGTAGTAAAACATTCATACTTGTAAATGTGAAAAGCTATGAGAATTTTAGAGGTACTTAGATTCAAAAGATGTAAATGAAGAAAACTGCTACATAACAAAGTAGAACAGTACATACAGGAAGGAAGTAATTACTTTTCCTGCACAAGAGATTCAACTGATATTGAATGTTAGTGGGAAAGAACCTCTATTTACTCCTGTGAATCTGTACCTATCATTAATACATATAAAAGTCCTAGCAAAACCTTGAGTTGCAATTGTAGACTATCATGGCAATATCTTATAATCCCTGGAAAAGCATGCTTATTCTCTTTTCTACTTCCATTATAAGCAATAAATGTATAGATTTAGATGCCCAGAGTCATTTATAGGTTACACAATTTTGTGGTGTTTCCTTCTTACTGAGATTAAAAAAATGTGGGGGGAGATGTAACTGTGAGTGAGTCACCAAAGAGCTTATTAGACTCCTTGATAGACCCTATTACTGTGAAACCTTGGGAGTCTGGAGCGTAAGACAGAGAGCAAACGGTATCTGTTGCATCTAAGGGTGAACAGGAGATTCTTTTTGTATGCATTGTTAATCTTACACACTCAAGAAACCTTTCATCCTTTATCACTGTTGTTTGGAAGAAGCTAAGCCCAATTAACTGATTAGAGGGACAGGAATTTCTGGCTTGTAAGTGAATGGTATATAAGATGTATTTTATGTGCACAGGCACAAGTAACCTGTTTATGTTATGGAATCGCTGCAGGATCCCGAACTCTAGGAAACAGCGAAGAAGGAAACAATCTGCGGAACCTCAAACAGCTAAGGAGCTCCAGACTTTCCTAGTAATGAGGAGGTGGTGCTGCCTACAACGATGGAATACTGGTGAAATCCCTCTACACCCTTTTGAAATCCTGTCCAAAGGTCCGCATACAGGTTGAGGAAGAAAAATAAGAGAAAGGTTTAACTGTGGCAATTTGACATGGACTTCGTTGTTAGTGCAAAGCAAGAACGTTTATTGTGGGTGATGAACAATATACACTTGGTCAAGTGCCTTATTAAAGGTGACTCTCTTGCCATATGTGGCAGTGCTGGAACTTCCATCCTGCCCTGAAGTAGATGGCTTTGGAGCTGGGCTCATCCATCTGGTGCCGTCCTGTGGCACCCAGCCTATGTTATTGTGAGTGTTGGACCAAGGCACCATCTCTGTCAGTCTCATCTCAAGTCTGTTGTACCCTACCAGCGTTTCCCCGTAGTGGGTGATGAGGTCTTAGAGACTGTCAAATACTTGGGTGTCAGTCAAAAAGAACTTGTCAAAAAGAACAGAGTCCTGCTGCCAATGGATGCGGAAATGCTGCACCTTCTCGTTATACCACACGGACAGAACACAATCGCCAACGTAAGTCTCACTCTCCCTGAGGAGAGTGAAGGAAGGCTTCACTAATGGCTCCCGAGGAAGGAGCCATTAGGGGCTCCCATCTCGGCGCAGTACTCTGTCTACAGCCACTGAGCGGTGTGCCGCCCACCACGCCCTGTTCCCAGCTTGCTGTGGAACCATTCCTGTGTGAGATGCAGCTCGATGTTGGTGCTCACCTCCTTCTGTGCAGGTCATCTATCCCAGCTGTTCATGACTGGGACAACATACATTGGGTTCCATGTATGATCGATGGGCTCTACTGTCAGTTGGCATCTGCTCCTTTGCCACACATGAACCCATGGTTTGCCACTCACCTCCGCCAAGCCACCACAGGTTTGGCGGGGCTTGCCAATGGTCTTTATAGCATCTGCTGACACCCGTGCCAGGTGTACAAGCTAAACGTCTCGTGATCATGTTGAGAGGGTCTGTCTGGAATAAATAATTACAATCTTTTGGTTTTTCTGCTGAACTTGTTTATACCTCCAAAGATCTTCTGTTAGTCCCAGCAAGAATGTCTTTATTTTCTCCCAGTAATATACAGGTTAAAGGAATTGAACCTGGACAAATTAAATGAGTGGGCTTGGAAAGTATATAGAAACAGGGATTGTAAAAAGAAAGAAATTGGGAAAAACAGTAGCGGTTGCACTAGAGCAGGACCTTGAAGGACCCAGTGGACTGAATGCAGTGTGCACACAGCAGGGTAAAGATGTTTGTTTTCTGGTAGATATGGGTGCCTCTCTCTCTGTGCTGCATCAACATTTACTACCCATAGATGATTTTTGTAACAGTAGTACGAGCCACTGGTCAACAAGAAAAAGCTTATGAATTAAATAAAAATGGAGCTAATGGTAAAGCAAGAAACAATGGGAGAAAGTGACTATAGCTGTAAATAACTTTCTGTATTTTGTTTTGTAGAGAGATCTAATTTAGTGGTTCTGTTTTGTGAGCAGGTGTTCCACCTGGGCTTTGTGTCATGCACTGGCCATGCAGATGTGGAGCACAAGTGGAAAAAACCTTGCAGACCCTGAGAAGAATAAAAGCAGGACAGCCTGTGATGGGTGAGAAAGGAAAAGTGATCTTTGAAGTAGGCGACTCCCTGCTGACACTGCTTTTTGCATCCACCACCAGCACGTTCCTTCTCTCTCATTTCAGTGGTTTGCTGTCTCACAAGGGTCAATAAGTAATAATAAATTAGCTTAGAAAGTCCCAGTTTTCCACTTATGCAATTGTCTATAATAAATGCCTGTGTGAGGTTGTATATATCAACTCAAAAAATTTGTGACCTCCTATGTAAATTTTATGTTCAGTGTGTTATCAATTGAGGCTTTGAGTTATGATGATTATATAATTATTATATAATTAGTGCTATTATTTTATAGTGTGGTAACAGTTTGCTAATAAACAAAAAAGGGGAAAGTTGTAAGGGAGAATAGAATGCTAAAAAAGGAAAGTTGTGAATGTATATCAGTTTTGTGAGAACCAGCAATAAATGCTTTGGATTATTCATATGTGAGTCCACACAAGGACCCAGGTGAACCGAGAGTGCTGAAAGGAAGATCATGCTGCATAGAAGCTGAAAGGAAGTTCACAATGGAAGAAGTGCTACGCTGAAAGAAGCAATCCCATGCACAGCCCTGCTTTTCTCTGGATGAAGGAACAGCTCCAAGATGGGTGTAATATATTCAGGGGTCTTTTTAGGGGGGTTTTGCAGAATGGATACAGAATTTCCTAGAAATGGGGTTAGTTTCTCTTACTGCTTTTTTCTCTGTTTTAATTTGTATTCCATGCTTGTTGCAGTGTATACAAAAAAATGGTACAGGATGCTATGAAACATGCCTTTTTTATTAATAACGAAGGGGGAGATATGGGGGAAAATGGAACTGTGAGTGAGTCACCAAAGAGCTTATCAGACTCCTTGACAGACCCTATCACTGTGAAACCTTGGGAGTCTGGAGTGTAAGACAGAGAGCAAACGGCATCTGTTGCATCTAAGGGTGAACAGGAGATTCTTTTTGTATGCATTGTTAATCTTTTCACACTCAAGAAACCTTTCATCCTTTATCACTGTTGTTTGAAGGAAGCTAGGCCCAATTAACTGATCAGAGGGACAGGAATTTCTGGCTTGTAAGTGAATGGTATACAAGATATATGTTGAACACAATAAAGAGAACTATTCTGAGAACTATTCTGATGCTACAAGAAAATGTGAGAGCTCTCTAACTCGACTGAGTGCCGACAAAAAAATAAATCAATATATTAAAAATGAAAAGTATTGGAAATGTCATAGATAGTTAGAACTTCATACTAGACTTTGCAGCAGAGTCTGGAACTCCTTTTGGTTTAGAGGCTAGTAAACTGCAGTTTGAATCTAGTCCTGCATAGCACAGACTGGTAGAAAAGTGTCTGGAGTCAAAGGTCCCTCCACCATGTAAAAGAAGAATTGTGCAGTTTGTACGATGAATACAGAGAGAAAGCAGTTATTTACTACTGGTTAGCACATCATACATCAAGGAAAAAGAGTAGCTCATTGTTACCGTCTCAGAGCTGATTCTAAGGTGTTTAGTTTTTTAAATTCTGGCATGGTGGCCACATGGATGATACAATTTTATAAACAGGAGTATAAAACAACACTCCTCTTACTCAGTTGTTACTACAAAGGAGATTGGGAGAATAACTCACATGCAGATTCTTATTAAAATAAATAATGTCCCTATAATTCTCTGTCATTTCTGCCTTATCCCAGTGACTGAATACAGCTTTTGCAGATGGAACCCAATACAGTTGAAGCGGTTAATTTTTGATCTTATCTGAAAAACAGTGTAATTTTATCCCTGGACACTCGCTAACTTTCAATTTTCACAGAATCACAGAATTGTAGGGGTTGGAAGGGACCTCCAGAGATCATTGAGACCAACCCCCCTGCCAAAGCAGACCTACACCAGGTCGCACAGGTAGGCATCCAGGCAGGTCTTGAACATCTCCAGAGAAGGAGACTCCACCACCTCCCTGGGCAGCCTGTTCCAGTGCTCCATCACCCTCACTGTAAAGAAGTTCTTGCGCATGTTTGTGCAGAACTTCCTATGCTGCAGTTTCCGGCTGTTTCCCCTTGTCCTGTCTCTACTCACCACTGAAAAGAGTCCAACCTCACCATTCTGCCCCCCACACCTTAGATATTTATAGACCTGGATCAGGTCCCCTCTCAGTCTTCCTTTCTCAAGGCTGAACAGACCCAGTTCACTCAGCCTTTCTTCATAGGAGAGATGCTCCAGGCCCTTCACCATCTTTGTGGCCCTCCACTGAACTCTGTCCAAGAGATCCCTGTCTTTTTTGTACTGGGGAGCCCAGAACTGGACACAGTACTCCAGATGAGGCCTTACCAGGGCAGAGTAGAGGGGGAGGATCACCTCCCTCGACCTGCTGGCCACCCTCTTTCTAATGCATCCCAGAATGCCATTGGCCTTTTTTGGCCACGAGGGCACACTGCTGGCTCATGGCCAACCTGTCATCCACCAGGACGTCCAGGTCCCTCTCTGCAGAGCTCCTCTCCAGCAGCTCATCCCCCAGTCTGTACCGGTGCATGCAATTATTCCTCCCTGGGTGTAAGACTCTACACTTGGTTTTGTTGAACCTCATTCGGCTTTTTTTCTGCCCAGCTCTCCAGCCTGTCCAGGTCTCGCTGAATGGCAGCACAGCCTTCAGGTGTGTCAGCCAATCCTCCCAGCTTTGTATCATCAGCAAACTTGCTGAGGGTGGCCACCATCCCCTCATCAAAGTCATTGATGAAGATGATGAACAAGACCAGATCCAGCACAGACCCCTTGGGGATACCAGTCCAGCCAGACTCTGCACCACCAACGACAACCCTCTGCGCTCTGCCAGTCAGCCAGTTCTCAACCCACCTCACTGTCCACTCATCTATCCCACACTTCCTCAGCTTTGTTATAAGGATGTCATGGGAGAACAGTATCAAATGCCTTTCTAAAATCAAGGTAGACTACATCTACTGCTCTTTTCTTTCTGCTACTATTGTTGAATAAGTGTTTGTTTTAGTAAGTAAAGAATAAATTTGCAAGGATTACAAATAATGGGTGAGAAAACTGTAAACCATGTATGAATGACATTACATTCAATTTGTTAAATGGACTTAGTGTTATTTAACAGTGCAATAATTGATCAGTGAAAAATGTATCATCCAAATATGCAAAGTTTGGGGGTTTAGTAATAAAACAGCACATTTTTTAACAGTGATGTATAAGTTTTCTATTGTCTAATGAAAAAATATTTCTTATAAGCTAGTACTTAATCTATCTTTTTTTCCTTATGTACCATAACTTTTACACTTCATTACTGCTTTTATACTGGATTAAGAAACATTGTTTATTTAAAAAAAACCTTCCAGCATCTCAACAAAATCACATGACACTTCTAATTTTAAGCTCTCAAACCTTTCTTTTGTTACTAAAATACCTGTGTGTCTGTCCTGTAATGGATTTTGTAGAGTTATTGTGAAAAAGTATGCTTCTCATAGTATATTCACTTTCAGCTTCAGAAATCTCTAGATAAGAAGTGTATTTTCAAAGCATGATTTGAGGATGTATCAAATCCTACTTACTCTTTTTAGGTTTCATATCACTGAGACCCATATACACTGATTTGAACACTTAGGACTAAGTAATTGATTGTTTTACAGGCTTGGTTTATAAACTGTTGTGGGGTTTCATTATCCCAGGTCAAGACTTATGCCTCGATATGAGCATATTTTTCTGGCCTTTGTTAAATCAAATTGATATTTCAGGCTACTCAACTGCTTCAAATAAAAATTCCTTCACGAACTTCATCTTGCTATAGATTTTCTTGAAAATATTGAAAAGTGCCTTTATTTTGAATAGATGAGTTTAGATAAGATAATCTGTGCATAGACTAAGTACTTGTATTTGCAGAACCTCAATCCTGATTCATCTGGAAACTATACTTACAAAGGCCCGAAGGTTTTTAGTTTCATCAGGCAGAAAACATTCCATTTCCTTCTACTTTATCTCAAGTATATATAAAAGAATTACTGTAATTACTGCAGTTTGAAATGTAGGCCAAACCTACAAATCAGATATAAGAGTCACTGGAAAAAAAAGCACTTATGTAGGAATGAATGCATTTCTCTAAAGTTCTAAATATCTTTAGCTTGGCTAAAACTTACTTTTTCAGTGATACAAAATGAAATAGCCATGAACATTACTTGGCTGAACACAAAACCAAAAGATGCCCCAAAGCCATGCATTCAGACTTCATGAACACCTTCATGATATCTTTATGTGGTTTAGCCATAAATTATTTCTGTTTCAGATTTTAAAATCCTCTTGTATTGAGTGACAATCAAACTTGTACATAAGATGTCATTACCATCATTTGACTAAAAATGATTTGAAGGCTAAATTAAGTTACAGGCTCTTCTCAGTGGTGCACAGCAACAGGACAAGGAGTCATGGCCTAAAACCTGAACATAGAAAGTTGCGTACTGACAGATGGAAGAATTCTTTATTGTAAGGGTGACAGAGCATTGGAGCAGGTTGCCCAGAGATATTGTGGACTCTCCTTCTAAGAATATATTCAAGACCTGTCTAGTTTCCTGTCTGTGCAACCTATTGTAGGTTACCTTTAGCAGAGGAGTTGAGGTCTTTTAGCAGATCTCTTGAGGTCTTTTCCAACCCTGCAATTCTGTGATCCTGTGAGTGTTGAAGACAACAGGTACAAGTCACACAAAAAATGTGGAGTGAGAGGCAATGAAAAAGATTACCCACTATCTCTGACAATAAAGGCTACCTATTGTATTAATTACATAATAAATAGTCTGTACAATTTAAGAGTATATGGTAAAAAGACATAGTTTAAAGAATTACAAGCACCTGTGATTTCAACATTGTTTTCCAGCTTCTAGGAAGCTGGAAGAAGTTTATTTGATTGCATTTTCTTTTTCCCTTGGAAAATACTGAAATATAATAAAGCAACATGAGAAGGAGAAAATCTCTTAATTTTCATTTGTCAAATAAAAAAATATTTTCTTAGAAAGAGCAATTTTTTTTTTCAAAACTTATACATGAAAATATTATCCCATATCCAATTATCATATTAGGCTGCAATCAGTTATTGATTCTATGAGTACCATACAGTTCCCATAAGACACTAAAAGCCTTTCACATTATAATCCCATGAATAAAATTCTTACACAGGTTTCTTTGCTGAGGAGCTTTCTAGCAAGCCAGAGTGAACAACTCTTTACAGTTGCATTATTGCACCTCAGAAAAGCTCTACCAAACTTTTATTGTTTTCTTTTCTTATGATTCAAACCACTCTGTATTGCATTTAGTTTGATGGACTCCCAGCATGTTCATTTTTTAGCATTTCAATGAGTAATTTCTAAAAGCAACACAGCAGAAATACCTGTTAAAATATTTATAGAACTTTACTGCCTTAGTGATAGAGGTAAGATTCCTACCGTAACTGTTAATACAACAGCAGATTTAACAGACCGGGGTTTCACTTCATAGAGTCTTGTAATGTGTTCTTACAGTGGATAAGAATGACTTGCTGTTTTATTTATAATCTGAAGTAAAATATGCTTCACACTGATAGCACAATTATAGCTCTAACAGCTGAAGGTTTGTGCCAGTAATGTACATCCTAGAAGTTATTATTTTCTAGTCTTTATTGCCAAACCTCATGAATGGACTACTATTTGCTTGCCTGGGCAACAATCCTGCTAAGCATTACAAAATTCTGACTGTTGTACTAAAGCACTTCTGACATCAGCCAGTGGAGCGACAAATAAGCTCAAATTTGCTGAACTTTCTAAACCTGCAAAACTTCTACAGGAATCACTTTATTAACTATATGCTTATGGATGACAAATATTTATTTAGAAATGCACAATGCACAATTTTTTTGTTTGTTTGTTTAGAATAGCAGTAACTGAGAATCAGGCATTTTAGAAACTCCTGCAGCCTTATAAATATCACAAAAACAATCAGCCAGCTTGTCTTTTCACCTACAGGTTGCAGGTAAATATTCCTTCCTTCCTTCCTTCCTTCCTTCCTTCCTTCCTTCCTTCCTTCCTTCCTTCCTTCCTTCCTTCCTTCCTTCCTTCCTTCCTTCCTTCCTTCCTTCCTTCCTTCCTTCCTTCCTTCCTTCCTTCCTTCCTTCCTTCCTTCCTTCCTTCCTTCCTTCCTTCCTTCCTTCCTTCCTTCCTTCCTTCCTTCCTTCCTTCCTTCCTTCCTTCCTTCCTTCCTTCCTTCCTTCCTTCCTCCCTCCCTCCCTCCCTCCCTCCCTCCCTCCCTCCCTCCCTCCCTCCCTTCCTCCCTTCCTCCCTTCCTCCCTTCCTTCCTTAAATTATGGAAAGTTTTATCCTCCTCTTCTTCCATTCTTCTCAGTTCTCTTTACAAGAACTTCTTGTTGATACCTACATGAATATTTAAGAAGACAAAAGACAGCCTCATGTGTCAGTTAACGCATCAGCATATCTGAAGCTCTGGGACTATTTCTGCACCTGGCACAGAACTCTCAGTCCAGTATTTTCATCTCTTGAAGCCCCTGTGAGCCACAGCCTAGAGGATTGTGATTCAATTTGGATAGCTAACTAGACTTTTAATCATTTTCGTGCCCTTTAAGATTTGCAATCCAGCATCATTTTCAGCCCCTAATTGGCAGAGGACAACAACTTCATTCTATGTGGTCTCAAGAAGTGCATATTCAGGTAAACTAGGTCATCTCTTACTTGATTCTCCCCTACTGTTATATCTCTGTCCTCCAAAATTTGCCAATTTACACATAAACCAGGGAGGCCTAAGAACAGAACATGTCAACAAAGATGAAAGCAAAGAAGGCCATATCATTCACATCCTTTAAATTTTGCCATACATACACTTCTCATGCTTACAGTTTTGACTTTCTTTAAATCCAACCCAACATGACCGAGCTGCACTCCAAGGTACTCCTTGGCACTTATGGATGCCCTTCCCTGCTTCTGTATTCATAAGTTCTTCCACCTCTTTGACAACTGTCTGGATTTCCCCATTGAAAAAAGCTGGCTTTGTGTCACATACATATATCTGCGAATAAAGCTGTAAAAAAGAGTAATTCCTGAGGGAGCAAGAGAAAAACTTCCACTGAAGTTAATTCACAGTAAATGGATTTCTCCCCTGATTACCATGAGTTTTTAGATGGTCCTCAAACGACAATTGTAAACTACTGTAGTTTTATTATGAAAGTGTGAAGAGATTTGCTATCTACACCTTCTTTGTTGTTGTTGCTTATTTATTTTCTTTTGCTTTAGTTCTCTTTTTATCTTGCAAACAGGTAATGAACTTTCTACACGATTTTATCTTTCTTAGCATATCATATTCAACATTTCCTACTATGTTGTAAATTTGCATGCTAAAAAAAAAATTAATTTGAATTTTCAGTAGATTTAATGTTTAAGAGAGCTGCTCTGAAATTATTATCTCATATTTTATTGTGTTGGGCTATGATGTCAGAGTTGCATGTTGGAGGTGCAGCTCTAGAAGCTGAACTTTCCTGCAAGTATTCTGTTACATTTTGTTGCTGTATGACAGATAGAGGTGGCTGAAAAAATTGTGTCAAACACAGGAGTGCTTATGAAACAAAGATGAGTCATTGAATTCTTCCATGAACAAAAAAAAATGGCACCCATTGACATTTATTGATGCTTGCTTTGTGGATAGCAAATAGTGAACTGTGAGCAAGTGAAGTGGTGGGAGATGTACAATGGCAACAGCAATAATTGGTAACTCCTACTGGTACAGATTTTTATAAGCATGGCTTGCAGGAAAAAACAAAACAAAACAAAACACAAATTTAAAGGTGGAGATTATGTTGAAAAATAGTATTTTTTAGCTGTGATTTTATTCTATCAACTAGTGATATTGTGCTCTTTGTGTCTGTTGTAGTTTCCATGGAATAAACAGGAGGCATTACTTTTGGAGAAACCTACTCATTAAAATATTTTATTTGTGTCAACAGAATTAAATTATCCAATCTTGATGCTGATGTAATGTTGCATCTTGAAGGCACTCCTTTTGAACTTCAGTGACAATACTTTGATAGAGATTTGTGTAGTGTATCTACCAGGCAGGAGAAATGCAGGTAAGGCAGAGGTGAAGTAACTCTGATTTGCTGCCTATTTTGACAAGCCATAGAAAATGGTAATAAAGATATGTCAGGATAAAATGAATTATTCAACAACTGTTGTCATACTTTTACCCAATGATGAGGTTTAGAAAAAATGATAAATACTGACAAGTATAGGAAAATATTTATTTTTAATAATTTTTAAATAAATAATTTACTCTCTGAAGCTGCTGAAGAGGTAAGGTACTTGAGATCTTTTGCAAGAATTATCAGCTTGCCTATTTTTCTCTAGTTTACTAAAAAAGGGAAATTTCAAAAGTAAAGGATTGCTTTCCTACATTTTGTGGGGAGTTATTGTTTGGGAACATATATCAGTACAGTTTAAAACACTCCACCTCTCAGAAAATGTAGATTTAAGACACTACACTGCCCATTGTTCCCTTAATAAGTCATTACAACTGCCAACACACAGTATCCGTTACTATATGTTCCATTCTTCACAAAAAAATTACCTATATGTATGACTTCATGTCTGTAATTAAACAAAAAAAGACATGATTTTAAGAATACATGATGGCATTTCTATAACTGAAGTAGAAACAGAAACCAGAACTTACTAATCTTATAAAAGGTGCTTCTTCTTTCCTACAGCAAGACCTTAACCCATACACTTAATCCCTGGATGTCATGTTTTCATCTTCCCTAGACTGACAAAATGTACAAATAAAAATAATGTGAAGTACATGTGCAAATTTGAGCGTTCAGATTTACCAGTTGTATCATAAGTAAGTGTCCAATGGATCTTCATTATTTTCTAGCACTCTGACACATCTCTCTGAGCAATATGAGCAGATGTGGCGCAGTTTTATTGTTGTGGGCAGGTTTATAAACAACTGAAAAAATTTGTGAGACAAGCTGAAATATGGATATAATCTCAAAATGGGGAAGACTCTCACTGCCTCACTCCTTTAAGTATCTATTATCATAATTCCCACAGACTTCAGAGATACCCACCTGATTAAGGAAGAGCTGATGTGTTGAAGGCTTCCCAGCTGCTAAGCTCAAACACAAAATTACCGATGACTTCAGCAGATGGTCCTGTTTTTAGACCATTGAGAACTTTATGAGCCATTTATACTCCTTCAGGCAACTCATCATTTGAAATAAGGAACAGAATAAGGTAGTAATGTGTTTTGCTACAAAATGCTTTGGGATTACTCTTTCCTGGGTAGCATTCAAATATACTCACCTTGAACACAACTGCTATAGTGAAAAAAAAAATTGAGTTTAAATTTTTATTTTGGTTTGGCTGTTTTTAAAAATTGATGAAACAGAACTTTATTGCAGATAAGATGAGAGTAATTGTCTTCTCACTGAAAAAGACTGGTTTGAATAGTTTTTATGGAAGAAATATTGTAGGAGTGGTGAGAACACTGGCTCTACTTTTCCAATCTCCTGTCTTTTTAATTAAATCCATAGACAAAAGTGTTGTTCAGTAAAAAAATCTTTCTTCTAGAGCAGACACTGGGAGTCAGCCTAGCTCCATTTTTTTCTTGTCTAGAGTCGAGTGAATAGACAGATTCATGAGAAACACATCCATGCAGTTTTTCATAGTTCAACTCCTGTATTGGCACAGACAAGTTTAAGAACATGAAGAATAAAGTCTTAAATAATGTGTATACTTTAAAGTAAAAAAAGATTTTTTGTGAAGAATTCTGAGGAAAAAAATAAAAAAAATCTAACTTATCTTTAGTGATGTTAGAACCAATAATCTCAAGTTTTATACAACTATAGTGTATTTTATATTATAATTTCTAGGACCATGCATATTCCCAATTCTACCACAGATTTTAGTGAGGTTCCTGAGATAAGACACTTAAATCAAAGACATGTTTTTCCAAAATATATCTTACAAGTGGTGTCTAGCACACAGAAAGTAGGCTTTCTGTGTACCAGGACAGTAATCATTGATTAGAGATCCATGTGAATATTACTATCTCAAAATGTACCACAAGAGAAATGAAATTAAATGGGAATATATATATATGTATATTTAACTCACTGATTACTTGCCAATACTGTTCCTATTATTTTATATCATGAGAGAAGTAATGCAGTCATTTTATGCCCATACACTATCTCTTGCTATGCTGTTTGCTTGGTCAGGTGGGCCACAAAGATAGTTATAAGATATTTCTCCCTTTTAGATCAGGTCTCAGTTTGTTCCTTTTTGTAGTAAATTCACCTAAGATGTTCCAAATTCAAAGTACCACAGAGTCTAGCACATTTCCTGTGTTTGTTTGTTTTTCAGGCACTTAGAATACATTAATATTATGATTTTTTAATTATTAAATATAATAATATATAATATTGTTAAAATTGACTGCCCGATAATCCTACTGCCTAGTTCTAAGCCATCAGCTGCTTCACTGTGCTTCTTTCTCTCTCTCTCTATATATATATGTATATACATACTGTACAAGTTCAAGGCATGAAACAAACCTCAGTAATAATTCTACAATTTTCAGTAAAACCACAGGAACTTGTTAGTTTTTGGTGGTAAAATTGCTGATTTTTAATGGTATATTGAAGTTACAGGTCAGCATTTCCAGGTTTCTCTTCTTCTAAATAATTCATTTCCTATTATTGAGCATTTAGGGAAAAAAAACCAGCAGGGATAGCAGTGTGCTGCAGTCTTGGATGAAGTAGCTGCAAATATTATTCTCCATCCCTAGAGTATGTTTGTAATAGTGCAACCCTAATCAAATGTGCTATGGGGTTTCTGACAAGCTATTTATTGTTTAATTCTTTTTCTTTTCTGCACCAATATAGTTTTTATTCTAAACATTTGCTATTGAATAATAGAATCCTGCTGTGAGATCATTTTCACTGATTGAAAGCTGATTATTTTCATATAGTAGCTGTCACTAGGTATTCCACTTTCTTAAGCTCTATCATTAGAGAGGAAGCACAGATCCATTTCTTACTGTAGATCATGGTATTTTGGCAACTGTGAGCCTGCTGAGCTAATTTTCTACATTAGAGAAGTGAGAGTTCAGCTTAACAAAAAATTATTTTGATTTCTAACGAAATTTAAGAGAATATATAAATTTTATGTTTTTCTATCATTTTTGGGATCTTGCAAAGCAGATTTCCTGGGGGAATCAGATCCTTGGAAAGAGTGGGACAGACCTATCAGCTTATAATATTAGTAAAAGCCCAGTTTCTCTTCTCTTCTTTTTTTTTTTTTTTTTTTTAATTTTAATCTTGTATTCTGATATTATAATAAAATAAGTTTTCCTCCATAGATTGTTGCCGCTGTTCTTTTCCTCCCTTCCTTCCTTCCTACTTATTTGTGGGACTTCGGGGGGGGAGGGAGGGCAGAGGCCTGTTGCCCCTGTCACGGACATAGAGTGATCTAGTCATCTCCATGACAGATTTTTGGCACCCAACGTGGGGCTCGCTGCTTTTTAGCTTTTAGAACGAATCTCTTTTTCTCTCTGCTCTTAGAGAGCTTCGCTAGGGAGCATAATCAGTAGTTCAGGTGTCTGTGCTGGAAAACCTGACCTTGAAATATTAGGCGTACTGCCAGTGTTCTGGGATATTTGTAAACTTTGAGCACTACTTAGTTTGAGTAGTGCCTTTTTTTCTCTTTTTTTTTTCCTCCTCTTGTTATCTTCAATTCATTAACTCCTTTTTAGCAGGCACCAGCAATGAACCCACTCGTTATTGTGGGGGTGCTGTGTAAAGGATTTAAAGCAATGGTGTTACTCACAACCTACTGGCCAATAATCCATCTCACACTTGTGTGTTGTGGAATTGCATTCATATATAACTACCTAATGGCACTGATGGAGACACTTATATTTTACCTACTTGCAATGTGGTATGATTTGAATTTTGACATTTACATCCCAGAAAGAATGGCTAATTTCACAAACAACTACACCCCAAATGGAATAGCTAATTTTACAAACAACACGATGTTCAGACCAGTCTCCGGGTTTTCTTCTCGGTTTGTCAAACGTTTTTCAAATCTTGAATTAATACTCATGTTGGTGTGCGTGTTGTTGTCGTTAATTTTCCTGAATGTACGCCACATTCACAGTTTCTCTGAGAAACCTGTTTGAGCTCTTCACCACCCTCTAAGTAAAGAATTTGTTTCTTCTCTGCAATCTATATCTACTTTCTTTAATTTTATAATCTCTTGTTTGGTCACTACATGCCCTGTCACAGTATCCTCCAGCTATACTGCAGGTCCAGAGGCTGTCATCTGGAGCTTCTGCAACACATCCTTTTTGTTATGGGAGTCCCAGTGCTGAATGCAATACTCAACATAGAGGTCTCATGATAAGGTAGGGGACTATAGTTCTTTTAGTAAAAAATGAGACAGATACCAAAGGGGACTTATGCTATCTTAAAGTGCTTTTTTGAGAAAAATTCACTGTATTTCTCCTCTGCTTAAAACAGAACACTGGATAAGTAGTTTATACTGCAGAAAAGTTAGAAAGTCAAACCCTCCTAAATGTTAGGTATGAGGGGGGATGGAATCAGAGTAAACTTGAAGGTAAATACAAAGTCATAAAGTGAACTTCAGATGTTATTCACCAATGAAGAACGCAACACTTTTTGATACCAGAGCCAGTAGTGTCGGCTTTAGAGTCCTTCAGAGGACTCCATTCAGCTCATTCCAAAGCAATAGCAACATCCATGAAACCATCTAGCTCCATAAGCTCAATCAACAGCGCTGAGTAGATTTTGTTGGAGTTTCGTCTCTTAAAATGCATGAAGACATCTGAATGAGCTCTGAGGGTGCCATCCTCAGTACTGAAAATCAGGACTAAAAGATTTTTTTTTTTTTAATTCTAACCAGTTTAAAATTCTTTTGAAAGGGCTTTAAAACTAGCGGCTAGGATAGTCACTGATGTAAAGAACTACAGAGTCCAACATTTTACAGAAGTATAATAGAAAATTTAAGATTCTAGGAAGATAACTTGCTATATTTAGCTTTCTTTTGTAATTTAGTATTGCCCATTTCCCAAAAACACATGTGGGTTACATACTAAAAACTACCAAACTGCTGAATTTGGCACAATATTTTTTACTTCTGTTAAAGGCTGTATCCTCCAACCAATGTCTTTCAGTTGTTTCTTTGTCTATTTCTTTCATTTGACTTCTAAACAAGAAAATTATGCAATTACGCATTATGCAACCTAGACAATGGACTATTTGTGAGTCTTTATTGTCATTCAACATATTTTTCCTCCACTGATCTTCTACAGGAATCAAAGTTAAAAATAGAAGAACAGATTTGGAGCACATAGGTTTTAATTTTTTTATTATTATTTCTTTTTTTTTTTTTTTTTTTTTTTTTTTTCACACAGTATTTCAAAATGCACTGGACAACTGTACCAAATGAAACAATTGGGTTTGTGGCTAACTGTTCATAGGAAACATTAGAATTTTATAAACTAATAAAATAATTAATTAAATATTAATTAATGACATATGCAATATTTCTTTAGCTCCATTTAGGATGCTTTTCCTGAGCTGTAAGAAAAATGCCACTGATAAGAAAACAAAAAGTCCAGAGACCATTCAGAGAAAAAAAGTTTTAATAAATTATTTTCCATTAGGAATATAATTCAGTTCAGTGAAGTGGATATTTTTTTGCATGATAAGGAATAATTGAGTACACAAGAAAATTTAAAACAGGAAGGATGGTTACAGTGCATGAAAGAGAATATGTTTTCAGTGTGCCAGACTTTTTACAATGAGATAGGCAAAGCTGCAGTGGGAGTCATCTTAAGAGAGTAATACAGTGGAAACTCAATCTTTTTTTCACTGCCTTGACCAAAATGAAAATGTTATGATGCACTGGATGAAGTGGAGAATTGGATGGAATAGAGGGTCACTAAGAAATAATGAAATACAATTTTATTCTAGAAAAGGACTAGTTGAGAACCTTTTACTGTTGATAAATTCTGTAGTGAAGACAGATCTGACTAGGAAACTGCTGAAAGTATGGATTCACTCTTACTTCCAAATAGATATTTTAACTGTGAAGTTCAACTCACAGACACAACGTCGTAAACTTTAATAAGCTTTAGTAGAGCAAGAAAATAATAAAACCTTAACGAATATGTCAGTGCACTGAGAAATTCACAGGATTTTCCTGAGGTCCCAGTTGACTTAGTAAACAGTCTAACAGAGAAGAGCAACAAAAAAAGAATCTCTCAGCCAAAACTGCTGGATTTTTAATACTGCCTGTGTAGCTAAGAGGGACATATTTTAGTATCTCTTTTCCCAAACACTTATATAGGATGACAGTTTTCAGAGAAGTTATTTACAAGTATTTGAACAATTCAAAAAACAGTCTATTGAAAATCTTCTTTCTCTGCTTTCTCTTTGATCTACAAAAACTGGAAGATGTTAGCTAAAGCACATTATCTGTAATACATTAGTTTAATGCCAGACGTAACATTTCATGTTTAGTTCAGACTGGATTTATAAGCAAACAAACGTGGCTGTTTTTTTGTTGTTGCAACAGTTTGCTTCACTGGGATTCAGCAAAAGGTATTATGGCTCCATGGGTATTAAAATGATAAGTGTTAGTAGATTTCATGTAATGAATGTATGCCTCTTTACTCTACTTGCAACTTTGATACTCACCTTAGTCCGTAAGACAACACTGTCAGAACACTGTGTTAAATTGAGCTGCTTTTCTACACTATTTATTGATGGCATAAAAATTAGGAAGCTGTTCATAAGAACAACGAAAACTTGCAATATTGTGTTTTCTTTTCCTGCTTTTCCAAATGCATTTTTAATTTTCCCATACTGAATAGCACTATGCTTCTGATACCTGACAAGCATACGAGCAAGATTCATTCATGATGCAGAAGTGAAAAGATTTCAACTTATTTTCGATGTTTTATGCAAACCCTAACTGTTCTGTCTGATGTTTGTGGGTACTTTATAACAGAATTTATAACTGAATTCCTTCTCTGAGCAGAGGGTTGATAATTTTGCAAGTTCAATTTAATATTGCACAAGTGATAATAAAGTGCAGGAAAGGAGAAAATGTATAAGAAACATCAATGTTTTCTCTTTTAAAACTCAAAATTGAAGGCTACCTACATCTTTTGTCTCTAATTTCCAACTCTCAGGATTACGATGTTTTAGTGTTTTGCTGACTTTGGGACAAAACAATATCCATAGTGAACTTCAGTAATGCAGTCTTAGAGTAAATGAGGGCTAAAATTTTATATTTGTCCAACAAAGACCAAGATAAACAATTTTTATGTTGTTGCCTTATTTGCTCTGCAGTGGTCTTTCTTCTATTCAGCCATGTTAATGTGTCTATACATGTGGCAACCAAGAATGTGTTTGTAATATTCCTTGTACGAAGTTTTTTGCATTCTATAAAAATTGGAAACATTTGATTCAGCAAATTGAGATTATCATGGTCCTATCAGAATATAACAATATAACATCTGATGAGTAATACTTGGCTTTGGCAATGTGTTGGTTGCATATACAATCTGTGAAAGTATAATTCTTCTGAAGTGAAACACTAGTCCATCATTTTGGATTCTAAATCAATGTAGAATACTCCAGACAATCCAAGAGTTCACCCTCAAAAACTTCTGTTTATATTTTCAGATGTTTATCTAGTACAGATTTCCTGCCTTCAGTTTGTATACTTCATTAAATAGTGTCATAAGTATATGTGTATTACTGCTCTGTTGTATGGAGGAAGGCTATTTGTGAAATTTCATATTGACTATTGTGTTGCATTCCTTGAGATTCTGAGTTATATATTATATTACATCACAGATCTGAACAAAGAGACAACAATGACATCTTATTTCCTTAGCTGCAAATAATCAAGAACTTACATTCAGAAGTCCCTGAAAATGTTGTAGTGTAACTTTATATCTCAATTTCCTTTTCCCACAAAGTGCTAACAGAAGTTTCTTAGCTATGACAGCAAAAACTGTTCAGAAGCACAATTAAATAGCAGTGTCCTGGCTGTAAAATTGTCAGAGGATCTCTTTATTGCCCCTACCAAACATTCGTTAAAAGAAAAATCTGGAGAGGAATGAGCTGTGATCACATGTAAAAAAAAAAAAAGAGTTTATACCCCCAAATCCTGTTTTTATTAACTGCAGAATGATAGATAAGGCATTAAATTTACTGTTAGTATGATGTTCTCTTCCTTTCTAGATCATAGTACATTAATATGGAAAAATGCTCCTAGAAAATTATTGGAATTTAAGATGTTGCTCCAAGCTCATTCAAATCTATATAATCATGTCATAGAATCATAGAATGTTTTGTGTTGTAAAGGACCTTTAAGATCATCTACTTCCAATTCCCATGCTATAGGCAAGGACAGCTCCTACTAGAACAAGTTTCTCAAAACCCTGTCCAGCCTGATTTTGAACATCTCCAGGGTGGGGGCATTCACAATCTTACTGGGCAACCTGTTCCAGTTATTCTGTTCACTATTCTCACAACAACAAATTTCTTTCTAATATCTAATTATATCTATCCTCCTCCAGTTTAAAAATAATTTCCCCTATTCTGTCACTGTCTGCCCTTATAAAAAGTCCCTCTCCATCTTTTCTGTAGGCTCCCTTCAAGTATGGCTGCTATATGGTCTGCTTGCATCCTTTTTCAAGCTGGAGACTCAATTCTCTCAGCCTGTTCTCTTAGTGAAGATGATCCACCCGTCTAGAAAATGCAGGATAATCTTTGTCAACAGGGTGATCAACTCTAAGGAGAAGGACATGGGGGGAGGAGTCTAAAATGGCAGTACTCAAACCATTGCAACTGAATGAAGTCAGGCCAACCAGAAGACTGATAAACATTCTTTAGCTGCCTCCCATTGCCATGATGTCATTGCAATTACAGAGAAATGGTGGAACAACTCACATGACTAGAATGCTGTCTTGGACGGCAATATACATTCTAGGAAGGACAGGCCAGCAAGGTGAAGTGGAGTTGCTCTTTACATGAGGCAGTGAATTTGCTTTTTACATGAGAGAACAACTGGAACATGTTGAGCTCTTTATTGGGGTGAATGAGTAGAGAGGTTGGGGGTGAAAAGTGAGGGACAGATACATATAGATGAATTTGTTGTGAGTGTTTACTACAGGCCTATTTATCAGGAAAAGGAAGTTGATGAAGCCTGTAGACATCTGAAAATAACCTCATGATCACAGACACTGCTTCCCATCAGAAACTAGAATAATTGATTCAGAACTGTAGACCAAATTTGCTAATGATACAAAGCTGGAAGGAATGGAAGACACACTGAAATGCTACTCTGCTACTCAATGAGACATGGACAGGCTCAAAAGTTGGGCAGGGAGGAAACTGATGAGGTTCAACAAGGGCAAGTACAGAATCCAACACCTGGGGAGGAGTAACCACATGCATCAGTGCATCAGGTTAGGAGCTGACTTCATGGGAAGGAGCTCTGCAGAGAAAAACCTAGGTGTTCTGATGAACAACAGGTTGGTCACAAGCCAGCAATGAGCCTTTGTGGCCAAGAAGGCAAATGATATCCTGAGGTGCATTAAAAACAGCATGATCAGCATACTGAACGAGGTGACCCTCCTCATCTGCTCTGCCCTGGTGAGGCCACATCTTTAGTACTGTGACCGATTATGGGGCTCCCAAGTCAAGAATGTCCTGGAAAGAGTCCAGTAAGGGGTTACAAGGATGATCAGGGCATCTCTCATATGAAGAAGTGCTTAGAGACCTGTTACTGTCCCTCTTGGAAGTGGGAATCTTATCAATTCTTACAAGAGTAAAGGTGGAAGTCAAATAGGGCCAGGCTGTTTTATTAACAGTGCCTACTTACAGAACACAGGGCAACAGGCAAGAACTGGAACACTGGAAAATTCATGAAATCATAAGGTACTTTTTTTTTTTTTTTTTTTTGAGGGTGTCAGAGCACTGGAAGAGGCTACCTGGATGGCTTCTGGAGTCTCTTGCCATGGGGATATTCAAAACCTTCCTGGACAATTTCCTATACAATCTACTCTAGGGAACCTGCTTTAACAGGTATTTGGATTAGATGATTTCCAGTGGTCCCTTCTAACCCCTAAATGTCTATGAATTCTTTTAATTATTTTTCCCCAAGCCTGTTTTTCCTTGCAGATATCTCTCTCTCTCTTTTTAAAACAATAAATTAAAAAAAAAAAAATCTAATTTTATTTTATTTTATCAGTTCAAAATATGGATTGGAATTCTACATTTCACTCAAAACCTTTTCAGTGGGGTTCTGCTTCCCACTCTTACACAGCACAGTACTTTTTGTTTTCCTTCTCTAACCTCACTCACTAAGCACTGATGGTCAGCAAGTCTTTGAAAACAAACCTCCAAAGCACTGCAAAACAATGGATCAAACTTCTTTAGAGGAAACTACCTTTCTTCATGTTTTGGAGATCCTGGAACAGGATCTTCACCTTGGAATTTGGAAGGAACTCTTTCACAAGGAATTCAGAATTCTGAATCAATGGAGTTCCAGAAGATCCTGTGAAAGATAATTTTTTGATACTTTCTATGACAAATGCAGAAAAGATTATATGCACAAAGCATAGTAGTGTAACGCAGCATGAATTTTACAGGAAACAATGTTTTCAGCTCAAATAGAAAATATCAATTCAGGTAATGTATATTTTATTTAAATTTATTGAATAAAATAAAAATGACATAAATGCTGTATTCCGTACCATAATTTATGCACTACTGTTGGCCAACTTCAGCATTTTCTTACACTAAAATGTAACAAAGAAATAGAAAGTACTGTTATAGGCCTAATGACTTCTGTGAATATTTTAGTTGCACTGAATTTTTCCTATTTCATAACAATTCTATGGACTCTATTTCATGGAGGTTTTCTACCAAATGTTATCTGGTTTATAAAAGTACAGTGTATTGTAGATTTAGGGAAAGGGAAATTCAGTTAAGTGGCTTTGGATTTATGATATGGATTAATGATATTTTCTCAGTGCCGTTCATATATAACAAAGCTCCCAGCAAGGGGATTCTAGAACAGGCATTATTTTTGCATTAAGTTTTAATCACAATAATAGATGTCAACTGACAGTATAATCTTTTTGCAGGTATTTTTTATCTCTGGTTGTCATAAATCTTACATTTCTATGTCACAGATTACAATGAGAGAGCAAAACAACACCAAACAAGTAAGTCTAGCCTAAAGAGTTTCCCAGAAGTTCTTAGCAATAGTCATTTACATATGGTTTTGTGTGCTTGTCATTGAGTTTATGACCACTCTGAGAAGTATGTAGTACTGAAACCTCCTTCCAAATGACACAAATTGGCTCATCGTTTAATAAAACAGTCACTTATTATCGGAATAAAACAAATCAGCAGGACCAGGCATATTACACATACACGAATACTAGGATGAAATCCCCAGTATTTCTTTGCTGTGACATTATGCATATACCCAGATGTAATCTCAAAAAGAAAAAAAGAAAAAAAAAGCCACGATTAATACAGTTCTTGAACCAGGAGACATACCTCCTCTAAGGCATTTAGATATTTATAGCAAATATTCATTTCTCTTTTAAGTTTTATTATTATCGAGATGAGTGAAAGTCTAAGAAAACGTAGATGACTTGGGGTTTTGCATAGAACAGGTTAAGATAAGGCAGACTGCAAGCAGACAGGTGATAAATCTGCAAAGATTTATCTACACTATCTCAAAGATAGTGTATTTACCTGAAATTAAGGCAGAAAGAGTAGTTATGCCTCACCTTTAAGTTCTTAACCATTCAATTATCGTATTATACATTAAAAACCTGACTTCCCTACTTCAACTTAGATCTAAATAATTCTCCATCTAAAAAATCCATGAAAACTGTTTCTTTTTGAAATAATCCTTGTCTTTAAAACAGGAAAATAACTGAACAGATAAATCACAGTAGAATTCCCATCCTTATATTTTCTTAGCTTCATGTAATTTTTGTAACAACATTTTTGCACTCAAAAGCTTGCCTCCATTGACTGTGAACCAGTCCCCTAGGTTCAGAGACATGCCTAGCGATGAGATTTATTACATAACAAAATTTTAATATCCTGAATGAGTGTGAATATTAAAGAATACAAATCAAAACACTGCTCACAGTGAAGCTAGGTAAGATATTACCTATCTATAAAGAATACTCAAATATCAGGGAGAGTCTTTCAGCCACTTTAAGCTACCTCACTCTGAAATTTTATGCAAATGTTCTTTTAACATAGTTATATTTTCATAGTTTTAATGAGAGATGGATGAACTTTCAGAGTTGCATTAGCTACATGGACCAGAATATTCCTTTTATTATGGAATTATGGATTGTTATCAATCTCTAGCTTTAAGGAGACTGGGATAAAGATGTTTCATAGAATCATGGAATCATAGAATCACCAGGTTTGGAAAAGACCCACAGGATCACCCAGTCCAATCCAACCATCCACTGATCACCAATAGTTCTCACTAAACCACGTCCTTCAGCACAATGTCCAAATGTTCCTTGAACACCTCCAGGGTCAGTGACTCCACCACCTCCCTGGGCAGCCTGTTCCAGTGCCTGACCACTCTTTCAGGAAATTAGTAATTCCTAACGTCCAGCCTGAATCTCCCCTAGTGCAGATCGAAGCCATTCCTTCTAGTCCTATCATTAGTTTCACAAGAGAAGAGGCCAGCCCCCAGCCCACTACAACCTCCCTTCAGGTAGTTATGGAGAGCACTAAGGTCTCCACTGAGCCTCCTCTTCTCCAGACTGAAAACCCGCCACTCCTTCAGCTGCTTCTCATAAGGCCTGTGCTCCAGACTCCTCACCAGCTTTGTTGCCCTTCTTTGAACACACTCCTGGGCCCCAGTCTCTTTCTTGTAGTGAAGGGCCCATAACTGGACACAGTACTTGAGGTGCGGCGTCACCAGTGTTGAGGAAGGGAGAAAAATTACATCCCTGTTCCTGCTGGCAACACTGTTTCTGATGCAAGCCAAGATGCCATTGGCCTTCTTGGCCATCTGGGCTCATGTTCAGCTGAGCATCAACCAATATCCTCCGGTCCATTTCTTCTGCACAATCTTCTATCCACTCTGCCCCAAGCCAGTAGCATTGCCTCTTGTGGCCAAAGTGTAGGACCCACCATTTGGCCTTGCTGAAACTCATCCCATTGGCTTCAGCCCAGTTATCCAGCCTGTCCAGATCCCTCTGCAGATCCTCTCTACCCCTGGGTAGATCAACACTTCCAGCCAACTTAGTGTCACCTGCAAGCTTACTGAGGGTGCACTCAATGCCCTCATCCAGGTCATCAATAAAGATATTGAAGAGGACAGGGCCCAGCACCAAACCCTGGGGAGCACCACTCGTGGTCACCAGCTGGATTTAACTCCATTCACCACCACTGGGCCCAGCCCTCCAGCCAGTTCCTTACTCAGCCAAGAGTGTACCTGTCCAATTCACAGGCTGCCAGCTTCTGCAGAAAAATACTGTGGGAGACAATGTCAAGGGCTTTACTGGGTAAATCCAGATTTACCCAGATTTACTGGGTAAATCTGGATAGAATACATCAACAGCCCTTAGTTTCCCACTGAATATGTTAAAGTACTGTATTTTTTCATTATCTATTGACTGTATGGTACCAAATTTCTTACAAAGTGAAAGTAAGTTTACAAACAATATTCAATAAAGGAAGTCTTAGGAAAGATTTAAAGTGGAGATTTTAGTGGCTTTAGTGGTATGAGATAGCTAAAATTTGATTAATACCATAGCTTTATGTAAATGCCTCTCAGGAACTTGAAGGCTCTAGTAGCCCCTAATGAGCTCTGATGGAGAGTCTATAATGTGGCTGTTGAACTTACAGATTTGTTGCAACAGTTTAAAGAAAAATACACGAGAGAGCATGCCATCATGACTCCCAAGCCTGTGGGACCTGGGGCTGAGAGCATGCTTTTTATTGGACAAGAGATTTCTAAACTCAAGACCATTACCACACATCCAGACCTTAGGCAAAGATTATATGCAACTGTAAGGCACAGTGATAAAAATAATTTGCTAATTCAGTGATTAATGGCTGTGTGTAGAATCACATGGCTGAATAATATCAGCAATCTAATAAATACTGGTTGGTGGACCTTAATGGAAGAACTCTAAAACTACTTTAGAGAAGTAGATATGAAGGAGACTATCTATGATGATACCTTCGAGAGTGCAGACCTAGTTAATTTTTTAATAGGGATAAGAGATCTGATCCTACAAGGGATGCCTCTTCATAAGCATAACATTTTACTATCCATATTGAATCCCTTAGTGGCCTTGCTGGTCACTATCTAGCAGGTCACCCAGTTAGTGGACGACCAGGGAGAAACTGAGTGTCTAAGGACTGGATGCAACGTTCGGACAGCAGAAGGGGTGAGGTCTTCCCTATAACTAAAGCCAGGAGACATGCTTCAGAAACATCTTGTTTAGGACCCATTCTGGTATCCCGAAGACACATTTAAGGTGTCGTTCTGGGTTCGTTCTGGGCTGGAGTTCGATTTTGCAAAAAATTGATCGACAGCCCAATCATGCACCTTCCTTTGAAACAAAAGTTTCAAAACAGTCCCCAGAAAATCAGGGGAAAGAATAATTGAGCAGATACCAACAAAAGTGTGGAATTTGGAAGATTTTATAGTTCCATACTGAAGGAAAAACCTCCTCAATGACCACAGTAATGCCCGAGCTGCCTGAGGAAAAAGAATTGACAATTGCACAACTGCTTTCATGATGGGGGGATGCTGGCCCCCCTGCAACTAGGTTGTCCAAATGGGGCTGGGGGCCCTATGTTGGAATGGTGAACTTCTAGTCCCAGGAAAATATACAGTGAGTGATGGCTATGATGGATACAGGTATGGAAACTACAGTTATCTATGGTGGCCCAACTACATCTAATGGAACTAGGGCAATGATTGCTGTGGGACCGATCATCCCCGTAACCCAGACAAGATTGAAGTTGGGCGTTGGACATCTCTTACCCTATAATTATAAGGTGCCCATTGCCCCACTCACAGAGCATATTCTTGGCATAGAATATGGGGCCTGACTCTCGAGATGATGGTAGAAGACTTCATACTCAGATAGAGAAGCATTAGCATCTGGCCAATTCAGGTGATATTAAAAGTCCATAGGAAACATTAGCCTATTTGCCTGCCAGAGCTGTGCCAGATTAATACAAAATGGTATAGTCTCATGGGGAGGTGGGGAGGGGGGAGGACATCTTGAGAATGATGAAGCTTCATCAGTTTTTCAGCCAATACTTATATATACAGAGAGTAGGATTAGCAACATTTGTTCAAAGAACATTCAGGACCCATTACCCAGAGTGAAACGTCATTAAATTGGAACAAATTTGCTGCGGAGACCAGCTTCAGGGCAGGGAAGCAAGGAAGGAGAAAGCAAAAAAGACCATCTAAAAGCTCTTTTTAGGGCTTTTTTGAACCAGCAAAAGCACTGTGCCAGTGCTGGGGGTGGCAGCAGCTGGTAGCTTGTGGGCAGGCTGCTGAGACAGCAGGGGTGGAGCCGGCACTGCTCACTCTTATCTCTGTGATTAACCTTGGCCCTTTTTCTGTGAGGCTATAAGCATCCCCCAGGAGGGCAGGAGCTAGCACCTAACGTGCCCGGTGGAGAAAAAAGGGTGTTGCTGCCCACTGCTAACTGCTCATTGCTAACTGGTGTGGGAGGTGGGTCTTTTGGCAGGACACGTCAGTGTTCTTGTCCTTGCTCAGGTGACTGCTCTCCCACTCGCTGACCCGGAGACTGTAAGATCAAACATGGTCTCTACCAGATGGCGGGCTTGCTCCAAGAAGACTGTTGCGACCCAGATGGAGGGACTGCCCAGAACTGTGGCGGTTCAACTCTCCGGCTGCAGGGAGTGCCTGAGTCTGCTGCTGCCGGGGGACGATGGGAGGAATGCCACCTGCGTGAGGTGCGAGCAGGTGGATGAGCTGCTCAGCCTTGTGGTGGAGCTTAGGGAGGAGGTGGAGAGGTTAAGATCCATTAGAGACTGTGAGAGGGAGATAGACGGGTGGTGTAACTCTGTGAGAAACAAGCAGAGATTGCAACCCCCAGCCTGTAGTGGACTCTCTCCCTTGCCATAGTCAAACTGAGAGAGTTCACTTGAGAGGAGAGGAGGAATGGCAGCAGGTCCCACCTCAGCAATGCAGGCGGCACCCTTCCCAACCTACCTCGGTTCCTCAGGTGCCTCTAAGTAATAGGTTTGAAACCCTGGAACTGGAGGGTGAGGAGGCTGAGAGTGAGATGGTACAGCCCCCAAGATTTCCTAAGGAGAGGCGGTTGGCTCCACGCTTGAAGACCGCCTCTTCCGGTAAAGAAAGGAGGGTGATAGTTGTAGGTGATTCCCTTCTAAAAGGAACTGAGGGCCTGATATGTCGACCTGACCGCACCCGGAGGGATGTGTGCTGCCTCCCTAGGGCATTGGTCAGGGACATCTCTAGAAAGCTTCCTGGGCTTATTCGCCCATCTGACTACTACCCTTATGGGTAGTTCAGGTTGGCAGTGATAATGCTGCCAAGAGATGCCTAAGGGCTATCAAGAATGACTTCAAGGGTCTGGGGAGGGTACTGGATAGTGCAGGAGTGCAGGTGGTCTTCTCTTCTATCCCTTCAGTGGCGGGGAAAGACACTGAGAGGATCAAAAAAACCCTCCTCATCAATAAATGGCTTAGAGGCTGTTGCAGGCACAAGAACTTTGTTTTTTTTTTGACCATGGGGCAATTTACTCAGCTCCTGGCATGACGGCTGCAGATGGAGCTTACCTATCTGCAAGGGGTAAAAGGATCCTAGCCCAGGAGCTGGCAGGCCTCATTGAAAGGTCTTTAAACTAGGTAAGAAGGGGAAAGGGGACAAAATGAGTTGCTCTTTATGTAAGAGAGCAGCTAGAATGTATTGAACTCCACCTGGGGGAGAGCGGTGTAGCAGTGGAGAGCTTGTGGGTGAGAATCAAGGGGCGGGCTGGTATGGCTGACACTGTTGTGGGAGTGTGCTACAGGCCCCCTGATCAGGAGGAGGAGGTTGATGAGGCCTTCCACAAGCAACTGGAAGCAGTGTTGCGATCCCAGGTGCTGATGCTTATGGGGGACTTCAATTATCCAGATATTTGCTGGAAAAGCAATGTGGCCAGGCATGCGCGGTCCAGACGTTTCCTGCAATGTGTTGAAGACAACTTCCTGATGCAGGTGGTTGAGGAATCGATGAGGAGAGGGGTACTGCTGGACCTTATTCTCACTAATAGAGAAGGGCTTGTCAGGGAAGTAAAGGTCGGGGGCAGCTTGGGTTGTAGTGACCACGAGATGGTGGAGTTCAAGATCCTGAGTGGAAGAAGTAAAGCAAAAAGTAGGATTGCTACCCTGGACTTCAGGAGAGCCAACTTTGATCTCTTCCGGGACCTACTTGGAGCTATCCCGTGGGCTAGGGTGTTGGACAGTAAGGGGGCCTGTGAGAGCTGGTTGGCATTTAAGCAGCTCTTCTTCCAAGCTCAGGATCGGTGTGTCCCTGTGAGGAAGAAATCGGAAAAGGGTGGCAGGAGACCTGTGTGGATGAGCAAGGAGCTCGTGTGCAAACTCAAGGGAAAGAAGAGGGCCTATGAAATGTGGAAAAAGGGTCTGACCACTTGGGAAGAATACAGGAATGTTGTCAGGGCCTGCAGGGATGCGACGAGGAAGGCTAAAGCCCACCTGGAATTAAATCTGGCAAAGGGGATAAAGGATAATAAAAAAGGCTTTTTTAAGTACGTTAACAGTAAAAGGAAGACTAGGGAGAATGTGGCACCCCTGCTAAGTGATGGGGATGTTCTGGTAACAGGGGATGCTGAGAAGGCGGAGATACTGAATGCCTTCTTTGCTTCTGTCATCAGTGAAAAAGCTCCCCCTTGGGAATCCGAGACCCTGGAGGTTAGTGAGAGGATCTGGGGAATGGAAGATCTCCCTTCAGTCAGGGAAGAGGTGGTCCGAGACAACACAATGTCTAGACAACACCAATGTTCAAAAATCCATGGGACCCAATGAGATGCATCCATGGGAGCTGAGGGAGCTAGCAAAGGTGATTGCTGAACCACTTTCTGTCATCTTTGAGAAGTCTTGGAGGTTGGGGGATGTGCCTGAAGACTGGAAGATAGCCAATGTAGCTCCGGTCTTCAAAAAAGGGCAAGAAGGAAGACCCAGGCAATTATAGGCCAGTCAGCCTCACCTCTGTCCCTGGAAAGGTGATGGAACAGCTTGTGCTGGATGTCATCTCCAGATAACTGGAAGAAGAGGAGGTTATCAGGAGTAGTCAGCATGGGTTCACCAGGGGGAGGTCATTCTTGACCAATCTGGTAGCCTTCTATGATGTTGTCTCTGGCTGGGTGGATGGGGGGAGAGCAGTGGATGTGGTCTACCTTGATTTCAGCAAGGCATTTGATACTGTCCCCCATTACATCCTTATAACAAAGCTGAGGAAGTGTGGGATAGATGAGTGGACAGTGAGGTGGGTTGAGAACTGGCTGACTGGCAGAGCACAGAGGGTTGTTGTTGGCGGTGCAGAATCTGGTTGGAGGCCTGTAACTAGCAGTGTTCCTCAGGGGTCGGTGCTGGGTCCAGTCTTGTTCAACACCTTCATCAATGACCTTGATGAGGGATAACGGCCACCCTCAGCAAGTTTGCTAATGATACGAAGTTGGGAGGATTGGCTGACACACCTGAAGGCTGTGCTGCCATTCAGTGAGACCTGGACAGGCTGGAGAGCTGGGCAGAAAAAAAACTGGATGAGGTTTAACAGAAGGAAGTGTAGTCTTGCATCTGGGGAGGAATAATTGCATGCACAGGTACAGACTGGGGGATGACCTGCTGGAGAGGAGCTCTGCAGAGAGGGACCTGGACGTCCTGGTGGATGACAGGTTGGCCATGAGCCAGCAGTGTGCCCTTGTGGCCAAAAAAGGCCAATGGCATTCTGGGATGCATTAGAAAGAGCGTGTCCAGCAGGTTGAGGGAGGTGATCCTCCCCCTCTACTCTGCCCTGGTAAGGCCTCATCTGGAGCACTGCGTCCAGTTCTGGGCTCCCCAGCACAAAAAAGACAGGGATCTCTTGGAAAGAGTTCAGTGGAGGGCCACAAAGATGGTGAAGGGCCTGGAGCATCTCTCCTATGAAGAAAGGCTGAGTGAACTGGGTCTGTTCAGCCTTGAGAAAGGAAGACTGAGAGGGGACCTGATCCAGGTCTATAAATATCTAAGGTGTGGGGGGCAGAATGGTGAGGTTGGACTCTTTTCAGTGGTGAGTGGAGACAGGACAAGGGGAAACAGCCGGAAACTGCAGCATAGGAAGTTCTGCACAAATGTGCGCAAGAACTTCTTTACAGAGAGGTGACGGAGCACTGGAACAGGCTGCCCAGGGAGGTGGTGGAGTCTCCTTCTCTGGAGATGTTCAAGACCTGCCTGGATGCCTACCTGTGCAACCTGGTGTAGGGAACCTGCTTTGGCAATGGGGTTGGACTGGATGATCTCTGGAGATTCCTTCCAACCCCTACAATTCTGTGATTCTGTGGAATGTCCATTAACTAATGTGAATCAGAGCAGTCTACACTAAAAGTGTATTTTTTTCACTGAGGGGAAAAACATTTTAAAATGTTAAAACATTTAAAAGAAAAGTGTATCAACAATCTTTTGTTATTGTTATTTGATCTAAAGAAGTACTGCACTTCTGCTGATGAAGTATTACTCACATTCACTTCCCTCACACTAATTTACTTATTTTTAACTTTTAATGCTGTTTAATATCACTTCTGATTTTAGCCTAGGATAATTCTCTACAGTTATATGTGTATTTGTGATTCACATCTGTTTTCTTCTCCATGTATACCCATCATCACATACAGCTCTAGTGTTTTTTTTTTTCAAGAAACTACAGTCCCCAAAGCACCATTACAACTCCAGAGAAAAGTGAAAGTAATAACTCATATCAAAAGTTAGCAGCCACTATTGATGTTCTTAAGCATTATACCTTGTTACTGAGAGGAATATTGAACCTGGAATACTGTTTACTTGCCCTACAAATCAATGCCTATAGGCACCTTCAATACAAACATACAGAGGCTTTCTTGTCCTTCTTAATAACCAACCAGAAATTTTCACTCACACCATCCCAAAGGCAATCTCATCTGGAGGGTGCTGTAATCAGTATTGTTGCAGATACTGCAAAATACTTCATGCTTGTTTCCTTAAAACCAGTTGTGTTTTCAGAGGCATATGGAATATTTACATATTTATATTAGCCTTTCTCAGAGAGCATTATTTCCAAGGCAATTTTATTTTTTATTAAAACCAAGGCAGTAATTTCTTATGTGGAGAAAAGGCAGAGATCTTTCTGCAGCATCAGAATCATAGAATCTTCAGAGTTGGAAGGGACTTCTGAGGGCCATCCAACTCCCCTGCAATGAACAGGGACATCACAGTGAGATCAGGTTGCAAAAGGTCTGATCCAGCCTCACCCTGAAAGTCTCTAGAGATGGAGCATCAACCACATCACTAGGCAACATATTCCAGTGCCTCATCATTCTCAAATGATTTTTTTCTTTATATCTAACCTAAATATACCATCTTTGAGCTTGAAACAATTTACCTTTGTTCTATCATCACAAATCCTGCTAAAAAGTCTTCATCTTTCCTCTAATTCCTCTTTAGATACTGAAAGGCTGACATCAGGTCATGTCTCAGCCTTCTCTTCTCCAGGCTGAACAGCCCCAGATCTCTTAGCGTGTCATTAGATTATATCAGAAACACTATCCCAATTTTTTATTATTTTTTACTCATAATCCAAAATGCTGTGCTTCAAAAGTGCTACATGAGCATTACTTCAGAAGATGTATGCTGGGTAACTCTGAGCTTATACAAGATTCTGATGTGTAGTGCTGGGATATAGGGCCTCAGTAGTGATTACTCAAACCTCACACTACTTGTTGGGAGCTGGAGCAGATTTAGTTTCAAAGGATGTTGCAAGAGTTGATCATGTGACTGGTGGTAGTGCTCTTCCTACTATGACCAGAAGATATTCTATAGTTGAGTATTATGTACTATAAATACTCACAAGCAAAAGTAGTATAACAGTACAAATGTAATAGCAATAGTGTAACAAAGAAACAAACCCCTCCTTCCCACTTCTTATCTTTGGTTCTTGCTTCTAAGCTGGAAGGTACAGACACAGCTGCCATGCTGTTCTGTGTCATGTTACAAATGCTGTTTAGTGATGGAGTGTAAAAGATATTAAGGAAAACCCTATGAGAGCAGGAAAGGTTTTTATTAAAGATTTTTGCTTAGGTTTTAGCAACAGAGGAAGCTAGTCAGAGGAGCTGTATGAGCAGAGGAGTTGTATGAGTTCCCTGTCTTGTTCAGAAGCTACGGTTATGCATTGCTACTGTGTTTGTAGCATGTTGCTTGCTATTCACTATGCTATATAAATACAAGGGTCTTGTGAAATAGTGTTATACCTGAAGAATCAGTTCTACTGCAAAGGAGAGGAAATCTCTTCAATACTTATTGGACTTCTCTGTTGCAACAAATTGAGATACAAACAGTGATCAGAGCAGTAGCTTTCTGACTAAAGTTCAACTGCATTATAATATTAAATAATAATTAAAAAATAAAATAAAAATGAAAACATTTTTAAAAACATTCATGATGCATGTCCTGAATAAAAGGTCTGAAATACAACTGAAATCATCATTAACTGGGGAGAACTGCACACTTCAAGGAAGAAAAAAAGGAGTAACTGCATAGAATGAGAAAGAACATTCTTTCAGACTTGATACTTATACCTCGGGAACAAACAAGATGGCAGGGAGATTCTGCTAGTCTACATGTAGAAGATGTCCTGCATCATGCATTTGACAGTGGATCCAGTCATAATTTTCACATATTTCATTCTGTGACAAATATAACCAATCCCTTCCAGGCAATGTGTATTTCACATACAACTGCCTTCCCTTCCCCTCTACCCTTGATTTAGATTTGCACTGGTAAAATACCCTAATAAGCATGGAGATATCAGTAACAAAGTTTGCATTTGTACATAACATTTGAATGTTTTTCTCACCTGACAGGGTAGTGCCTGACTTTACTAAAAAAGATTATAAGAATATTTGTGATTTTCCAAGTGACTTTTACTTCTGGAAAGCAAATAGAACATCAACAGGTTTCTGAGAGTGTCTTGCATTTTACTTCATCTTTGTTTAGATCCGTACTTCAAGTACCTATATAAGGCTCAGATTTTCCAGTAAGGTCAATAGCATCTCAGGTTCTAGCCTGTGTGTTTGTTAAAATTCAAGACAAGTGAAAATGTGCAGTAATAGTTTAAAAACAAAGGGTGTGTGATAAGCCTGGGTAATATTTGGCAAAATGATTTTCATCCTCTTTATGCCCAAATCTTTTAGACAGAAGCATAGAGGAGTAGGCTGTGAAAACAAATAAGTCTCTGGGAAAGATACATTGATGGGATAATTGTTCTGGGATGGGATGAACAAAAGCAGCACTTTATTCTTGTCTTACACACATGGCACAACATACAGAACCAGCACAAATAACTTACAAAATCTCATACACCATGCTTCCTCTCGAACAGCTTCTATTAAGTTACAACACCATAACAAGTAAGGTATTTAGTTACTACAGATCCCCAGTCTCCATTTAAGGAGTTGTTATTTTTGTAAACTACTTAGACAAACATCTTTTTTTTTTTTTACATGTTTAATACAGTACAGTATCCTTGACAGAGTTCAAGATATTCACAATACGAATTGAATGCAATATAAAACAGCAGAATTTCTTATCTTGGGACAGGTCTTCATTTGCTCCTGTCTTGTCTTAACAAGTCTTCTTTACTCTTAACAAGTCTTCCTTACTCAACTTTCCAAGCTAAACATTACATTAAATGAAAAAAAGTTTACTTCCCATTGCTTTCAATGTAGTATATATATATTTTTTGCTTCCCTTTCCCGTTCCTACCCCTTGCCCTACCAACAAATGCCATTTAGCCAGTAGAAATGTTAACCCTCAGGTTTCTCTAAAAAGTTTAAAACAATTTTGAAAACAACTTGTTAGATGGAAAATAAATAGTGCTAGTAGGCCATCATAAACTTTAAAAGTTCAGGTTTTTTCTCCTTGTCAGAATCTGTGTCTGTTGGAGATTCCTGTCATCTGATTTTCCAAGATATAGTGTTACTAATGGGCCAGTGTACAAGACCTACGTTTTATTTGTTTATTTCACTTACCAACTGAATTGCCGGCTGTCTTACCCCTCTGATGCAATCACTTTTAGTATAAAGTACTGTCCTTACCAGAAGTATTAACAACTCTAGTCATATAATGCTGTCTAAAATTCTTCCAGCCACTATTAAACCTCTCTCTGTCCATAGCCTCATTGTACCAATTTGATTCATAGGAAGAGTTTCACTTTGTGATTGCATTTCAAACCTCACTGAAGTTTGTGGGCATCACTGCTTCAACTGCGTGGCTTTGAATTACACTTTGTTCAACAAGATTGGCAAATCTAGCCCTTGAGAAGTTAATCAGCTTATAAAAGAAAAAAGAAAAAAGAAAAAAAAAAAAGATTTTTCTCCTTTATACATACAATACACTTTCTTTTTGTACATTGAGCATCATCTTAAAAAGCATGTTTATGTCATTTTGAAAATGAATTTTTACAGAACTTTATAAACACTGTTATATTAAACACATTCTCAAAAACTGAAGAAATTACTCACACAAAATCTGAAAGAGCCTCAATAGAATCCTTTCAGTGTAATTTTTCTACTTGCATATTTCATATTTCAGTGTCCTTTACTGCAAACATAATTTGGCCATGTGAGAACAGGGAAAAGTCAATAAGAAATAGGCAAAAGTTGTTCATAAGATCTGAATCTTCTGTATAATGAGATTAATGTAACATTGAACATGATTTGTTATTGTTGTTGCTGTTGTTATTTGGTTGTTTTTATTCATTTTTTGTTTGTTTGTTTAAATTCCATCCTCTTGTTACTTTTCCATATATTGTGTGGTACATTAATTCCCAAATAGCCTCATTCATTTCAGTGGGAATACAAGTGAGAAAATGATGTATGCTAAAATACTGAAAGCTGTTTTCCACTTTTGAAATGAGGTGTCAGTGGTTATAAGGTAACATCATCATATTCCTGTTTACTTTAGTGTAATAAAAAATGACATCTGAGCAATGTTTTCGAACTTCAATATCAGAGATCAGTGTACAAACGTTAGGAAATAACTGCCTATATTTGTGCAACAGTTCTGACAGCCTAAATATATATTAGGTATGACCAAGAGTGAATTTCATGAGCCTAGATTCTTTATACATATACCTATCTTTTTTATACTTTATACTCCCAGAAACTGGCACAAATTAAGTTTAAGCACACACGTGTCATGCAAACATGAAGCCATGACACCTTTATCACCAATTTTCAGTGGAATCAGTAGTAGACATTAATGCATGTCATCTAAGTGAAATGCACTTTTCCAGTCTTTTGTCTAACAAAATACTGTATAAGTCATAGCATTAACTTGATTTCCTGTACTGGAAATGTCTAAGAATGCATTAATCTTTGTTTGTTCGGAGCAGTCTTTCGGTCTGTAGTGACATAAGTTCAGGAATTTAAACAAATGAATGAGATTTTATACTCTGTCTCATGATTTTCTTTCTCTTTTTCGTTTAATGAAAAAATCAAAAGGAGAAATAGTGTTTCATTAAATGATATTGAAATACATTAAATGTAACTATAATTAGTGAAAGATCAGTGACAGTAGTATCGTGTATGCTTCTTTGTCTGAGGGTAAGTGCTTTCACTTGGCATGAAATACTAAAAGTTTAATACTTCTTAGAGGAAAAAACGTAACCCATGCCTAATCCCAATTCCTAACATATATAGTCACTCGTAAAGGAGCCCTTTAGACAAGACAATATACATTAACTTACTTGATGATTTATAGAATGTGTCTATTTTAGTCACTGTAATAAAACAGAATATATATACACATATTAAAAAATCCAAGTGTAGATAATTAAACAGTATTTCCATACGTTAAACAACTAGTTGCACTTGATGTAGTATTTAAAGCAAGTCACTGAAAATTTCTTCAGTCTTTGGAATGATCAAAGTATAAATAACCAAAACATACAAATAATGATTGAATTTTCATAAAAGAAGGTTTATGACAGAGGGACAAAAATAATGTCCCTCTTATTCACTGTCAATCCCCATTGTGTTTATAGACTCAGCGCCTTCCCAGAATAATCGTAGAATCATAGATTAAGCTGCAGTTTTTTTTCTTTGATCTAGCAGTATACTTTAATGAGGTTATCTTCTTCTGGATAACAGTACTAATAAGGTTTCTAGTTACTTCTTCCTAAGACTTAGTTTGTTCTTGTTGAAGATTATACTGCTTCAGACACTTTAGGCTATGTAAACTACAGAAAAATACTAATCTAATCTAATTAAGTTAAAGTCTAATGAAATATAAATTACTTTATTTACTCTGAAAATTTAGTTACCTTCTATTTTGATAATTCAATCCAGTTTTTTATTTCCCCACCTTCCCCAAAAAACTCTCGTAGTTACAAGCCTGCAATTACGGATAGCAAAGAAAGAAAACTGCTACTTGCCTATGGAAATATATATAGGTTTTTTTTCAAGTTCTAACTCTGCTCTGAGCTGCTAACCATCACACAACATATGCCATTTGGCAATTTGTCTCCTAGGATACTCACAGATTTCTTTCCAGTGTTCTCCACCTGTTCCTTCTGCTGAAGATCCTAAGGTTAACCTACCAATGACCTCATTCCTTGACCCTCTATCTGAATCTAAAACCAAGAATTCAATGCTGATATCATCAAGGCTCTCACAAGGAATGTCAAAGACAAACAATTCATTGAACACGGCATTAGGGGTACACTTCTTGACATGGGTTTTCTTTTTAGAAATTCTCTTCTTAACATGGTACAGATTCACTTTGACATAAGGATCTGCAATAGAAAGAAATAACACAAATAGATATTGAATTATTTAGAAGTTCCTTCTTCTAGTTACTGGTAAACTTTATAGCATACCAAGAGAACTACAGCACAGTGATGTTTCAGTCTACTAAAGATGATTTGCTTTATCTAGTTTTTTTTGTGTGTGTGTGTTTAATTCTGAATTAGTTCCTTTAAGCTCCATTTACAGATATCAAAATATGTAATCAAGATTTAGGTAATGTCTTATTTGTACTATGGAGGTGTTTCTTTCACAAGACATTGTAGTCTGTTAACTTTGGTAATTACACTCCGTTGCTTCAAATGTTAGTGTGAAAGATGATAAATTTCCAATGTATTCTGAGAACTACAAATCCCTATGTAATTAAATGTAATAGAAATCTGTTTTTTACACATCCTACAAGTAGAAAATAATCACCAGTATTAATTAATTGGGGGTTGGGCTCGATGATCTCTGGAGGTCCCTTCCAACCCCTACAATTCTGTGAATAAGGATCAAACAAAATAAAATCTCAAAAGCAAGAGAATAATCTTATGCTGAGAAAATGGACATAATTTATTTCTGGTTTGGTTGTACCAAAATTAATTATCTTGATTAAATTTCTCCCACATCTTTTTACTAAATAAATTTAAAACTAAACTTCAAATGTAAGATTACATTTACTGGCTGTATGTGGTTTGTCTTTAAATATTTTATATGTTACTGAGGAGGGGAAGAGAAAAAGTCCATAATATTAACATTGTTAGTGAACACTGAACGTTTGCATCCTTCAGAATTTTTCAACAATGTGTTGCAAGATTCCTTAATTATTGTTTTCAATTATGGCTATATCTCTCCTTCAGAGGAATTAAAAAAAAATAAAAATAAAAATAGTGGGAATGATCAGTTTCAAGTACATTAATTCTTCATTTATGTATGCATTTATTTCAGTGCAAAGGAGGACTTGTGTTCAAATTCTAATGGTTCAAATGCAATGAAAATTCCAGTCTATGGAAGTTAATCAAGCCAAATAGTCTATGTAAGCAGTCCACTAATAAATACAAGAAACAATTATGTTTTTTCTTTTTTCTTTTTTTTTTTTTCTTTTTCCCAAGTGAAATTAAAATTTAACCTTATTTAGAAAATGTATGCTCTAGTTATCAGAATGAAGTGGTCAGATGATGAAAATGTTTTTGTCTGCTTGGACTCACAGCAGTTTGATGTGAGCAAAGTGTGCAAAAAATGCATCTTAAAAAAATGAACACTTTTTTTTTTTTAATAGTAAGTTTTATTTATTATAATTTTTTCATTAGCTTGGAATGAATACACACCACACAAGGTCTAAGAATATCAAAATCACTAGCCATCAGTAGATTAATGAACTTGTCTATTTCTTTTGAAATAAATTTTTTGACTGCTATTTTTGGCTAATTGATAAGACTGGAATGTTGCTTTTGACTTTATTAGACCTATTAGAAGATCTCAACATCCATATCTCTTGATATGAGAAGTAGAAGTACAATATTATTAGCTGCAGTAACTAAAAGTAAAAGCCTACAAAAACTGCTTCCTCTTTCTTTCAAAATATCCTGTGCATCAAAAGAATCAAGACTTGTACGAACTCAATACAGATGATTTACTGTTTGAAGTCCTCTGTTGGGTACTGTTGTTTTTCAGTGTGTGTGTCTTCTTTTCAGGAAGTTAGTATATTTTATTTTGAATTTTATTAAGTTATCTGACATTAGCATGCACCTAACTACAGTTCTAACATCAGCTTCAAAAAAAATTTTATTATTTGCAAAATGGTACAAGAGTAGGAGACTGGAGTTATAAAAAGACTCCTTTTTTAGTGCATTCCAAGCACTGAAGTAGTTCACCTTTCACCTTGCCAAATAAACATTAATACCAGTGGACTAAATTCAACACAGATGTAATTTGCTGACTTTTGGATTCAAAGCTGAAATATTCCATATAAGAATCTCACTTGATATTGATTAGCTAATAATAAACTGAATTTCTTTGTCATATGTAAAAGTTTTAGTATCTGCAATATCTTCTTATGACAGTTGGATCCTGTTATAGACAATGACAAAACTCATTGGTCTCCACTTCCAATAAATGTCATGTTTCTTCATATTTTGCTTTTATTTTTCCCTAATGTGCTTGAAGAAATTTCTAATATATGTTCTCTGAAAAATAAAACATTGACCTAGATATGAATGAGATGAGTAGGCTGCAGATAATACAGACACCACTTCCTCATTTCTGGGTTATTTTTAATCCTTGAAATGTCACATTTCAGCTGTCTTCTGTCTGTTTGTTTTATATTCTTAAGGCTTATTCATTACTGAAAACATTACCTGATAATCCTGAAACATCAGATTTAGGTAGATGTCTGGCTTTTAAAACAACCACAGTTAGTGTATTTGTTGTAGATTGATAACAGAGAGAGATCAGCAGTTCTCCACGTCCAGATGACTTCTGAGGAAATTAAAAGAAATAAAAAAGAAAAACTATTTATGAGCAATTATGTTCACCAACTTTGAAACTAGATAGAATAGGATTTCTGCAGTGTTGCATAACTGTGTATCTCAAACTGGGGTCAAAAGATATAATTCATGGAGCTGTGATGCTTCGCAAACAAAATATAACTTTCCTGTACTGCAGTTCTACAACACCTCCTATATCTTCCTATATCTTGCTATTAGAGTTTGAAATAAATAAAGTTGTGAAAATATGTATAGTAGGGTATTGTTAGCTTCAGAGATAAGAAATGAAATCCTATATCCTGTAAAATAAGTCTCAGTGTAAGTAAAGTTTCTTAAGAAAAATAAATAAGAAACTTTGTGAAAAAAAAATGTTGAAAAACAAATTGAATAAAAGTAATTCACAAAAAGAAAAAATAATAAAATATTTTTAGTCTTAAAATTAATGTAGCCCATTAGTGAAAGAGTCATTTATTTCACAGTAAGGATGGAGCCAGTGGAAACAAAAAATGAGAATACTTTATGTATCAGAAAATCAACTAATTTATCAGCAAAATATCAGTGACATAGTTATAATTGCAATATAACGAAAGAATTGCAAAACAACTATATTAGTTATAGGTGTGATGTCTTGCAGACGTTTAGTTGATTTGTCAGCGTGCTTCACCTTTGGAAACAATCAAATTGAAAGTCAATATACAAGCTACTTTTTAGTAGAGAATAAAAGAAGTGCACATGATTCATATGCATTTCTATGGCTCTGTGACTGTTGTAAATGATCTTTCTATTCTGAAATGAGACAAAAAGATATGAAATATTTTTAGCCTGGTGAAATCAATAAGTTTTTCCACTGACTTTGCTGTGGTTTTAACATCTCCCTCATATCTTAGGATCTTTAGAACAAATGCAGCTTATTTAAAAGTCATTGAGGGAAAAAAAAGCATGATTTAAAATAGGAAAGATGAAGAGAGAGTATAATAATGTATAAATTTTTGCATTCTTTCACATCAAAGCAAACTAAAATGAATTTAGGCCTCTTGACCTAATGTGAATGGATCCACTAAAACCTGCTGACCCTCTGATTAAGCAAGTAGAATTTGGAATTCTAACATTTTCTTTCAAAATGCTTATTTTAACTTGATTTTATTATAGTTGTAAAATTGTTTCCTTATTCTGCCCTAATGAAAAGATCTCAGTAGTTCATTTGATAAACTTGTTCCCTTCTTTTCCCAGGATGCTATTAATATTGCTCAAATATTATAGTTAAACTAGTACAACACTTCTAAATTTTAAATAAGAAATATGTTACCCTAACATTTCTTTTGATGATCTCTCTGTCCATTAGCATCCTTCCTTCTGACAATTCAGTTCCTGCAAGGGGAATGAGGACTTCTCCAATGACGTCATCTCTGGAAAATCTGTCGAAGCTCAAGATCATAAAATGGAGTGTTAAGTCTTGAATTTGGCTATAGGGGATCCCATAAAACGTGAAGGTCTCATCAAAAGCAGGATCTAAGGTTTTCCTCAGCACTCTGGTTTTCACCTTGTGCTTTTTCTCAGGAAGGATTGTCATTTTGATGTAGGGATCAGAAGTCATTGACTGTTCATCCATTGCTGGCAGCCCACGTGCTTCCTTGATGCTCACTACAAATGCCTTTTTCTCAAAGTTGTATTCTAAAGAGAGAAAGAGAGTTCCTAGCTTGTCTTGTTTTTCTTCAGATGACAGGGACATGGTGGATTTTAAACTATCAGGGGAAACTAAATCTTTCTTCTTTTCTGAAAAATGCTTTGAAGATGAATTTTCAGGGCCTGGAGAACTCTGCATTTTAGAGATTGTTTTCGGAAAGTTGCCATTTAGATCTCTGTTCTCCAGGTCAAGATGAAGAGAATTCTTTGGCATTGCTGATTTGCTCTTTGCTTCACTTTTATCATCTACTCCAAACTTCTTCTTACTGTTGAGATTCTCAGGATAAATATCAACTCCCTTCAGAACATGAACAAACTTATATGGAGGAGTCTTATTGGATTTGGATGATTTGCGCTGACAGCAGATCCAAGCAAAAAGGGAGACAGAGAAGACAAGGCCAAATGCACTAAAGATCCCAACAACTGTAGGAATTTCATCTGCAAGTTAAATAAACAGCAACAAGCAAATAAGCAGCATTTTCTTCTACTCTGTGTGATATATAGTAAATTTAGCAAAGCAAACTAATACAAGATGGTAATAGGAGCAGTTGACAGACTGAAAGTGCTCTGCGTCGCACGCATTGGTCGCCACCTGCAGGCGCAAATGTGTACTCCCATGCTGTTAGTATTTTTCCATACAAAAGATGTCTGGAAGGAAAACAGAGTTCCCACCCCAACAGTAATTAAAATGAGTAATTTCTCAGCTATTTCATCACTCTGTGTGTAATTTCTGAGTTTATATGCCAGCGAGCAAAAACAGATAAGGTTTGATCTTTGAGTGTATGGAACTGTATTTCTTAGATATAAGCATTCTGGTATGTCTGTTACTTATAGGTATATCATCTGCTTTTCACAGTTTCCTAAAATGCTTTGTACACTCAACTAACTCAGTTTTATGGTCTGATCTCATAATTGCCTGGAGGTATCTGCTGAAACTGAGTTTTTCAGGAGGTTGTAACACTCAAGAGTTTCAAGAGGATTTTCAATACATTCCAGGAGAAAGTCTGTCAAGAAAAATTATAATAACTACCTGCCAAGTGTCCCCTCCAGATGGATGTGACATTTGGCAGTTGCATGTGAGTCCAAAGCTGAAATACTCTTCAGTGTATCTTTGACACCCACTAAGCTTTGAATCTGAGACGCTATGAATCAAAGCTGTGGAGAGCATACAGGACAGATCACTTCTTCTGAGTGTGTAAGAGAAACATTAAAATGTAATTTTGATATTAATCCTACATTAAAATCTGAGTGAAGCGAAAACTATCCAGGTGTTTCAATCTCAAGTGTGATGTGAATACTTCAGTAGCATACTGAATCATTAGCCATTCACAAGCCATTCACAATTGAAGGGGCAAATGAGCACAACTAATTGGAAATCCAATTTTGCCCATAAGTAACATGACTAAGTGAGTTTAAACCTCCCACAGTGTAACAATAAGAGCTTAATCTTTATTCTCTGAACTAGTAGACTAGTAGAATATTAATGGAATGACATTGTTTCTGCATAAATCCAATTGTGTTACAGTTCCTGTAGCAAATAATTAGCACATCATTTTGAACAAGGAAAGCAAAACTATCCTCCTGTACACATTACTAAACATGCTTTATCTAGATAAAACCTGGTCTAATATATGTGCTACCACCATAACTTTTAGTCTGAGTAAAAACAAAAACAAAACAAAACAAAACAAAACCCCACAACATAATATTATCAAAGAAAAGTAGGACAAAATGTTCCAGAACAGAAAGTGTAAGGTCTTGCTATTAATTTCTTCTTACAATAAACATGTCACTTTACTTCTGCTTACAAGCTGTATCAATCTATGTTTAATTGTAAGAAGTCAATTAATGACTGAAAAAGGTATGCAAAATTCTAAAAAATATATATATTTTTTTAAGCTGAGAATTCTTCTCTGAGTTTCAAGTATTATCATAGCTGTAGAAATTTAAATATATATGAAACAAATGTAGAAAGCAAGGAGTAATTGAAAAATAATCAGAATACTTTAAATAACTTTCAGGAATCATCTATACATTTTTAGTGCTTCTTCATGAGTTTACATTTAAAATTTTTATAGTAATGGAAATCATGCTGTGTTTTTATCCTACAGCTACTGGAAGAAGTGATAAAATCAATTTAGTATTTAAAATATTAATTAACTTCCTTAAATAAGTAATTAGATAAGAATGATGTCATGAGTGTTGTTAGAATTATCAGATGGGTGGGGTACATAGGAAAAAAGAAGATAACTAAAATTTTTTATACTCACAACTAATTACATTACAACAATTTGTCATAATGTAAATCAGTTAACATTCAAAGCAGTGTATTAACAGGGAACAACACCTATTGATCCTGGGATAAATTTTTTCAGTTGTGTGATGTAAATTTGAAGTCATTTCACCTAAGTCAGAGGAATGATCCTTGAATTTAACCACTGGTAAAGCAAATAACATCTAGGCTAGAGTCAATATTTGTAAAGCAGAGTTTCGAAACATTTCCACATACAGTTTTTTATGAGTAGCACTATTTATTTCATATTATCACTGCTTCTGAAACTTGCAGAGTCACAGTTATTCATGCTACAGTAAATGTATAGAAATGACACAATTGAAAAGTTCCTTGTCATCATGGGTATTCTCAATAAATAGAGATAAATCAAGATAGGAACATTTAGCCCAAAACACTGGGTTACTATACTCCCATCTTCTCAGTAGTGTTCTTTACACAACTATATTTCACTTTAGGTAACAGTCTACAAATCTTCCTCTATGACAAGATAAAAGGAATTATAACTATTCCAAGATTGGCTTTAATGAAGATTTTCTCTGTGTCACAAGATGTGTTTACAGCATTTTAATCTGAAGCCAATATATTTTAACCAAGACAGAGAAAACAATTCCAACTCTTCAATCCAAAAATGCATCTAGTCAAACCTCTCTTTCTCTCTTTGATTTACCAGAAGTAATGGCTAGGTGGAAAGGAACAGAGAGAGAAAGAGAAGAAAGCAAATTCACACAACTTCTGGGATCAAAGAGAACTAGAAGAAATTCGGTTCCTCCCAGCAGTCTGGGAGGCACGAGGGTGGCTCAGCAGTGGCTGCCTGCATGATCCGTAGCCGGGAGTTGTGGCCAGGACGCACTTACCGAACTGCTGGTGGCTGGACGCGATCGGAGCCATGTTGGTGGTGCTCTCTGTCCGCGGTGCTGGAACCGCTGTCCGTGGTCCCGGAGCCTCTATCTGACGCGGCTGTTCGCGCTAGCGGAGTCGCCCTCTTCCTGAGCGACCCCTGCCAGGAGCGCCGAATGTGATGCTCCGCTGTTTCTCGACTTGTCGCTCTCTCGCAGCACTAGGACAGCAGGCTTCTTCCACGGTGGTATAACAAACAAACATACAAACAAACAAAAAGAGAAAAGAAAAAAAAAAAAAGAAAAAATAACAACCTTATACTCGGAGACACAAGCAGTGGGGAAGGTGAAGAAGGAGGCTGTGATCGGGCTGAAGGAGTGGGGGGAGGGGGAGCTTCGATCCTCCCCTTTGCACTGATTTCCAACCCCCTTCCTGTTTTGGTTCTTCTGAGTAGCTCTGCTCCGAGACTGAAGACGTGGTTGAAACCCAAATTGACGCAATCCTGACGCTACAAGGCTGATATCAGCACCTTTCCCACCTCCCATCCCCCCGCCCCCCCCCCACCCTCCCCCTTCACAGCCACCACACCCTCCCTCCTTTCCTCCCTTCTTTCCTCTCTTCCCCCCCTTCTGTCTTTCTGAGGATTGAACACACACTCATCGATTATTTTAACTGCCCTGCTGCAGGATATGAGCTCCCACCCTCTGTTGGACACAGAAAGAGGAATGTTAATGGCTGTGATTCAATGCACCCTGTGTAATACACGGGTGTGTCTGTTTTTCTGGGGTATGATCTATTTATCTGCTTATTTATCTATCAGCTGGATGGGCTACAGTGATGTGAAGGAGATGCCAGGTCAGATGTTCCAGATGCCTTGGCTCCAACAGAAAAAAACGTATTTCTGCTATGACTGATGTGATGTACTTACTCTTTTTGAATCACGAAAACTCTCAATGTGCATTCTCCCATTCCCTGTCCTTGATTCTCCCTATCACTCGTCCCTACACAATACCCTAAGTCTTCACTCTAGAAATATATTTCTCTTCTCCTCTTGATATTCCTGCTTGTCTGGGAAAGAGCTGAATCTATTGAGATATGTCTGGATTTTACAAAATTTACATATCAGTCCCCCAGTCTGGACTAAGAACATTTAGAGGTATAGGGGTAATGGGCAGGCAGGTGAGAGAAATTGAGAGAAACAGAAAAAGAAAGCAGGACTGCCCAAAATTAGGACTAGTATAATAACCCAGGACAAATCATAGAGCAACAGAGCTGCAAAAGCCAGCATCTGGCATCTGACTTCTGGATTCAAAAGGAACTGTATCAGCCAACTTTGAATCCCAACTGTTAATTCTGCTGCATAAATGGGAAACAGGTGTTGTTTTTCATCTAAATAACAAAATCCAGATGCTGACATAGTCTGGAATCACCCTGCTCCACAATTGGCTGCTTGGATGCTGGTATGTCTTGGCCCACTTCAAAGAATATTCTTGTTTAACACTGAAGCCAGTGAAGCTTCTTGGCATTTGGAACAATAAAAAGGGAAATTTGAGGAATTGAAGCTCGCTATTATCAAAGCACTTGCCTAGTCTTAGAACTGAAAATATTTTGGCTAATATTAATTATTCTTTTCTCCTTCTGTAGCACTTTCAGCAATTTGTCTTGTTACATGTACCTACCCATCTCTTTCATGTGGATATAACTATATCCACTACCTTATACTTCCTTACTTCTTAAGTCACTTAAAAAGCATGGAGAATAACTTACCATTGTTTCCTTTTCAAACAGAGTTCTATGAGTCAACTTGCTTTGCTTTTAGGTGTGTTTTGTCAATACAGTTTGATTTGGAAATGTTAGGTTCACATACTGGCACCAATCCACTTTACAAATAGCTCAACTTCTTTCCTCCTGCCAAGTCTTCCCTCTGCCATCCTTACTAATCACTTATCTTTCTCCATTCACAATTCATTTCTCAAAATGTACACCCACTGAAAACAATTCCATTTAATTTTAGACCCCTTTCCAGGTATTTAAGACACTTGATACAGTTGAAATAAAAAAACTTTATACAAATATAGGTTAAAATATGTTTAACTGGGATATTAAACTATCACAATATGTTATTATGCTGGGGCTTTAAAAACAATTCACAAGAGTAAGCATAAGTTATAGCTTACTTTGTTATCAATCCTAGCTGAGCTAGGATTGCATGTGATGAGGCTTGTATGATTGTAAACAATTCATGATGATAGAGATAATAATGATAATAATTACTATTATTAATGAAATCTGGGATGTCCTTAGTCTAAATATGAACAAATATTGGGGCACATGATAATATAGAATTTATTGATTCAGATTTTCTTTTAGTTTTCCATATGTTTCATAAATACATATATATATATATATATAGTTCACAGAAAGACTTCCCTTGAGCATCCAGATTATTTTTTCTTATTATTTTCTCTGTTATTTTGATTGCCTGTGATAAAATTTGCTGAAATATGAAAGATACACGTTCTTTTAATATTATTATTTTCCCCCTAACTCCTGGTATTTCATCTTAGATTTTACACACTGTGTAAGAATCCTGTGGTGGTGGATGTTGTATAAACATTTTGTACAGAAACCTTCCTTTCTATTCTGTTCAGTGCAAGTGTAGCTTTTCAAAACATGATAGAAAATGTTTCTCTTCTGTATTTAGACATTTGCAATTGAGAAGACTGAGTGTATGCATAGGCATATGCAATATATAAACAAATATGCAAGTGAATGATTATATTTCTTTGTTGCATTCATCACTGAAATAGCAGATAACCAGTTTCTTACTACAATCATGAAACTTCTATACTAAATTACATGATTCCACATCATGGAACAGAGTGCATATCCCAGAAAATACTCGAGAAGGAGGTGGAGTATTGAGTTCCTAACACATTCTGAGACAGACGTACTTTTTGCTCCCTGTGTTGTGCAAGCACCATCTAGTGTACATCTTACAGCCATCAGCACCAGCCGACTCGTACACACCCAGATAGGCAGCACAAACACAAATACAGCCAACTCTCTGTTTCTTCATGTATACGTCTGTCAAGAAAGCAGAGGGAAAAAAAAAAAAAAAAAAAAAAAAAAAAAAAAAATCATCATTTGAGGTCTCTGTCCTTTTTAATAATCAATTAAATCACTATTTTTCAGGGTCTTTTTTTTTTTTTTTTTTTTTTTTTTTTTTTGACATAGCAGTTACTCTCCCTCTGTGGCTGTACATTCTTTGCACTTTCCTCTGTTCTGAAAAACAACGTGGATACTTCAGAAAAACTTCATGCAGTTTGTAAAATGCTCTTTAGAAGGCACGGACTAAGAATTCACTGCTGACATAATATTTCCTCAAATTTCCCGTCAAACTAAATACAGTAATCTCAAATAGTTTCAACTCAGAGACAGGACATCCAAAGAAGCTGGCTCAGATTTTGTCTGCACTGAGATGCAGTGGATTAATCATGTGCAAAATATCTCTGTATACACTTTGGCTGACTGTATCACATCAGGGCCTTCTGTGGTCTGCAAACCAGATTACTGATGCTCATGCATGCGCAGAGCACCCTCTTCACAAAGAAAAGGGAGGGTGGTTGCTAAGTAACACAGTCTGTACACTTCCCAAAGCAGAGAGGCCTCAAATAAGCATATGGAGCTGGAAAAGATGGCCCATCACAGGCAAATGAACTGTCATCATTCCTCAGATCCCATAGCCTAAATATGGGGAAAGCCTAATATTTTTCCCTCAAAAAATAAAATGAACAAAAAGAAATCAAGGAAAAAAACAACAACAACAACAACAACAACAAAAAGTTATTCTGGACAATATCCAGTAAAGCGTCAAGTAAAGATTATAAAAATAAAACTCCATAATTTATATGTATGAGGTAAAACTGATGAAACAGCTTTCCGTCTTTCCATCTCTGTGAAATGTTTCCCTGCAGCATAAGGACAGAATTTCACATTTTCAAAAATTACATTTATTTTCTACAGTTGCCAGGTACTAAGCTACAGATATTAATTAATACTGTTCAGCACCAATTAAATTCAAGCCCTCTAGCCGCCCTTGTAAATAAAATTTCAGTGAGAATACAAGCAGAGTTCCCTAATTGAGGGAAGTGTTTACCATTCACTGAAAGTGAAACAACTTCAGAGTGATCTACAAATGGATTCAGGTAAGTATGCTGCTTCATTCATTCAGTTCTGTTTCAATTACAATTAGACTATGTAATGGGGGCTAGCATCCCTCCATTTCTTGTCTCCAGCTTTGACAGTCCCTAGCTATGTACAAGCATGTTTTCAGATGCCACAGAAAACTCATTGATTCTTCCTGGGTTGAAACTGAATTCAGCTACACACATAAGAATGGTCTATATGAATTATCTGGTGTCCATTGAAGAGTGCTGTAGGTTTTCTGGACTGCATTTGCCAGCCTATGTAGGTACATCAGTTACCAGAGAATTCTTGAAATCAAATCTGGATGAGCAGACAAAGATGAGGAAGAGGCGCCTACTAGAGGGTCTGAGATATGGAAACAGCCTCAAATGTCATTATATAAGTTCATGGAAGCAACTAAATAAATTCCCTAGTTCACATACAGATGTACAGAAATCTAAACTAATGTTTTAAACATGAAATTGAGCCATGCCTCTGGGGTCAACTTTCTCTTGATTCTACTGGCTGTATTGACCAGATACTCATTCTCTGTAGTGCAAATTTAAAATGTCTGTTGCACATATGGTTTGTTATAGTTGCTTTAGAGCTGAATTCCATTCCTAAAACTAGGCAAGAATGCCTAAAATAGATTTTACACTTACTCAGATATTTAATAAAAATAATAATAAAAAGTATTTTTCTCCTCTGTGGTGATACTATGTAGATCAATGTCTTGATGAAACTTTAAGGTATGCAATAACAAGTGTGAAAGAAACCATTCCAGTAATTTAACATTGTTTTTATTTAGAAAGTAACATCAAATGTTTGAAAGATAACAAGATTCCTCCCAGAGTGGGAAATATTTCTATCCCTTCAGAAGTCATGGTACCACACTAAAAGTTTTATTAAGTACACAATAATATGTATTTTCCTTTATTTTTATTTTTTGATGAGAAAAGCTCCCTGCAGTTTTATATGGTGCATGAAAAGAGAGAATGAGACATGCCTTCATTGTTGCAATTTTTTGCAGGAAAGTCTCCAGAGTAGTTTCACTCCATGTGTACTGAAAGCGTCTGATTATCAGATGACTAAGAGTTACATTATATTATATAACAGAGTATATTATATATAAATATAATATGCAAACATATTATAAATTATTATTCATTATTAATTATGTTATATGAATATAATATATAAATAAGATATATAAAAATAAATATATAAAATAACATACCATGGAGTAAACTTTCATTTTGGAAGGAGAGACTACTTTAAAATTTCTTTCCTATATTTTTTTTTATATCTAAGATTTTATTATTATTTTTTTCTGGGTAATTTATCATTTCAGGTTATGCTTTTATTTGGATAACAGCTACTTATTTTATTTATTTCAGTTTTCTGAAGTTCATGGATAGTGGGGATTGTGATCTGCTAAAAGTAGTTTACATGTATATGTTTAACAGTTTAACAGAGGAGAAGATACTCTAGGAGGGTCCTGATAAGAATGATTAAAATACGAAACAGAAACATACCTACATTTATGTCATGAATTTCTTTTACATTTTAATTGGCATTAATTGTTGAAATAAAAGAGAAGGGTACTACTAGGGAATTAGACTGAGAATTTAGAACAACGTTGTGATATTAAAAGTCTTGAATTAATTTAAATTTCGTAAGTTGTTCATTCAGTCTTCTTTTGAAATTTCAGCCTTTACTAACAGACAGGTCTTCTATGTTTTGTTGTTGTTGTTTTGCTAAAACAGGAAAATTTTTGACTAAACCATACCTAAACCAAGTTTTGTGAACTTTAATCTAAAATTCAGCTTTAATTCTAGCATACATATGTTTATGATCAGGAAAATCTTAAGATATCTTGGAACAATAGAAGGACTTTCTGTGAAATATTTATTTTCCTGGCTTTAGATAAGCAGGTTCACCAATGGAATATGAAAAAGTCAAGCATGCAGTTTATTTCTTCACTTTGTTCATCTGCTTTGGATCCATTGTATATACGTACGTTATGGAGAAGATGCCAAATTAAAGAAACTACAAAAATTTATTGGCTTCTAGGACACCAAAAGCAAGAGTACTGCATCAGAAAAATTATGACTCAGATTCAAGTACTTCTTGTGCTCTTGTCTTTTTGCAAGAATGTCCTAAGTATCATTCTTTAAGTACCGTAAAGGAAGAAATGGTCTTTGTCCATTGATTTTTGTCCAGTGTAATGAGGTATTCAGTCAGAAAATAAATATGTTACCTAATTGCAGTGCTTAGGGTCTAAGAATACCGAAGAGGACCTAATTTCTCACCATCTATGAAAGCACTGTTTTAGCATGGTACATATGGCAGCTAAATGTTATATCTGCTTCACTTCAGTAGAGGTTTAATATTTTGATGTTCAAAGAGTAGAGAAATTCTCTGAAGCTAGAACTGGAGCCTGTGCCCTGAAGAGTGATTTAACAATGCTGCTTTACAACAAGTTTTATCTTAAGTCAATTCTTTGTCTGGACTTCAAAGATTACATGGTTGAAATTAAAATCTGCAGAGTTTAATTTCATAAATTTTGCAACACTTACTCTTGTGATGGGCGCCACATGAGATGAGACACAGATAATCCCTAGGAAAATGAATTCAACAGTAAATAAAAGAGGTAGAGGAGAAGAGAGGTTCTGAAGATATATATATATATTGTAAGAGATTACTCTTTTACATCATTGTCTCAAAGCTTGCTGGGGACATAGATGAACAAGGCAAGTCCTGGGCAGGGGTTGAGAAATCCTTTGTCTGAAGAACTTTGATGGACAAGTCCTGGGCAAGGGTTGTGAAATCCTCTGTCTGAGGGACACAGATGGACAAGGCCAGAGGCAACGAGAGAGAGATGAGCTGCAGCTTAATAGCCGTGAAGCAGTTTTTTTGTGTGGACTTATCTCAAGGAAGATCAAGAGGACATCTCAGGGGGTACTCACATGACTCTTGCTCAAGCACCCAGGGATGTCACATAGACAGGAGAAAAAGTAGGATAAAAGAGCAATCGAAAACCATGAGCTTTAGGTTTTCTGGAAACAGTTTCCTCATGAAGAAGAATGGAGGTTATTCTGTCAACAGATTCCTCATGAAGAAGAAGAGGTTTCTGTCATGAGAAGCCTCACAACCTGTCTCTCTCCTTCCTGGTCTTGCTTTGTGCTCTCTCCCTCCTGGACTTGCTCTGCGCTCTACCATGATGCTGAAGAAGAACAAAGGTGTCTGCCATCAGATTCCTCACTACAGAATTCCTGCATGCTTACAGACTCTCCTGGGCCTCCTACCTGAGTCCTGCTGCCTCCTCCGGGATTGGCTACATGACTGCCTCCTGCTACCTGCTTGCTGCCCAAGACCGGCCACGCTGCTGCTCTCTCCCCCTGCTGCTTCTGCCTTGGACCTTCAAACATCGTGCAACGGGACGCTGCTGGATGCTGGTGGTGACTATCCCTGCTTTACGCAATTCTTGCTTCTTTCCTATCTTTTCTATCACCCTCCTTCCCTTCCCCGTCTCCCTGATTAGGATTTGTAATAAACTGGTTGGACTAACATATGAACCATTGTTTCTTAATCTCACACCGGGTACACAGATATTAAAAGAACCTCATCTCCCTCCTTTAAATTGGAGAGAGACATATACATATACATATATATATATATATATATATATATATATATATATACATAATATATATATAATTGATATTCAGATCTGGAAGTACTTGACCCTAAATATTCTGCAAATAATGTATTTCCTTATCACATTTGAAAGTTCTGTCTAAATTCAGAGCTTTAAATCTAACATGTTTCAACTAGGCAAGACCCAAAAGTCATTGAAAATCTGATATTGTATAGTTAGATCATGTACTCTATTCTGAGTAACACATCCCCAACATATCATGTGATCTTCAGGGAAGAAAAACGCACTGGAAAAAAAAAAAAAAAAAAGTTGAAATACAGTGTTACTAAAATATAAAGTTTTTAATGTGGTGTAGAGTCTTTGAAGCAACCATAGAAGTAAATGGAAGAAAAACAAGTACTCCATCTAGTTAAAAGCATTTGTGAGAAATGCTTTCATTTAAATAAATATAGCATCAAAAATTCTGAGCCAAATTATTTCTACACCCGAATCTGGACAAATTTATATTGTAACCTGCTTGAAATCAGAATGAAAGGAGAGTGAATGAGACAATGGAGGAAAAGACTTTGCTCTTTCCTGTAGGAAAACGAGATAGTTACTGATTTACTTGCCTCATTCACATATATCTTCAAATTATAAGTACTTACAAATTGAAAATAATGAAAATATGTTATTATCTAAAAAAATCAAAAAATCGTATGAGTTGGAAGGGACTTCTGGGGATCCAACCTCTTTGCTAAAGTAGGTTCTTAGAATATGTTGCATAGTAAAGTGTCCAGGCAGGTGCTGAATATCTCCAGAGAAGGAGATTACACAACCACTATGGGCAGCCCGATTCAGTGCTCTATTATCCTCACAGTAAAGAAGACCTTCCTCATATCTGTATGGAACTTCCTGCATTGTAGTTTTTGACCATTTCCCACTGCCCTGTCACTTAACACCACTGAAAAGAGCCCAGCCTTAGGAGATCTTAATCTTTAGGTATTTATAAGCAGTAATGAGATCCTTTCAGTCTTCTCCAGGCTGAAGAGTCCCAGGTCTCCTAGCCTTTCCTCATATGGGAGATGTTCCAGCCATCTTTGTGACCACCTGCTGGACTTTGTCCAGTAGTTCCTTGTTTTTATTGATCTGAGGAGCCCAGAAGTGGACGCAGTACTCCAAATGTGGCCTCACCAGGGCAGAGTAGAGAGGAACGATAACCTCCCTCAATCTGCTGGCCACTCTTTTGATGCATGTTTTGATGCACCCCAGGATACTATTGCCCTTCTTGGCCACAATTGCACACTGCTGACTCATCACTCAATCACACTTTCCAAACCATGGGTTTGCAGTAGCAGACAGCTCTATAATTGGGTTGCCTGTGTTATGAGCCAAATCTCTCCCCTTCAGTTTGGTGGAAGTCAGAAAGTCCTGATGTAGCCTCGTTGTGCTAGAGACAATACTGTGAATATTCACAGGGATTAGCATGCTGGCTGATGAAACCAGTCTTAGACAAACCTACTACTACTTTGAACATTGGGCTTTCAGATGTGCTTTTGCTCATATCCAAGCACTTTGGTTTGCTTGTGCAAACCTCTTGTGCTCCGTAGTAAAACGAGTTACTGAGACACATCCAGCCAATTTAAAAGACTGATTATTTAATTAAACTTACATTCATTACTTTATCTTGGCATCAGTTGCTTAAGGAAATCCAATTGGAACTGAATCTTCTAGCTTTCAGAAAAATAAGGTGGCACAAAACAGACAATTCTTGTGGCTATTAATCTTGTGTCTGTTTTACTCTTTACTAATTACAGAAGAAAGGAGAAGACAGTAATAATATCTTAAGATTCTCAACCTCCTGGATATCCTTCAACCATCCAGATATCTTTTAACCACCAGGATATCTGCTGGGATAGTGGCATGGCAGATCGCAGACAATCCAGGAGATTTCTGGAGTCTTTGAGGTTGACTTCCTTTGACAGGTATCAGATGGACCAACAAAGGAGAAGCCTTGTTGGACCTTGTGCTCACCAATATAGAGGAGAGTATTACAGAGGTTAAGATTGGAGGCAGCATGGGCTGTAGTGATCATGCCCTGGTGTGTTTGTGATCTTGAGAAATGAAGGCCTGACAAAAAGCAGAGTCAAGACCCTGAACTCCAGGAGAACAAAATTCCAGCTGCTCAAGGAACTGCTGGATGAGATCTCCTGGGAATCTGTCCTTGAGGGCATAGGAACAGAACAGAGCAGGCAGTTCTTCAAGGTCATCCTTTTGCAAGCACAAAAGCTAACCACCCCCTAGCAGAAGAAATCAAGCAGAGGAGGCGAGTGACCAGCATGGCTGAGCAAGGACCTGCAGCTTAATCTGAGGGAAAAGAGGGAAATGTACAGGAAATTGAAGCAGGGATGTGTAATCTGGGAAGAATACAAGGACATTTTCCATGGGGATAAGATCAGGGAAACCAAGGCATAGATGGAGCTGAACTTGGCAAGGGATGTGAAAAATAACAAGGGGTTCTACAGGTACATAGGCAGGAGGAGACAGACCAAGGAGAGTGTTCCCCCTCTGATAAATGAGGACAGAGAACTGGATTCCTCAGACATGGAAAAAGCTTCACTGGTGATTAGGCTCCTCCCTATGTCTGCCAGGGCCCTGAAGCTCTAGGTGTGGGTGAGAGGAGCAGATCCTACCCTGCTGTAACAGTGGGATGTGTCCAAGATCTCATCAGGAAACTGAATGTATATAAGTCAATGGGGTCAGATGATATCTATCCTAGGGTTCTGACAGAGATAGCTGATGTGGTTGCCAAGCTGCTTTCCATCATATTTGAAAAATCATGGTTGTTAGGGTTGTCAGGTTGTCAGAAATCCCAGGTAACTGGAAAAAGGGAAACATTGCTCTCATTTTCATGAAAGGGAGAAAGGATGACAGGGGAACTACAGGCTAGTGAGCCTCACCTCTGTGCCTTTGATCATGAAGCAGATCCTCCTGGTTACCATGTTAAAGTACATATGAAATAAAGAGGAGATCTGAGACAGCTAGCACAAGTTCACCAAAGGCAGATTTTGCCTGACCAATCTGGTGGCCTTCTATGATAGAATGGTGGAATCAGTGGACAGGGGAAAGGTGACATATGTCATCTTCCTTGATTTCTGCAAAACTTTTGAGATGGTCCCTCGCCACATCCTTTCCTCCAAATTGGAGAGGTGTGGATTTGAAAGATGGGTGGTTCAATGGATTAAGAACTGGTTGGCTGGTCACAGGCAAAGGGTTGTGATCAATGGTTCTACATCTGGGTGGAGGCTGGTCACAAATGGTTTACCACAAGAGCCAGTCTTGGGACAAGTGTTCTTTAACGTCTGTATCAATGACATAGACAGCGAAATCTAGTGAACCCTCAGCAAGTTTACAGATGACACCAAGCTGAGCGTTGCAGTCAATACATTGGAGGAAAGGGAAGCCATTCACAGGGACCAGGACAGGCTGGAGAAGTCAGTCCATGTGAACATAATGACATTCAATAAGATCAAATGTAAGGTACTGCACTTGGGCCAGGCAATCCCAGGTATTTATACAGACTGGGAGAAGAACAGAGAATCACAGAATCACAGAATGGCCAGAGTTGGAAAGGATCTCAAGGATCATGAATCTCCAACCTTCCTTCCACAGGCAGGGCCACCAAACTCCACATTCAATACTAGACCAGGCTGCCCAGGGCACCATCCAATCTGGCCTTGAACACTTGAAAAAGGAAAAGAAAAAGGAATAGGAAAAGGAAAAGGAAAAGGAAAAGAAAAAAAGAGAAAGAGAAAGAGAGAGAAAAAAAAAAGGAAAAGGAAAAGGAAAAGGAAAAGAAAAAGGAAAAGAAAAAGAAAAAGGAAAAGGAAAAGGAAAAGGAAAAGGAAAAGAAAAAGAAAAAGAAAAAGAAAAAGAAAAAGAAAAAGAAAAAGAAAAAGAAAAAGAAAAAGAAAAAGAAAAAGAAAAAGAAAAAGAAAAAGAAAAAGAAAAAGAAAAAGAAAAAGAAAAAGAAAAAGAAAAAGAAAAAGAAAAAGAAAAAGAAAAAGAATAAGACAAAAAAAACCAGTTCCCCTAAATTCTTATTACCTTACCAAAGACCACAGTTTCACTCACCTGTCAAGTTGCTAATAGTGTACATAGTTTGTGAGAAGTTTCTTCTTACGTTTTACCCAAACATATTTTCAGAAATCCATGCATTTTCATCACCAACCCGGATGAAGGGATAGAGAAAGTTTGCTGATGTTACAAAGCTGGGAGAAGTGGCTTACACACCAAAAGGCTGTGCTTCCATTCAGCAAGACCTGGACTGACTGGAGAACTGAGCAGGAATCTGATGAGGTTTACTAAGAGTTGCACCTGGGGAGGTATAACTGCATGTATTAGTACATGTTAGAGAATGATCTGCTAGAGAGCAGCTTTGAGGAGAAGTACCAAGGTGTTCTTATGGACAACAGGTTGGCCATAAGCCAGCAATGTACCCTTGTAGCTAAGAAGGCCAGTGGTATCCTGGGGTGCTTTAATAAGAACGTGGCCAGCAGGTTAAGTGAGGTGGTCCTCCCCCTCTACTCTGCCATAGCAAGGTCACATTTAGTTCTGGGCTCCCCAGATCAAGAAAGATAGGGATCCAGGGATCCCTTTCTTGATCCAGGGATCAAGAAAGAAGGACTCCAATGCAGGGTCACAAAGTTATTAAAAGGGCCTGGAGCACCTCCCATGTGAGGAAAGGCTGGGGAAACTGAATATGTTCAGGCTGGGGAAAGGAAGACTGAGAGGGCATCTGATCAATATTTATAAATATCTAAAAAGAGATGGGTGGCAAATGGATGAGGTTAGGCTCTCCTCACTGATGTGTAGAGATAGGACAAGGAATAATGGCCTAATATTTTTGCATTGGAAGTTCTGTAGTAACATGTGAAAGAATGTTTTTATGGTAAGGGTGACAGAGCACTGGAACACATTGCCCAGAGAGGTTATGGAGTCTCCTTCTATGGAGATTTTCAAGATCCAGCTGGATGCCTACTTACTACGTACTGTAGGATACCTGATTTAGCAGAGGTGTTGGACACAATGATTTCTCAAGTTCACTTCCACTTCTGTGAAATGTTTTTTTCAAATGCAAGAAAAATTCACGTCATGAGAATGTCCTTGGTGTCTCACATAAGTTTTCTAAGACTCCTGTTTTCAGAGTTCTTCGCATTATATAGTCATTTATGTGTTTTTAAAGTCCGGTCCCTAGTTGCTGCAGTTCTAGTTGACACAGCTCAACTCCACTGTATTTACATTCTGACCTTAAATTAGTTGTTTAAATCTAATTAAACACCAATACACTATAAACAATCTTCACTACGTTCTCAGATTATATTATTATCTCTTTCCAGCCTCCAAATTTCTACAATTTTGTTTCATCAGTGTTTTCAATAACTTAGAAGAAAAAAAAAAAGAAGTCTATTATTCCATGAACATTATCCCCGGTGATAAATAGGTTTTCTGAAACAATTAAGGAAGCCATGGGACAGAATTCTATGATGAAATAATTCTCAAAGAAGGATTTAATTGAGTTTGGTCCTGCAGTTCTGCCACTCTAGCCTTTGCCCTGTCAAATGCACAGTTTGAATTAGAATATACATCTGTGAAGAAGAAAATGTTTACATTTTGATGATTTTAGCAAGGAAACTTATTGGAAGTAGATAAAGTATCTATTTACCTAAGATTCTTAATATTTGAACTGTTTTGGAAAGAATGTTTGAACAGGATACTAGTGTAGTCCAACCACCTGCACAGCTTATGCAAAAAGTAGTATAGAGTTTTTCAGTTCACGGAGTTCAGGGATTGTAACTTCCTGAGCAACCACACACAAACTCTGAAAATGAGTATGGTCAGCTGAATTTTATAGCTAGTAACTAGATTGTTCTAACCAATATTACCAATTTATTAGAAAGTCTAGAAGGAAATTCAAAAAACATTTCATATGGCAGAAGTATAACAAAGCATTAAACAACCACACTGTGTTCTTCACTATGAAACATTCCAGCATTTAACATATTTTATTTTTAAGACAGCTTATTCAAGATGGCATCTTTAATACCATTCTGAAAGGTTCTTGAAAGTGCATTGGAAATTTTAGCTATATTTCATCACGTTTTGCATATTCCCCCTCTTGAAGTGTCTTAAAAAAAATGAAAGTATCCTAGTGCAAAACAAGAAACATACATCTATTTGAAGTTTTCCTGTACTACTAAATATGGCATGATGCATGCATTCTAAATAGTGCATAATACTAACTTTACAGGATATGAGCAACAGTTAAACTATGAATTAAAAATACCAATAATTCATCTCACTTAAACATAAATGTCATTTTCAACATCTCAAAATATCTGACATATATTCCGTTGGGTTTGTAAATGTGATACTGAACCTGAGAGAGACCCAGACCACTTTGGAATGCAACTGGAGGCATACCTATAAAACACTAGAGCATCTAAACTGATAAATGGCATTAGACAGTTATGTTTAAGTACCCATATCATGTTAAAGAATAAAGTTAAATTATCTCATATCCTGAGCAACAATATCTCCTTTGAGAAGGGTAGCTAACCAGGGAAACAACTGCTGATTTGCATTAGTCATTCTAGAAACTGAACTCATTTTTCAGAAGCTTTTCTTTTAGATAACAAAAAAAGTGAAAGAGAGCTTAAAGAATTGAAAGTGTAAATTAAGGAAGAGATCTTTATGTGCTAACATTTTTATTAAATTCTCTTTCTGGTATCCCACAGTGAAAGTTACCCCTATAATTAATTATGATGAAGTATCTATATAATCAGAACTGTTTGGCATAAAAAAGATGGCTCTTTCAAAGTCTGAGAGTCCCTTAGAAACCTTTGCCCAACACTCTTTCATCCTCTGATCTGTGTATTCCCAGAGTTACAGAACTGTGAGTAGAATTCATTCATCAATGCTGATTCCAAAAGAGAATTTGCCTTGGATAGTAGCCTTGATCTCAAATCTGCCCTAGCCAAAAATATTTCAGTGATTTGAACTTTGGATTCTCTCTCATTGAGCAGAAATCTCAGAAAGCAATCCATGGGATTCTGGGAAAAAAAGAACTGTACCAAATGTCCAGATTGAACAGAAGGACGTCTGAACAATAGCATCAGACTCCAGAAAGTCTTTAATTTGTAAACCTGATATTAGGGGTTGTACTGCACTGACCTCTTGGACTGTACTGGAAAGAATGAATCACCATAGATGGCTCATCATCATGTCCCTGTTTGAAAGTCTGCCAAACATTTTGGCAAAATGTAGTATGAGTAACAGCAATAATGATTAGCGAAGTGTGTTGTCAAATTGTCAAAACTACCAAGAGGTGCAGGTGGGTAGAATCAAAGGAACATAATATACTGAGATTTTTCACTATATATACTGCATACTGTATTCTATTGAGAGTGAGGATCACACTGGGGATGCAGTTTTGGAAAAAAAAAAAAAAAAGACTGATAAACTACAGCAAGATTTGCTTGCATTGAAACTTGACTTTTCAAGTGGCTGTTGCAGAAATTTGGGTGCAATATACTATTTTTATTTGTTATTATCCAAATTAGTAGAAATTATTCTCTGTGTTTTGCAAGTTGACTGGGAGATGCCATCTCTTTGCACAATGTGCCAGAACCATAATGTAATGTAGACAAATAAGTATAGCCCAGTCACTGTTATTCATCTGAAATTAAAATGTTCCTTCTATTTACCAGGAATCTTCTTATTTGTTCAGGGTATTCATAGATATTTATGGAATCAATATGTAATTCAGTTTCAGTATATTTAATCATAATCAGCCTGAGTGTAGTGTTTAGCTGAACTTATAAAATGTACTATAATGACTTTAAAATGTTTAATTTAAGAATCTCTTCCTCTGTGCATATGAATCAGTTACCTGTGTTTAATTATTGATAGCAATTAGAGCACAGAAGCAGACAAACAGCATCTGGTGGCAGGAATAATTTCAGAGCCTAGCCCTTATTCAGTCTTCTTTGTAGCCAAAGGATTGCTTCACTGATTGATTCTTTTCAATGTATGAATTTGGTTTTGGTTTCTAAACAACTCTTTGAAAGCTCTCTATTATCTTTAAGGTCCTGTTAGGTTTATGTACATATGTGTGGAGCAGATGCTGGTCAGTTTTTTCTTTGATGCAATCAGAATCAGAAAATTGTTCCTAAGGACTTCCCTGTTCTTATGTTTATTCTGTCCTGTGAACATTAAAATTTTAATTCTACATTGATATTCAAGTCTGAAGGTCAAAGAATTAAAATAGAAATCATTTCTGGTAAATGCCAAATAAACAATTAAATGAAAATACAAAATTTTATAAATTTTACAAAATAATGGTTATAGATATTAAGAGAAAAGGAATTTATTCTGCACCTACTGAAGCAAGATGGAAACTCTCAAAAGAAGTATTTACATTGTCAGCAAATATCCTATGATTCACAGTGTTGCACTGCCATTTATCAATGAATAACCTTGTGAAAAATGGAAAAATGCTGCTTCACATCATTAAGTACAGAAGTAATTTATCTGTACTGAATAAAAAAATAATTCATGCGAGTGCTGGCTATCAACTTTTTGTGAGAGTTTGTTGATCCTCAAAATATTCCTATGGAGGAACATCCTCTCTGACAATGAATAACTTCTTGAAAAAAGCTGTCTGCTACTGTTCCAATCAGTCAACTCTTAAAAGTAGACCTCAAGTATTCATGGAACACAGGTCCAAAAAAAAAACATGAGAACCATGAAAATAAATGATGGAGGCATTGTTTTGGTTTGTTTTCTTCTCCTACAAATGTGAAGAAGTATTTTATAAAAATACATTGTGCTGTTCAAGGACAATCAAGACACCTGCCGCAGAGTCTGCAGAGACTAGGAAACATTCTTAAGAATATTCATTACACAAGAATCAGCATGAGAGTCTAGGCGAGGAGAGATATGAGTGTTAAATCTAATGAAAACTCAAGAATGTCTTGGACATGGGGTATATAACCTCTCTCTTATACACTGGGAGACTGCCACCTGTGTTCATATTGCTAATTATCCTTTCTAATCTCCCTTAACACTGACTGAGAAGTCAGGCTCTGAGAAGCTGTATTTCCCTATTGCTTTGCATTGTAACAGATGGGTAGAAAGGAAAGACAGAGACAACACAGATACTTAGTATTACTCTGGATGGGATTATAACATACTTTATTGAAAACATTCTTTTAATAGATAATAATTCTGAGTCAGATGATTTTTTTTTTGTGTGTGTGTGGCCATTTTAAATTACTGTAAACAATTAGCACCAGATCTGCCAACTGCAGAAGGAGTGTATTTCTGTATAAAAAAATGCCCAGCCATCCAATTTCCATAATCCAATGTTGGCCTTTTACAGTAAGATGTGATGCAGTATTGCAAACCAGGTGTATGAAAGCTTTTTTTGTTTGTTTGTTTGTTTTAATCTACTCACTACTGTTCTCACACAGCCAGTTTATTCACCAAAAGCTTTCCCCATTGCTTTCTAATTTGATGAAGATGGTACTTTCTATATCTGCATGTTCAATAGTTGCATTTCTTGTGATTTTTACCCTACCTGAAAGTCAATCTTGTCTCTAAATCTTACTCTAAGGATCTGATATATACATTTATAAATTTGGAATTCTTGTGAAGTTTTAGATACATCTCTCTCCATCTCCTCTCGCGCCCCCCTCCACCCCCCTCCTGCCCATCCAGCTGTATTTCATTCATATGTTGCTGAAAAATCCCAAAAGAAACAAAGAACCTCAGAAGATGCCTTAGTTTCCTGTGATTCATGTCATTTAATCATTTATTTCTATTTCATAACTCCTTATTCTTATATGTTCCACTTAATGCCACTTGGTATCTTTATAACTTTTAATCTTTTCATAACCATTTCTATATAATGTCATTCCTGTAAATCACAGATTATCTTAGACTTAATTGCCCAGATTCCACTCCCATTTTTGTGCACAATTTATTGAAGGGAGATTTTTTATTTTTATTTTTTCTCCTTAATTCTACATTGCCATTGTATATTCCAGAAATTAAGGATAGGTTACAATTTACCAATGCAGAAACAACTATCCTCTGAAAATGTTTGTTCATTAGTTTTTCTTTTTCCTCAAAGATACAACAAAAGTACTGTTGAAATATGTTACTTTGATATATCATATGGAACTACAAAAAACACAATGGAACTGTGTATCGCTTCAGAATTTTTAGCCATAAGCCAAAATGCATTTTGTCAGCTAAGTTTTCAAACTCATTTTCTGAGGAACGTTATGAGTTGTGTTGCGATGAGAAGGAAACAGAGTCATAGGCATAAAAAAAGAGCAAAAATGTTACATTTTATTAATTATTTGATGTATGCATAAGTGTCCATATTAAAAGCCAATATAATGAATATTTATCTGCATACACATTCTCATATGTGCACATATATAATAAATGAATATGTGTGCTGTGCTATACAGCTTTCTTTTAGGGGAAGATTTTTTTTTCCAGAATCCTGATCCAAATTTCTTAACTATGCTATCAAAGGAGGCCAGTTTTAAGGCAATCCTGTTAGTCATATATACTTCAAAATATCTCAGAATGTTCCTGAGAGATGTATATTCTTCACCCTTCATTATGGGAAACCTATTTCTCCAGTATAGTACTATATAATATTAGCCACAAAATACTGCTTTTGCCACACTGACATTGCCAGTATTGAAAAGGGGAGTTTTAAATGGAAGAATGAAAGTAGAAGGCTCTCCACATCCATCTACAGTTTAGAAGGTTCACAAAAGTGTGAAGTGGCCAATCCATCTCCATGAAATGTTCTCAACTGAATGAGAAAACAACATGAAGATGAATTTAGTCTGAAACAGCAGCTTGTAAATGTGTGAACTGCTCCAGCCACCTGAGCTATCTCTATTACTGCTGCCTCAGAAGCATCAATGCTTCTGTTCCTGTGATGTGCATCTTGCATACACACTCTTAAGAGCACTGATCTCAACATGAGATCTGTGATGCACTATGTTTCAGTTCAAAGGAGTGGGCTTTCTCTTCTACTTGTGAGCCTGAGGTCCCTCTTTGTAAGTGAAATACACTCCAAAGTGAGCCTGGATTTGGGGAAATAGGTGAAATGAGGAAATTAGATGCTTTCAAAGAGGGAGAAATTTGCAAAATTCAAACAAACGTTAAAAATAGGTCATTTGTACAGTGATCAATTCATATCAATACATCTAAACACGCTTAGTATATAACACAGTGTTACATTTCCCTCTCTCCTGTTTCCACCTGTGTTCCTATCTTGAACTTTAGACTGCAAGACCGTTAATTCATCCCAGATCATTTCTTCTGTCATACTTCTGCTTCTCCAGCACACTTCTACAGCAATGTGCCTAATTTCTCCAGAACTTTCTGTAAAAGTCCTAATATATCATTTTTGACACACAGACTAGACAGAGTTGGTCACCCTAAGAAGTCACTCTCAGATCTGCACTAGAAAGGAATACTGAAATTATTTCCCTTGAGCATATACAGCAATCATAAATGTTCAAGCCAAATCTCCTTAAGCCAGAAATATCAAACTGAACCTGAGGAACTCTTAAATAGAAATTCAAGTTCTGTGAACTTAATTCTGTTCATTTTATTGAATATCTTAGACAAACAGCCAAAAAAATATCCAGCAGGTCAAGGGAGGTGATCCTGCCCCTCTAGCCTGTGCTGGTGAGGCCTCACCTAGAGCACTGTGTCCTCACTACAGGAGAGATGTGGACCTGTTGGAAATATTCGAAGGAGAACCACAATAATGATCCAAAAAATGGAACACCTCTCCTACCAGGACAGGCTGAGAGAACTTGGCTGTTCAGTCCGGAGAAGAGAGGCCTCCAAGGTCACCTCTGGCAACATTTCAGTCTCTGAAGGGGAGTTACGGGAAAGAAGGGACTCTTCAGTATAGTCTGTTGAGAAAAAGATGAAAAGCTTTCAAGCTTAGGGTATGTAGATTTAGGCTGGATGTAAGGAAAAGATTTTTACAGTGAAGGTGGTGAGACACAGGAACGTCCCCAGATATGTGGTTGATGCCTTGTCCCTGGAGAATATCAAGGTCTTCCAGCCTGGACCAAGTTCTTGGCAACCTGATCTAACTGTTCATTGCAGAAGAGTTGAATTAAATGAATTCTAGAAGTTCCTTTCAACTCCAACGATTCTAAGATTTTATGATTATATAAGAAAAAAATTAGCAACAATCAAAGAGCTTTTCTTTTGAAGATTTGCAAGTTCCATCCAGAATGAAATACTTGTTCCTGCTCTGCTTCAATGTTGGGTGTGTTAAAAGTCTGAGCACTGTTTTAAGCTAAAAACCTTAATTTGCTAAAATAATGATAGATATTTTGAGAGGAGAGCATGAAACAGTATGAATACTCTTTTCCACTGTAAATATCAGAAAATATATCCCATACTTGCAGAGACTAGACTCAAAATTTTATTAAATGCACCTCAAGCCATCAGTTTGACTAAAATGGCTGTCTGAGAAGAACTCTGAAAGGTAGAAAAGGCCAGGGGACCAAATAGTGATGGAACATAAATGAAATAAATTTCTGACCAAGAAGCATTAGGTTGAGACAACTGATTGAAAAGGAACATTACTGGTGGATGTGAATGTGTTTAGAGATGGGAATTTGTATCTTCTGCCTCAGAAAGACATTATACTCTAAAAGATAGCACTGACATTAAGTGATCATTTCCCCTACCTTTGACATTTGAAATTAGATGCTTAGTCTAAGATGTGTTTTGTCCCTGGAGAAATAAGTTTAGAAGTTGCATCATGCTGTTAGTCAGAGACCCAGGAAGGAATCTTAGTTATCTGGGAAAGAATCCCTGCCTCCATTTACTCTGTTGGGAACCCTATTTTATATTAAACATCTTGCTTCCAGACTACTATTAAATGAAAAGAATCATACCTGGGCAATCTGATCACTACCAGAAAATAACTCTGTGCTTAACCAGAAATGGACATTTAGATCTCCTGAGTACCTAGCTCAGACCCTCACAGTGTCATTTGACAATATAAAAGGTCACCTGGTTTTAACCCCAGGAATTACACAATTAGGCCTTCAGAGTCTAAATTAAATGGTGTAGCTGTTTAAATAACTAAGTACACTAGAAAAGCATAACAAGGAAGACAATGTGATTGTCACATTGAATTTGTGTGATTTTTTTTTTTTTAATTAACTTTCAATACCATTTTGTCTTTTTCTTTTGAAGGCTCCTATTTAATAAATAGTCCTCTTTATCTGAAAAACGATCACTTTATTTTAACAGATTCTCTTGGAAACCTTTCATGGAAATTAGAATAATAAGTAATTTCATTCATATAGCTTCAGGTGTACTGCTCAGATCAGCAATTGCAATCATGTACATCTTTGCAATTTTGATCTAAACATAGATTTAACTTTCTAAATCCTTTTTATTATAGTCCCTATTTTAATTTTCACTAGTTAACTGAAATATTTCTCTTTTGATATGTGGATAGCCAGAAGAGTTCCAAGTTAATTGTTCGATCTTCAATTAGATTCCTATATATTGGGGACAAAAATCAAAGTTTCAATAAAAATTATCAGCCAGCCCAATGCTCTAGACCAGACATGTCCAATTACAGTCCACAGGCTTCATGCAGCCCAGGACTAGGGTAGTACTGTGGTCACTCCTGCATTTTGATACATACACAGGGCTAAACACAGCCCTGTGTACAACAAAAGATATTTATCCTTTCTTTCTGTTTTAACAAAGAAATTCAAGAATAGGTTTCCAGATTACTTAAAAAGTCAAGATTGTTATATATATATATATATATATATATTTGACTCCATTTTGAATCAGCATAAACACAATATCTGCAGATTTTCAAATGGAAAGTAGAGTTGCAATCAGATATTCAACTAAAAAGTGTCATAGCTTCTCTTTACTAGACTTTAATGGGATCTACTTTACCAGAAGAAAATATCTCTCAGGTTACAATCACAGCTCATTCATGTCACCGATTTTTGGCAGTACATACATTCATGAGCAATTATTTCCAAGAGCAAAGCACATGGAAAACAAAACTTCACCAAAATCTCTGACAAACACCTTGATAACAAACATAATAATTGCAACCTGGTACATTAGTTTCACAAAAGCAGGGCCAAATATTCATCTGGTTTTATGTTTTTGTTACCCTCCCTTTTTAAAAAAGGTTTTAATAATATTTTTTTAATAAGATTTGTTACTTGTATATATTAACTTCATATATGTTTTGTATGTGGCCCAAGTCAATTCTCTTTCACACAATCTAGTGCAGATAAGCCAAAATGTTGGGCACTTATTCTCTACGCTCAATAAAAGAGATAACTGAAGAGAAAGATAGAAGAATATCTATTGAAGTGTAATTCAAAGCAATGGAACAGTTCTGCAAGGAGTTCAGTAGCAGATCGTTAGGATGGAGTTTTGTTACACATTTAAGTGACTGTCATTTCTTAAAAAAGGATTATTTGATATTCTAAAGCCTTACTGGAGAAAAAGATCTGATAATTTCAGAATTGATTAATATAATCTACACAAAAAATGTTTTAGTTGGCACATCTGGGCACAGCAGTGAACAGCCAAGTGACTAATGGCTGATGAGCACTGGAAACGTGATTGCCAAAGGGTATCCAAAAAGTTATACTCTTGAGAATTCTGGGATTTCAAATGATTTATTAAAGTCAATTTTATATTATATGCCTAAAAATTAACTAATGCAATAACTGTTTTGGAGATGTAGTTTTACAACATAAACAGGCAAGAGATATACATGCATTCTGGATCTCATTTTGTATCTGTATTGAATAAGAAAATCTGATATATCAAATTTCCAGAAGAGACCTGCAACTCTGAGTCATAATGCATTTGGTATAAAGAGAAATGTATCTCTGTGTAACTTACTGAGTGTCTTCTGCTGAGTGTCACATGCAAGATATCTGGAGTTTGAAAACTTTGAGTCTTACACCAGAGAAAGTAATAGTAATAGTAATAGTAATAGTAATAGTAATAGTAATAGTAATAGTAATAGTAATAGTAATAGTAATAGTAACAGTAACAGTAACAGTAACAGTAACAGTAACAGTAATAGCAATAGTAATAGTAGTAGCAGTAATAGTGGTAGCAGTAATAGTGGTAGTAATAGTAATGATAAACTTGAAGTCATCATGTTTAAATTAGAGAAAAAAAACCAAACAAACATGCAAACAATTCCACAAATCTCCACCCTGAACACACACCCAGCAGCAAGAATGTCTTCATTATGTACCTCTTATCTATATAAAGACTTTAAGAAAAATCTTGGTCTGAAACAGCAGGTGCTAAATCAGTCAGCTTTACAAGAAGGCTGTGCAAAGAAAGCAGAAATTAATATTTCACAAGGGACACAGACAATCACCTTTTGCTACACTGATATTACCATTTAAATGATCCTTGACAAGGATCTTATTTTGCACCATTTTACATTCATGCTCAGCTAACAAATACTTAGCATTCATTAAGCAAACCTGCTATGACAAATGAAAGAATGACTTCAGGATTGTTATCACCTTCCATGTTCTGGATGTGATAAATAATTAAAAACCTTTTGGCACATTGGTGTGTGTTTTTATGTTTTATGTATGTATAAGACTCCATATCTGTTGCAGACTAGGCAAGTATCACCTCCTACGAGGGCCTACCACTCTTTTGGATTTGGAAAACAAACGCTGGAATCTTCTTTGCAGTTAATCAACATAGTTCTGTTGGAATCAGTGGAGCTCCACTAATGTTAATGAAGTGATGCTGATGTTTCCAACTGTATACTTAGTATTGTGTTTTTCCTAAGAGAAAGAGTGATGACTGACTTCTAATTCAAATGAATCTTTTAACATCTAATTTAGAAATAGAAATCTGTTTAATATTTATTTAATTTTTTTTTTTTTCCCTCAGCTGCACTAGAAAAAATAGTACAGTGAGTTATATACTGAGAATTTGTATAATATTTTGCATTAAGTAAGATTAAAAGGACAGATATGTGTCAGACAAATGATAGAAGAATTTATTAGTGGAATTGCTACAGTAATATTCTCCTTTCAAAAAATGAAAAGGAAAAAAAATCTAAAATCTTTGCTATTGAATACCAACTTTCTCATGCTTCTCAATTAGAAAGAGAACACTACAGTACAAAAGAATATGTACCCAGGAAGAAACTGATTAGGAGATTTACCCAAAAAAGTCTTAGAGAATGTTTTTATTTTAAGTTTGAATTATATTGTTATTATAATTATTCTATTTCATATATTATAATATATAATATATATACATATTAATATATATTATATATTATAACTTATTATATATTTTAAGTTGAAAAACGTTGTGTTATTATTGGGATATGTCAGTGAAGAGCTATTCTTTTTTCTTTCTATTTTTACTGATTTAGACAATTAGGTAAAGTTGTATTGAATTCATTAATTATTTTAGTAAAACTGAACATTAGCAGATTGATAAAATATTATTTATCTGGTAAATGAGACACTGCTAAAGTTAAATATCAAATGCCATTTTAAGCCTATTTATGATTAAAATTTATGAGCAGCTAAGAACCACACAGACATTTGCTCATTCCCCCCAAAGTGGAATAAGAGAGAGAACTGGAAAGAAAATAAAACTGTGGGTTGAGATCAAAAGTATTTACTGAGATAGAAAAGGAAAAGTTTGAAAACAACAGTAACAACAACAATAAGTGATGGCCTAGAGGTATATTCTTAGAACCATAGAATCATAAAATGGCCCAGGTTGAAAGGGACATCAAAGATCATTTAGTTTCCACTCCCTGCTATGTGCAGAATCTCCAACCACTACACCAGGCAGCCTAGAACCACCTCCAGCCTAGCCTTGAATGCTTTCAGGTATGGGGCATCCACAATCTCATTGGGCAACCTGTCCCAGTGCCTCACCACCCCCTGTGAAAAACTTCCTCCTAATATCTAACCTGAACCTCCTGTCTGAGTTTAAAACCATTCTCCCTTGTCCTATCACTATTCACCCTTGTAAACAGCTCCTCCTGTTTATTTATTCCTTTCAAATATTGTAAGCTCCACAACCTGGAGCCTTCTCTTCTCCAAGCTAAACAAGCCCAGCTCCCTCAGCCTTTCTTCATACGAGAGGTGCTCCAGCCCTCTGATCATCTTGATGGCCCTCCTCTGGACCCACTCCAAGAATTCCACATCTTTCTTGTGCTGTCCCCTTGTTGGATGCCCCCAGCTTTGCAATGCCCTGGCACTCAGCTCTCACTCCCTACTGGCACAGTCTCCAGTGACTCCAGGATTTGGTGATCAGGAGCTGAGAGTATTTCTCCTCACGCTCTGCTCTGTTGTCACCCCACGTCTTCTTATCCGTTGAGAAGAAGAGGCACTTTGCCTGGTATAGCAGCCAGCCAGAGTGGCAGCAGTCTAGAGATAGGGGCACAGATCAGCTGAGGCACTCACTGGCATCTGCAGAACCCCATCTTCTGCAGAGCTTCAGCCTTTCAACCATCCCATGTCCACTCCATGGCCAAAAAGCCACCATCCACACTTCAATACTGCAGGCATGCTGGGGCTGCCCTATCGCCATACCTATAGCCGTGCAGGAGCGCAGCAGGGTCACGGTGCTCTCATTAGCATTCAGCCTTCCCTGCACGCTGTTCAGCTCCTTCTGGGTTGCAGCCAGGGCCCGTGAGACATTCACCAGCTCAGCCTCCCACCTGCCCAGCTCCTGCTGATCTGTTGCCATGCTTGCTGCAGCTTCTTTCGCACTTGTGCCAGCTACTGCCACATCTGCTCCAGGCTCTGGTTCCACATTTGCACCTCCTGTGATAAGTGGCCACGCTCGGCCACTTGCTCCATGGATGTGTCCTGTAGCTGACGAGTCACCTGCCAGTCTGGGGACAGGGCAGGGTGAGCTGGGACATGGGGATGGGGCAGCCTGGATGGGAGGGAAAGGGCTGGGCACGGGGCAGGAAGAGCAGTGGGCAACCCCACTGAGTGGGAATGGATGGGGAGGACTGGGAAGTGTGCAGACTGAGGTAGGATCTGGCAGGGTGGGCTGGAGTAGGAGCAAAACAGGCTGGGGCAGGATCAGGGCAGGAGAGCAGGAAAGAAGAGCCTAGTTAGGAGTACGGGTGATGGCAGCCAATGGAAATACCCATGATGTGAGAGGGACAAATTGCAGCTTGGTGCAACTGGGACAGACAGACCTACTTCCATGCTCTGTGGCACCCACCCCAACCTCACCCCTCTCTTGTCCCCATGTCCCAGTGCCACCTGTCTCCACTCACAGCAGGCCCCTAGCACCATGGTGGCCACCACCAGCAGCAGGCTGACACCCAGCAGCCCCACAGGGACACAGCACCGGTGGGAATAGCACCCTGCAAGACACCAAGTAGCCATTCATCACCCTCTGTCACTTCTTGGGCAGCCACAGACAGCGTGGTGGCAACGTGGTAGCACAGTGTGGGTGCTTCCTCTCTCCAAGGAGGGAAAGGGAAGTGCCCTGAAGCAACATGCACAGCTCACACCATGACCTCTCACATCGCCATCCCAACCAGGCACTTACCTGGACTGTGCCAGGCCCCTTCCCTGCTGTCCCCACAGGCATCAGCTCCTGTGCAATGTTCTCATGAGGACTCTCAGCCTCATCTATACTAAGGGCTGTAGGATGAGTAATGAGGTGATGATGTTGGCCATATGGGGAGGTGTGAGGTTCGTACATGCCTCTAGTGCCTGGCTGGCTGTGCCATTGCGCCCTGGCCCTTTGGCAAACCTCAGGTCAGTGTAGAGCATTCCCTGAGCCATGCAGACAATCCCTGAGTCCTGCTGTCTTCCACCTGACTATCTGGGGTGGTCTTTGCACCCTGACTTGGTGTGCAAAAGAGAAGTGAGGCCGGCTCTTACAGAAGCAGAACTTGGCTCTGAGCCACAGTGGATGGGACCAGCAAGGCACAGCCGTGGGGACCAGCACCCTGCCATCGTGAGAGCTCTCTAACTCGACTGAATGCCGACAATGGATCCATCAGCATTAGGCACGGTTGACAGTTTGTCTATTATACACTCTTGTTTGCTCTCCATTCTGTCCAGCTTTTCAGCTACTTTTGCAATGGCTGAAACACAAGCTCGGAGAGGGCTTAAATGTAACTCAAAGTCTTGAAGTTTATGAACAATTCGTTTATAAGGGGTCTTCTTTCCCCTCTGCCATACACTGCTGCAAATGTACTGGCGTACCTTTCTGGTGCAGTCTTTGTGAATATACGCCACATGTTTGGTGTACATATGACTCTCTCAGGATCATGCTCGTGGTGTGGCTCATTAGGAATGAAATTGGGGCTATGTAGCGTTTCCTCCACAGCACATTCTCTGAAATAACAGATGCCTTTTTCTGTATCAGTCCATTTCTTTTTCTCGGGCATCAGATCGTCTTTGAAGGGTATCTTTCTTTTACATCTGACAACACCCTCTACCAGAGGATGAAGGACTGGTTCTGGCGTGCACTAATGCCTCTGTCAATGGCTGAGTCCCTAGCAATGCCACCCAGCCAGTGAACTTCTCTACTGTCTAGCCACACGCTGTTGGCCCCATTGTCCCAGCATCGAAGTAACCAAGTGGCGATAGGCTCATTTAGGTGACGTGAAAAGTCTTTTCTCAGACTTTGAATTTCATTCATTTTCAGAGATTGATCAACAATGGTAACGACATCTTGCTCACCTCTTACTCTTTCAGGACTTCTTATTGCCCTCATAGGTAAGACTGTGGTCTCACTGACGGCCCCTCCCCTGGACTCAGTAGTATTTCCCCCATATCTCGGAGCCACTGCTCTGGACCTCTTTCCTCCTCTTCTCTTACACTGACTGCTTCCTCTACTTTACCCTCCTCCTCTTTCTTCTCTTCTAACGGAGTCGAGACTCGTTTTATTATCTGTCCTCTTACACGGGCAACTGACATCAATTTTAGTGCCTCCTGTGGTTGATAAGGTTGATCAGTTCTGATGCTCTCACCCTCTAGCACTACTCGGAGTCTGTCTTATTCAATTATGAGTGTATTTAGTTCAGTTTGGAGGGTGTCCTGTTCAGATTGGAGTGTGTCGAGTTTGAATTGAAGGAAGTCTCACTCGGATTCGAAGGCATCTTGTTGAGATTGGAGATTCTTTCTCTCAGCTCGGAGATTTTTCCCTTCATCTTGGAGAGTTTCTTTCTCAGCTTGGAGACACTCTTGCCAGGTTTTGAGATTCTCTTTCCTGACTTGGAGACTCTTTCTCAACCCTGAGATTCTCTTTCTCAGCTTGGAGACTCTCTCTCTGGACCTGGAGATTTTTTGGAAATTGGAAATTGTGGAAATTGGAGTGAGACAGGTGGGCAGCCTGACACTGCACACTTCACCCTCTTTAGTGAAAGAAGGGGAGAAAATAGAAACAAGAAAGCTCATAGATAAAGATAAATACAGGAAGATTATTTACCACATAACATTGCAGGCCAACAGACTCAGCTTGGAGAAAATCCAATTATGGTATTGCCAATTAAATACATTGGGGTCAGGAGAATCAAAGACAAAACACCTTTAGCAGTTTCTCTCTGCCACTACTTTGCACTTAGACTTTTTCTGAGCTCTGGTTTGGGCTGTAGTTCCTTCAGGAAAACCTGTCTGTTTCACTGGGAGTTATAGCAGACTAACAAAAAACTATCTGAGGTATGACTAGAATTATATCAAAATTTGCAGATAAGATTATCACCATAAAAGCAGGCTAAACTCTGAATGATTGGAAGAGGGAACCTGTGGAAACAAGCTCAAATTTGGTGCATCCCTAAGAATAAAAAATCAGGGAAAGGTGGCAAGAGGCCTATATGGGTAAGCAAGGCACTCATGGATAAACTGAAAGAAAGCCCTTGAAATGTGGAAAAAAGGTCCAGTCCACCTGAGAATAATATAGGAATGCTGTCATGGTCTGTAGGGATGCAGTAAAGAAGGCTAAGGCTCTCTTGGAATTAGATCTTGCAAAGGAGGCAAAGGATAACAAGAAAGTTTTTGAAGGTACATCATCAGAAAAAAGAACCACAAGGAAATGCGTGGATCCCCTACTGAAAGAGGTGGATGCCTTGGTAACAGGGAATGCTGAAAAGGCAGAGATCCTCAATCCTCCTTTGCTCCATCCTTTAACACTAAGATTAGCCTTCAGGAATGCCAGCCCTGGAGGTAAGAGAGACAAACTGAGTAAAGGAAGACTTTTCACTGGTTGGGGTGGAGCCAGTCAGAGAGTGTCTAAGCAAAATGAATGCACGCAAATCCATGGCCCATAGTGGGATGCACCCACATGATCTGAGGGAACGCAAAAAAGTGATTGCTAAACCACTACTCTCCATCACCTTTGAAAGGTCTTTGCAAATGGGAGAGGTGCCTGAAGACTGGAAGAAAGAAAGTCAGCCTCCCCTCTGTCCCTGGAAAGGTGATGAAGCTCAGAATGAGGTCATCAGAGGTGCAGAGTCCAGTTGAAGGCCTGCAACTAACAGTGTTCCCCAGGAGTCCATGCTGGGTCCAGTTTTGTTCAACATCTTCATCAACTACTTGAATGAAGAGATAGAGTCCACCCATAGCAAGTTTGTTCATAATACAAAGCCGGGAAAAATTGTTGATGTACCAAAAGGCTGTGCTTCCATTCAACAAGACCTGGACAGATCAGAGCATTGGATAGAATGAGGTTTAACAATAGCAAGTGTAGAGTCTTGCAGCTTGGAAGGAATAACCACATGCATTAGTACAGGTTAGGAGGACTTGCTGGAGAAGAGCTCTGCAAAGAAGGACCTGGATGCCTTGTGGGCAACAGGTTGGTCGTAATTTAGCAGTTCGTCCTTGTAGCTAAGAAGGTATGGTGGGGTGCATTAAAAAGAGCACAAACAGAGGTTGACTGAGGTGGTCCACCCCCTCTACTCTGCCATAGTAGGGGCACATTTAGAATACTGTGTGTAATTCTGGGCTCCCCAGTTCAAGAAAGACAGGAATCTTATACAAGGACACCAGCAAAGGGCCACAAAAATGTTAAAGGGCTTGGGGCATTTCCCACATGAGGAAAGGATGAGTCACCTTGGTTTGTTGAGCCTGGGGAAAAGAAGATTGAAAGGCAATCCAATGAGTGCTTATGAGTATCTAAATGGATTTGAAGGCAAATATATGAGGCCAGACTCATCTCAGTGGTGTGCTGTAATAGAATAAGCAGTAATATCCTAAAACTTGTACTAGGAAGTTTTGTATTAACACACGGAATATCTTCTTTACAGTAAAGGTGACAGAGCACTGGAACACATCACCCGAACAGATTGTGAATTCTACTTCTATGGAGATATTGAAGACCTGTCTTGAGCAGGGTACCTACTTTAACAGGGTTATTGGACAATTTGAACTCTTGAAGTCCCTTCCAACCTCTGCTATTCTTTGACTCTGTGATAAACTTACTTTTTTAAAATTCCCATTTGCTGTAGAGGTTTTGACTGCAAACTCGTTTATTGTGAATTAGTTTACTGAAAACTTGTTTAATATAAGTTTGTTGTGAACCTCATAATTATAGCAAGGATAACAGGATGCCTGAGAGAAATTTGTGGGCATGAAGACTTTGATACTTTGAAACATCTGGATGAGTGCTCTCACGGACCTTGGATGTCCTACCCCTGTTTCCTGTATCAATTCTAGAACCAAGAATCTTGCTGATCTTTTCTTTCTCTGTTCCTTTTTCTCTCAAGGAGTATTTTGATTTCTTATAAAATGTCATGGCTTAACTGCACAGCTTACAAGTATTATTGTAAGAGTGCCAAACTTTTAGGATATCTTTTTTATAGAGATTTTCATTGAGCATTGCAGACAATCTTAGCAGTGTTCTGTAGTGGGTCCATTGTACCAAAATCTGAACACAGATAAACGATACATATGCCTAAACAGAAGCAGGCAAAAACAAACAAACGAACAAAACAAACAAACAAAAACAAACAAACAAACAAACAAAAAACATTCAAGCATACAGACTGTATGCTTGAATGCATATGCGAAGTCAACAGAACAGAAGAATAGATTACAACTCATCTGACAATTTGTTGAACTGTGTGAGTAGACAGATTTAGAATACATCTGCTTATTTTGTAATTCTTTTATACAGGTAATGAACATCGCCAATAAAGTCTGTTTTGTCCAAGTCTCTCTCTGACAGAGTCATTTATTACATGCAAATCTCCTCACTGTGGTATATATGCATGCAAAAGAAATAAAATAATTGCATATTGTGAAATCGTGGAAATAAGAAAAGAAAGAATTTTCAAGAAATACGAAAGCAAGTTAAGAAAAATTGATGAATTATCAAAAATACAATTTTTTTCCTGCTTAAGATTTTTTAACTGCCTAGGAAATTCAGAAAATATATTCTTTCCAAAACATCAGTGATATTCAGGCAGCTTTTTACGATACCTCACTACCTTTCAAATGTGCTCCAATTAAGCATGAATAAAAAGCAGTCTCTATGATAAAGTATCTACATATGTATGTTTAACTCTCAGGGCAAGATCTCTGCTAAGGATAGGAAGAAGAAATATGACCTACTTACATAGATCTGATTAATGTTGTTTGAAAATGCTAAATATTTTTCAAAACTGTGAAGCCCCACTGAAATCAAATAAGAGCAGCACTGAGATCTGAGCAACAGGCAACTTCCAAGTCTTCTAGCAAAAAATCTATTTAAGACCTGCTTTTGCAAATGAATGTTCCTGTACTCAAAGGTCTGGAAGTCGCAATTCCTGAGTTTATGTGTCAGTGATGTAAACTGAATAGAGCTCCTACACCAACACAGTTTTAGCCTCTGACAGGTAATGTTTTTTTCCAGCCAGTACTTGAAAACAGATTATAGAATCATTGGGATTGGAATGGATTTCTGGAGAATATCTGGTTCAATTCCATTGGTAAAGCAGGTTCCCTAGAGTTGCTGAGAAGAACATCCAGGCAGGTTTTGAATATCTCCAGAGAAGGAGATTCCACATCTTCTCTGGGAAACCTGTTCCAGCATTCTTTTGTCCTCAGAGTAAAGAAGTTCCTTTAGAGCATAAACTGTGCTCTAGTTTATGCCCATTGCCCTTTGTCCTTTCACTGAGAACTAACAAAATTAGTCTGGCCCCATTCATTTTACTCCCGCCTATTAGATATTTGTAAGCATTGATAAGATCTACTCTCAGTCTTCTCCAGGCTGAACAGTCTCAGGTCTCTCCCTTCACTGATTTACTATCCACAGTCTTTTAATTTCTACTAAATACACAAAAAATAAAATCTTTCTTTGAACTGTCATAGAAAAAAGAACAGACTATTGATAATAGTCCAGATCCCAAGAGTTAGACTTTGCTCAGAAAAAAATGTCTAAAAAAGTTAGCAGACTTCTGTTTCTTCATCTCTGAATCATGCTTTGAATTGTTACTACTCACTATTACATCTTATGCATATATTTTCTATCCCTTGGGAGAAGTAAAAATAAAAAATAAAAATAAAAAATAATTGAGTGTAGGTAGACTTTTTTCTGAAGATATTATTTTCTTTTGAAGACAGAGAGGATAAGGTTTATGTGGTAGCTCTTCACCTTCAACTTTCAGCTGAAGCCAGGTCACATTTGGCACTTAAAAGGCCATTGCATTCATTTATTTTTCCACACAGCATACCAGAGTTTGTCTGAGAACTATTTTGGGGAACTGCAATTTCGGCACATCAACGCATCAGAACAAAACTGAAATATTAAAAGGCAAAATAAATACATTTAAGTGTGAATGCTTGATAGAAAGAAAAGAGACTGAATGGCAAAAAATGAGTGGGTGGACTGTGAAGAGCCAAGCACTGGCAAGGGGGAAGGCTCCTTATGGCATATGGGGGAGAATAGGTACAAGGAGGAGAAAAACAAATTTGGACACTTGGAATGGCTTTTAATACAGATGACATCATGAATTAAAATAGAATTTGGCAAGACTGTCTGGATCATATTATTTTATGTTCTCCATGTGCCTGGATTTAAAATGGGCATCTCTTTGGAATATCTGAGTTACTGTTTATACTACAACATTCTTTTGAGATACAGAAAAAAGAATTAGCTATTCTTCCATTATACTTCAGATATTGTTTTAGAAATTTGACTCAATTCTTCATATCTTTCTAGATGAACTGAGAAAGCTAAAGAAATATTTTTCCATGTTAATAATTTCTCATGATTCCTGCCCTACGGTCTCTCACAAGAAGCCTGATTCCAGACACTTGGCTCTTTTACAGTACTCCATATGGCAAACTCAGCTCCTGAGCCTGATCTGTTTGTGAGGAAGATGGAATGCATCTAGAAGATAAGCATAGAGGAACAGAAATGCCAGAGATGTTATTTCTTAAAGAATAAGTACATGAGATAAAATATTTTATGAGAATTCTGAGAGGTGAAAATGGAAACAGTAGCAACATGAACATCCAGCAAGAATGATATGACCATAATGGCCTGGAAAGAACAGGGTCCTATAGACCACTTGTGCAGGCATTATTTATTACATATTACATATTACATATTTGTATATGTATTTGTAATATTACATATTACAAAATAATACAATTTTTTTGCAGAAGTCCATGAAAACCAAACTTTGTAACAGAGAATCCACTTACAAGCTAAAGCAAATGGTATATACGTACAAATCCAAGCTCTGAAACAAAACTAAAATACATGGCTTCACTAACGAATTCTCGCACAGCAAAGGATTAGCATGAAAAGAGGAGGATGATGAAGCAAGCACCTTTAATTGCCGAAAGCAATGAAAGAAAGTGGAAAAAGGGATCTTACCTATTTCCTATTATTTTCTTTTGTGTGCTGAAACATTGTTCTTTTATGTTCTCATTCATTGTCTGTGAATAGCTAAACATTCCAGGCATTTTAAAATGCAATCATAATCTCCAGTTTACCATAGTAAAAAAAAAAAAGGTAAATAAGAACTTCACTGGGGTACATCAGGATACGGATTTGTGATGCAGTTGTTATTGCAAGTGCATGTTTGTGTACTATTTCCATTCAATAAACATGAGAAAAATTCTCATTCTTTCAGGAGGAGAAAATAATTACATGTGTTTCTAGAGATCATAGAATTAATCACAGAATTGCAGGGATTGGAAGTGAACTCAAGAGATCATTGAGTCCAATCCCCCAGCTGAATCAAATACCTTTAATAGATTATATTAGTAGGCATCCAGCCAGGTCTTGAGTATCTCCACAGGAGATTCCAAAACCTCACTGGGCAACCTGTTCCAGTGCTCTGTCACTCTTAGAGTAAGAAGCTCTTCCACATGTTAGTATAGAACTTCCAATGTAAAAGTTTCATAGATTCATAAAATCACCATACTCTGCTTCTTTTTCCATTTTATAGAAAAGCAATCACACACAAAATCTGAAACTACTAATTTTAGTGCAATTTAACTCATCATATACATAAAAATTATTTTTTTTTTTTGTATGTTTGTTTGTTTGTTTTATCTATACTGCGGTTTTATACTGCTGTCTACCCCAAAATAACTCAATGTCACAGTATTTCTATTTTTGAAAAATTCTGTTCAGCTCTAGAACAACCACAAAGAATACAGTCATCACATATAGAAAGATGGCTGGTTAATGGTATCAGGTCCCTGAGCTGTACTGTTCCCCAGACTCCCATTTGTACTGGAGCTCCAGATGGTCTGTATCATTTTACAACTCTATTTGCATACGTATACAAATATATTTTCATATGGTTACTTAAATTCTCTTATCTGACAGCTGCCCTCCAGGTCTCATCTTAAACATGATGTAGAATTTAAATAGAATTCAATGTCCGTATAATACTTCAAAGTGAATCATTGGAAATGGACACTGTAGTGAAAATCAGTAGATAACATAAAGTGCAATAAGTCCTATGTCATTCCAAAATAAGTGCTGTAGAGCTTTTATTCCAGATAGCTTGTCGAAATTATTAATTCCTTATTTTTTAGTTCATGAATAACATATTCACTTTGTGACAAAATGTTGAGGGATTCTACAAGCTAACGTGCTCCTGACAATATACCAAAATATTGTTACAGTTTAGAGATTGCGCTCATAAAATCATAGGATTGTGGAATGGGTTGGGCTGGAAGAGACCTCAAGAATCATCAGGCTTCAACTCACACCAGGCTCCCCAGGGTTCCATTCATCCTGGCCTTGAACACCTTCAGGGATGGGGCATCCACAGCCTCTCTGGGCAGTTCCAGCACCTCACCACCCTCATAATAAAAAACTTCCCCCTGACAACCAACCTAAATCTTCCCTCCCTCAACTTAAAACCTTGTTACCAATCTACACCATCATCACATAAATTGCAATTTATACAGATAAAGGAAAGTTGGTGCTTTGGCAAGTAACAACTTTTGTTTACTTGTCAGCAGGCACTGGACATTTGAAGGCTTTGTTACAAGTTTGTCTTGTGAGAAAACTGATTTGACTGATATTTCCCTGTGCAACAGAAGTTTTGTGATTTTACATTTATGGTTTGAGGCTCTAATATGAAAGGAGTCAGTTATAATTTGAACAGCAGAGGGGAAAAGCAAAAACATAGAAATAAAAGGAATACTACAGCATATTAAAATACACAGATGATATGTAGCTTAATTACAATAGAGTTTGCATATTGTTTTATTTATTTAAATTTAATTATTTAATATTGATTATTTTTAAGTTTTTATTTTTAAGCAACTGAGATTTCTCATTCTAGCTATACTTCCTGCCATGGTGTCTCTATAGAGAGATTAATAACAAAGAAGTTTTTGTTGATGTCATATTTACTGGTACAAACATGTAATCTGGGAAATAATGTAATACCTTCTGGAAATAAAACTTGTATATATGCTAAAGAATGCAGGTGATTTGCATTCTCTTGTAATTGATTTCAAGCCTGCTTACATTGCTGTACACATAATGGGAAGTTTCTCCTCCAGCAAGACATACCCAGGAGCACCGTCTCAAAGAGAACATCCATCTGTCATATCAGAGTGAAGCTCAACAGTGCCAAAAGGAGAAGTGATCTCAGTGCTCAAGGACAGTAACCACCTCGTAATTGTTTAGCTGTTGATACCAGTTCTGGTAACTTTATGGGGTTCTTTTCATTGAACAGACTGCGCGATGTGCAGTTGAGGAATGAAAACTTGTTAGAAACACTAATGCTTACTGACATTCCAGTCCAAAGAAGTCCATAAGCTCTGCTGGCAAGAGGGCTGAATTTAGTCATATTTCATCTGTGAAGAAAATATATAAATACAGCTTTTTCCTTCAAAAATAATAGTATGTTTTTCAGCTTCAAGTTTGCATAAATAGTGGAGTGATCAGCTCTTCAAATCTAGTAAATTTAGCCAGAAATTCAGGGAGATTAGAGAAAAATATTCAAGTAGAGGTGATGGATTGGAATTTCAGCATGTAAACACATTAAAAAAACAAACAAACAAACAAAAAAACAACTTTTTGCAAGTCAGCTCTAGCTCCCTATTCAGTCTCTCAGTCTCTCAGTAACTAGCCAAAAGAATGTGTGAAGAAATATACATTCTTTTAAAATCACAGAATAATAGAATCATTCAGGTTGGAAAAGACCTTAAAGATCATCAAGTCCAACTGCAACCTACCCTTACTATCCTAACTCTAGCAACCCTATACTAAATCATGGCCCTGAGCACCACATCCAAATGGTTTCTAAACACATTCAGAGATGGTGAATCAACCATCTTCCTGGGGAGCCCATTCCAGTGCTTAAAAACATTTTAAATAAAGTTGTTTTTCCTGATATCCAAACTGAACTTACTCTGGCTCAACTTGAGGCCATTTTCCCTCATCCTGTCACCTGACACGAGCGAGAAGAAACCAAGCCACCCTCGCTGTATGTACCTGTCAAGAATTGGAAGAGAGCATTAAGGTCTCCCCTCAGCCTCCTCTTTGCCAGACTAAACAGCCCCACTTCCTTCAGTCTCTCCTCATCGGGCATATTCTCCAAGCCCTTCACAAACCTTGTTGCCCTTCTTTGGACCTTCTCCAGCACCTCAATGTCCATTCTGTTCTGAGGTGCCCAAATCTGAACACAGTACTCAAGGTGAGGCCACATCAGTACTGAGTACACTGGCAGGATGACTTCCCTAGTCCTGCTCACCACATCATTCCTGATCCAAGCCAGGATGCCATTGGCCTTCTTGGCCACCTGAGCACACTGCTAGCTCATATTCAGCTGACAGTCCATCAGTACACCAAGGTCCTTTTCCATCAGGCAGCTTTCCAGACACTTCTCTCCAAGCCTGTAGGGTTGCCTAGGATTGCTTTGATCAAAATGCAGAACCCAATACCTGAACTTATTGTGACTCATGCAGTTTGCCTTGGCCCATCGATCCAGTCTATCCAGATCCCTCTGTAGTGCTCTTCTTCCCTCTGGCAGATCAACACTTCCTCCCAACTTGGTGTCGTCTGCAAACTTACTGAGTGTGCACTCAATCCCCTCATCAAGCTCATTAATAAAGATGTTCAATAGAAGCTGCCCCAGAACCGAGCCCTGGGGGACACTGCTCACGACAGGCCACCAACTGGGTTTAACTCCATTGACCACAACTCTTCGAGTCCAGCCATCCAGCCACTCTTTTACCCCGTGGAGCATACGCCCATCCAAACCATGGGCAGCCAGCTTCTCTTTGAGGATACTGTGGGGGGACAGTGCCAAAGGCTTTACTGAAGTCCAGGTAGACCACATTGACAGCCTTACCTTCATCCACTAAGCGAGTCACCTTGTCATAGAATGAAATCAGGTTTGTCAAACAGGATCTACTATTTGTAAACCCATGCTGACTGGGCCTGATGCCCTGGCTGACCTTTAATTGGTCCAAGGTGGCTCTTGAGATTATCTGTTCCATAACTTTCCTGGGCACTGAGGTAAGACTGATAGGTCTGTAGTTCCCAGGATCATCTTTCTGGCTTTCTTTGAAGGTAGGCGTCACATTTGCCTGTCTCCAGTCTGCCAGGACATCCCCAGTTAGTCAGAACTGCCAAAGGATGATGGAGAGTTGCACATCCACCAACTTCCTCAGCACTCTAGGGTGCAGTCCATCTGGCCACACGGACTTGTGAGCATCCACTTTTTGGAGCAAAAACCATCTCATCATGGATTGTGAATTGTGGATTATAAAATAAGAAAATAATCAATAAATCCATCTTTAGAACCAAGAGGGAAATAAAGCAGTTTTTCATCCTTAACATTTATGGTAAACTTTTAACAGTTTTATTTCTTCCAACCAGCTTTACCCTACATGAATAACCTTAATGGAATAAAGTTGAATAAATGGAATAGCTGATGTAGCTTGTATTATCTTCTAGACTGTCAGTGTAACATTAATCAGCTTAAGTCTCTATATTTTTGACCTACTGATAATGTGTAATATTGGAAATAATGTTTGCTACAAATGACATTACTGCTACCTCTTCCAGTGTTGCCTGTGCTCTTTATAATAATCCATAAAGTCTTAAAGCCTTAACAAATCACTTCAGAGATTAGCTTACTCTGCTCTTTGTAATGTTTCAGGCCTTGGGCAGACTGACCTAGTACACGGTAACCCTACCTATTGTAGAGAAGTTGGAACAAATGTCCTTCCAATGTAAGTGTCATGGTTCTATGTTTTTTTGTTTTTGTTTTTTTGTTTTTGGGTTTCAGTATTCCACATCAAAACATCATGTAGTGTACGGGGCATTAAAGTGTCACTGCCCAATCCCAGCTACCTATCCCTGTACATTACAGAAGTCACGGGATCTGGCCCTTCCGGGTAGGGGGGGCTCTCTCTTGCTGCCTTGCAGTGGGTGCTGGAGGGTGCTTTCCTAGCTGTTCCAAACTTTTCAGGTTTGAATCGGTCCCGGGAACTCTCTCTCTCTCATCTTGTCTGATTTATTAATCTCAATTGCAATTAAATTGTATCTATTGTGTTATCTTGTATTCCGATATTATAGTAAAATAAGTTTTCCTCCATAGATTGTTGCCGCTGTTCTTTTCCTCCCTTCCTTCCTTCCCATTTTGTGGGACTGGGGTGGGGGGGGAGGGCAGAGGCCTGTCGCCCCTGTCACGGACATAGATTGATCTGGTCAAATCCGTGACAGATTTTTGGCGCCCAACGTGGGGCTCGATTGCTTTTTAGCTTTTTGAACGAATCTCTTTTTCTCTCTGCTCTTAGAGAGCTTCGTTAGGGAGCATTATCAGTAGTTCAGGTTTCTGTGCTGGAAAACCTGACCTTGAAAGATTAGGCGTACTGCCAGTGTTCTGGGATATTTGTAAACTTTGAGCACTACTTAGTCTGGGTAGTGCCTTTTTTCTTTTTTTCTCTCCTCTTGTTAGCTTCAATTCATTAACCCTTTTTTAGCAAGCACCAGCGATGAACCCACTCGTTATCGTGGGGGTGCTGGGTAAAGGATTAAAAGCAATGGTGTTAGTCACAACCTACTGGCCAATAATCCATCTCACACTTGTGTGTTTTGGAATTGCATCCGTATATAGCTACCTAAGGGCACTGATGGAGACACCTATGTTTTACCTATTTGCAATGTGGTATGATTTGAACTTTGACATCTACATCCCAGAAGGAATGGCTAATTTCACGAACAACTACATCCCAGAAGGAATGGCTAATTTCACGAACAACTACATCCCATATGGAGTAGCTAATTTCACAAACAACTACATCCCAAATGGAATAGCTAATTTTACAAACAACACAATGTTCAGACCAGTCTCCAGGTTTTCTTCTCGGTTTATCAAACGTTTTTCGAATCTTGAATTAATACTCATGTTGGTGAGTGTGTCATCAATACTCATGTTGGTGTGCATGTCGTTAATTTTCCTGAATGTACTCCAACGCATTCGTAATAAGGAGTCTACTCCAAAACTAGAGAATGATGATTGGCAGGGAATATGGAGAGGTTTAGGAAAGGTCTTAGAAGCATGGGGACCCGCAGTGTCATGGGATTTTACTCTTGAACACCTGTGGGATCCTGAGAAACTAAGCCAGTATTTGAGTCAGGGACTATGCGGCTTACATAAATCTAAGGAGGTACAACTTATTTGGGGTTTGGCTTGTGCTTACCGTGCCCTATATAATACCATTCGGGAGAGAGAGAGTTTCCGAGCTGAGGTTCAAGCCAAAGGGGAAAATCCCCAAGTCAAATCTAATCAATCACAGGAGACACCAGTAACAATACCGGTTGCTCCTGTGGAGGGCAAGAAATGGAAACGAGTGTCTTCGCGTCTTGAACGAAAAAGAGAAGAAGAGGAGGAGGAGGAGGAAGATCCAGGCGAGGGGCCCTCCTCAGAACCACCACCATCGCGAAAGTCAAAAGCGGCCAAATGGTATGCCACCATTGACATTGCTAACGCCTTCTTTTCCATCCCTTTGGCCAAAGAATGTAAGCCACAGTTTGCTTTCACATGGAGGGGCATTCAGTATACCTGGAACCGTTTGCCCCAGGGGTGGAAACACAGCCCGACCATTTGCCATGGGTTGATCCAAACTGTATTGGAACAGGGCAGTGCTCCTGAGCACCTGCAGTACATTGATGACATCATTGTGTGGGGCGATACAGCAGAAGAAGTCTTTACAAAAGGAGAGCGAATGATCCAAATTCTTCTGAGTGCTGGTTTTGCTATTAAGCGAAGCAAAGTGAAAGGACCTGCCCAGGAGATTCAGTTCCTAGGTATAAAGTGGCAAGATGGCCGTCATCACATCCCAACAGATGTGATCAACAAAATCACTGCCATGTCTCCACCCACTAGCAAAAGAGAGACACAATCTTTTCTGGGTGCAGTGGGCTTTTGGAGAATGCACGTTCCAAACTACAGCCTCATTGTAAGCCCCCTTTATTATGTGACGCGAATGAGAAATGAGTTTACATGGGGCCCTGAGCAGCAGCAGGCTTTTGAACAGATTAAACAGGAGATAGCCCGTGCCGTGGCCCTAGGGCCAGTACGGACGGAACAGGGTATAAAGAACATCCTCTACACTGCTGCTGGAGAGAACGGTCCCACTTGGAGTTTGTGGCAAAGAGCCTCAGGAGAGACCAGAGGCCGACCCCTGGGATTCTGGAGTCGGGCGTACAGAGGGTCTGAAGAGCACTACACTCCAACTGAGAAGGAGATCTTAGCTGCATATGAGGGGGTTCGGGCTGCTTCCGAAGTAGTCGGTACTGAAACACAGCTTCTTCTGGCACCTCGACTGCCAGTGCTGAACTGGATGTTTAAAGGAAAGGTTCCCTCCACCCATCATGCTACTGATGCCACTTGGAGTAAGTGGATTGCGTTGATTACACAGCGAGCGCGAATGGGGAACCTCAGCCGTCCAGGAATCCTAGAGGTCATCATGGACTGGCCTGAAGGTAAAAAGTTTGGAACACCACCAGCAGAAGAAGTATCACGTGCTAAAGAAGCCCCACCATACAATGAACTACCAGAGAATGAAAAGAAATATGCCCTGTTCACAGATGGATCGTGTCGTATTGTGGGAAAACATCGCAGATGGAAAGCTGCTGTGTGGAGCCCCACACGACAAGTTGCAGAGGCCACTGAAGGGAAAGGAGAATCAAGTCAATTTGCAGAGGTAAAGGCTGTCCAACTGGCCTTAGATGTCGCTGAACGGGAGAGGTGGCCAATGCTCTATCTTTACACTGACTCATGGATGGTAGCAAATGCCTTATGGGGGTGGTTACAGCAGTGGGAGCAAAATAATTGGCAAAGAAGGGGTAAACCTATTTGGGCTGCTGAACTGTGGAAAGACATTGCTGCCCGAACAAAGACTATGGTTGTAAAGGTGCGCCATGTAGATGCTCATGTGCCCAAGAGTCGGGCTACTGAAGAACAGCAAAATAACCATCAGGTAGACCGAGCTGCCAGAATTGAGGTGGCTCAAATAGACCTGGACTGGCAGAACAAGGGTGAATTATTTCTGGCTCGGTGGGCCCATGAGACCTCAGGTCATCAAGGGAGAGATGCAACATACAAATGGGCTAGAGACCGAGGGGTGGACTTAACTATGGATGCCATTGCACAGGTTATTCATAACTGTGAAACATGTGCCATCATCAAACAAGCCTTATAATAACCTTAATGGAATAAAGTTGAATAAATGGAATAGCTGATGTAGCTTGTATTATCTTCTAGACTGTCAGTGTAACATTAATCAGCTTAAGTCTCTATATTTTTGACCTACTGATAATGTGTAATATTGGAAATAATGTTTGCTACAAATGACATTACTGCTACCTCTTCCAGTGTTGCCTGTGCTCTTTATAATAATCCATAAAGTCTTAAAGCCTTAACAAATCACTTCAGAGATTAGCTTACTCTGCTCTTTGTAATGTTTCAGGCCTTGGGCAGACTGACCTAGTACACGGTAACCCTACCTATTGTAGAGAAGTTGGAACAAATGTCCTTCCAATGTAAGCCATTCTATGACTCTCAGATAAACATAGTAATGTGATGAGTTAATAATTAAGTGAAAATTAAAACTTATGAGGTTTCTGGTAATGTAATCTCATTTCCATTTTTACTTATTTTAAAATTTTCTGTCACTGATGTTTTATATATAATTCTCCTTTTATATAGTTATACATTTTTTTTTTTTTTCTTTCTGTTTCTGATGTGATCTTTATACTTTTTCTGAGGGATAACTATAACAGAAGACAATAATTCAAAGGAGGGAAAAATATTATGCTGATATAGACATTGGCCTCAATGGATTAGAACAACCATGAATCATTAAAGCGTTGATAAGAAGTCTGGACAAAGTTCAGCAAATATATGTGCCTATTTTCTATCTTTGAACACTTTTATAGTGAGAATAAGAGCAAAAAGTATAAGAGCATTCTTTTCCTAATTGTGAAATTCAAAGTTGTCATTGAAAGTAGGTGTGGGGACATTCCCTTTTAGTTTTTCTTTTTTTTCCTTTTTCCCTTTTAGCAATAAAGTTCTCCCCCTCCAGAGACAGAACCCTCTAGGAAGGCAGTATTGCTTTTGGCTCTTCTTTCACTCTAACTTCTCCAGACTTAACTGAAAGCTTCTCATTTCCATTACTGTCAACTTGACACCTTTCATGAGTGTTAAATTCACCCCTCTGTTATTAAAAAATATCACAGCAGGTTCAAAATATTATAAATTAGCATTTTCTGTGGTTGTGCTATCCTTTAATATCAGCTGAAGTGTTTCAAGCACTACATCTTTACTGTTTCTATTAATTCTGTTTATTAGCAGATTAATAAATTTGGTGAGTTTTTGGTACAACTTCAGATAGAGCTGGGACATTTTGAAAATAATTTACCTTCTCCAAAATTGCTGGTCTATTATGAAAAAAAGTCTCTTTGTATACTGTTGAAGTAAATGTATGTATGTTGACGAGTGGCTTGCTAGCCAAGGGGGCCATGGGCCCCTCAAACAGCTGTACGAGCAGGACAAGGTGGGAGGCTGTAAAGACATACAGATGGAAAAATACTAGTATGTTCTCTGCAAGGACACCATGTCCTTGAGGCCCGAAGTAAACAACAAGGAGGAACTTGGGTTAGAGATAAAGAAGTAACTGTGGGGGGGCACCGCAGAGATGGTTACTAAGACATGAAAGCATGTGTAACCAATCATCTTTGTGGGTTAGGGGTGTTACGGGGTTTTTGACCAATCAGTTTGTGCCAAGTTTGCTAATATGGTTATAAATACAGGCTTGCTTTAACAATAAAGTTGGAGTTTTCTGATGCACTCATATTGAGTTTCTGTCATCACTCCCTGTGCGTCTGGACTAGTGAGCTGACTAAATCCCGGGATCAGCCCTGCTGCTCTGCAGCATATGTGGAGTATTTTTGTGTTGGTGTTAAAAGGTCATTAATAATCTTTGGACCACTGAAAAGCCCTGGTTGCTTTGCTCCTATAACTTTGGCAGATAAAAATCTTAAGAAATAGACACATATAAGATTAATAAAAGATCTCATGTCTTTGCATTGGAAATATTGCAGGTTCTGACAAATACTTCCACAGAGCTTCTTAACACATAAAATTTGCACCAATGAAATCTAGAATCCAATTATAAAAAAATATAACTATAATGACCAAAAACTCTTCCAATCACTTTGGTGGAATCATTTTCTTATTTGGTTCTCTGTTCCAATTAGAAACAGATTCAGAAAATAAATCACTTCTAAATAAAATGAAAGTACTGAACACAGGTTTATGATAACAAAGAATTATTACTATAAAATAAATTAAGAATTATTTTTAATTTATTTCATATTTTCCAACACTGTGACTCCAGTAGTAAATAAAGAGCACCACTTTACCCATCATCGGACAATAAAGTTTCATGCTTAAGGAGGTAGGATTGACAACAAAATTGGCGATATTGACATAATTGCCCATAAGGATCCAGTGTTAAATGAGAGAGTGAAAAGTTAAGCATTCAGGAGTCACAGACAACATGCACTGGATCCTACAGATACCTGAAAGGCTGTTATAAGAACAGCAGAACCAAACTTTTCTCTTTGGGAATACCTAGATAATAATGTGTCAGGAGTTTCAGATTACACATGAAACAAATCATCTTCACTGGCAACACCGAAGCATGTTCCCAGAGAATTTATAGAATTTCCATCATTTGAGGTTTTTGAGACTCTACTAGACAGACCCACAGTTGACCTTGTCCTAATGTTATAGTTGCTGTAGATCTCAGGAATGCCAACCTCCTTGTGACTCAGTGACACTTTTGAGAATAACGTCAGTCAGCTCAGTTCAAAAGCAACAAAGAATCTCAAGAAGTAAGAATGATATGGCTATAAGCCAACATGATATAATCACTAAAGAGTTGGCAGTTGATTGTTTTTCAGGTTTTATCTTTTTTAGCAGATATTACTGAATGCTTTGTTTTGCTAGAAGAGCTATGAATGTTTGCCTTATTCTTCAGTGTTTTATTTGGTGATTTGACTGATTTCTTTGGAAAAAGGGAAAGTGTTCCTTTTTCATCAGAACAGATTGACCTGGGGAGAGAGGAACTCTACATTGGGATCATCTTCTAGAATACACAGACTGAAAATTATACATTGTGGGAAAGACATCTGTAACTGAAGAATGATGCACTGTACAGAGAAATTCTAGTTTCCTGTAACTCTGAAAGTCATTGCAAGTTGAAGAGAGTAAGGAAGAAATTTCTTCAGCAGGAGACAGTTTGGGGGTTTGCTTTTCATTTTGTGTTGTAGCACATATATGAGTTTTACTATCTGAAGTTTATCATTCTCACCTTTTTGGTATTTTCATCTTAAGCGGATCAACCCACCAGTCCTACGTATTTTGGTCATATGATTAAAGACATTGCTTTATCTAACATTATCTGATGTATTTTCCTGAGTTTTATTCTATACACACGCACCACTGAATGTTAATGTATTAAGACTGAAGAGAAGAAAGAATATTCTCATATCAAGCAATACTGGGTTAGAAATTGAGGATAATGAAGAGGTTTTCTTTTCGCAAATGGGATGTACATCGAAAACCTTAGAGGCAGGCTTAAAGCATTTAGACCTACTTGGAGAGATTGCATGAAGTAGGCTGGAAAAGACATAGTAAGGACAAACTCTAGAAAACTTTATGGATACAATTGTGGACAGACTGAGAAAATGAGAAATAGACGTTAAAGCACAGCACTATTTCTAATACCAGGACCAGGAAGCTATTCTCAGTGCACTCCAGGAGACTTCTGGATTGCTGGATTTCAAGTCTAAGAAGAACAACAAAGCAAATAAAACAGCAGTATTTGAAAGTCTAAAGGAGTAGGGAGATGCTCTGAATTCATCATGAATTTGTCAAAAACAAATAAGTCAAAAAAGTTTTCCAGAGGATTTATGTGTATAAATTATTAAAGGGCAGAATCAAAGAAAATTTTGAGTTGTATGGGACTCACAAAGATCCAACAGAGATTGTGTATTAAAAATAAAGACCATATGGAGATAAGAACTTAGCAAATCAGAGGAGCATATCAGAACTCAGCTGTCAAATTGAGGCAAAATGAACAAGGTGTTGTTCAATAGAATGATGTAAAAAAGACTGCATGGATTGGATTAGACAGACGGAGATTGACTAAGACAGCAGTTCTGCAGAAAATACTCTCAAGTTTAAGTACTTCTAGTGGAGAAAAGAAGTAGGAGACAAATTACAGTGAAAATGTTTATGATTTGATATGTGCTATTTCTAAATTAGAGAGATCACAAATTATTGAAATAGATTTCATAAAATCTCTGTGGCTCACCCAATGTTATAGTCTTTGAGAACAAATTAGATAAAGATTAATCAAAAATCATAATAAAAGTAGCCAATCTTGCCTTTAGGGAGGGAAATGCATTTGAGAGACCTATGATACCAATAAATTCTGCAATACCACTAAATGTCTGACTGCATTAACATTAGTTCCTGGTGGACATAAAATATCAGTGTATGGAATTATTTTTGTTACTGTGAGTCTAACCTGTCCAAAGACACAGTTTTTTAAAGGAGTTCATTGTTTCAAGATTGAGTACTGAAAAATGCAGTGTTGTAACTTGACTTTAAAGAAATCTTATTTTTTTCTCTTTCTGTCATGTGACTGTCATGTGATTTACCTCAAACTTTTGAGGAAAAAAAAAATACATATAAATACTTGCAATAAAATGAACTACTATAAGCTCTTTTCAAAATTTGAATTAGAAAAATAATATGAGAATGAAAAAACAGTGATTGTGTTTCTGCTAATACAAAATATAATAAGGATTAAAGCTCTTTCTTACAAATAGAGATCTCATGTCCATTTTTTCTGTCAGTAGTCGAATGAACACCTATTCCATCTAATGTGAGATAGGGTTTCATAATAATATTCAATATAACATTTCTATCTGTATTGTTCAGGTTTGGTCTCATCATAAATGGTAAGAGCAAAAGCTAAATTGATTTCTTATATATCAGGAAATTTGATATTGAGTTATGATTTGAGATTACATGCCTTTAATGAGGATGTTGATGTAATAATAATAATATTGTAATAATAATAATAAGAATAATACTTTGCAATTTTGTTCTCTGATTATACCAACATGATTTACAAATACTAATTATGTGAACCTTTGAAAGCTCTTTTAACAAATATAATAAGCCCAGACACAGCAATTACAATCATACTTCTCTTTCAGCAAGAATTTCCTTAAGACATGTACATAATCTATAATAAGAAAAACACAGGAATATAAGTGTTTTGGCAAAAAGCTACTATGGTGAAGATATAGATATTATTTTTGTTCTTATTAAGCTACTTATTTTTCTTATATGTCACTGTGTCACTGCACAGTGAGCACTAAATTTTTCTTTCCTAATTTGCAAAACAAAAGTTAGTCTGCAAATTGCAAACTTTGCAATTCATTCATAATCAGTGGATATGACTTATTAAATATTAATATGTAGGGAACAGCTTGGTATCTTTACTTTCTTCTTTGTTCTATGTTCACTCTTTTTTATAATCTGCATGCTATTATTTCTCTCTCGTGACAGGTTGATTTCTATTGCCTACAAAAATGTTTAAAGTAGCCATTATGCAAATAATAAAGCTGCAATTTACTTCCTGTAGGTATTTTATTTCAAAGCCTCATATACTTTTCACACAATTGCTCAAACATGAAAAATGAATACAAATTAATCCTCACAAATGTACCTGAACAGCATAGTTATTAAGAACTAACTTTTCATTTTAAATGTGAAACATGCAACTGTAATCTTCCACAGGGCAAACAGCTTCTTGACTTTCCAGAATGTATTTGATTCCCTATAGTTGCAGTGTTCCTCTACAGAAATATTTTCTTTCCTGTTGCCCTTTATCTGTGCTTTGTCTTTTTGGAGTTAGACATTTGGATTTGGCAGAAATTAGACACATTGCTTAAAACTGGATATTTTACAGCTTGATGATGTTCATGTGCTTTTAATTTTACTATTATTACTCTTTTTACTCTCATTCTGTGCATGGAAAAATGTATCCTATCTAAGTAAGAGTGACTGAATTAACACCAGAAATTTTACATCATCTTTTGGACTAACAAGCAAAATCTGGGTTATGACTACACACAGCATGACCCTTCAAATTCTGCCTTTTGTAGGAAAGCAGAACTCGCCCGGCCAAAGTCAAAGATGGACTTCTATGTTCCAGAACTATCTTCAATAATAACAAATGGAAAATACATTGTTGCAGAAACTTCTCCAAGACACAAATGGCATAGCTCATCTTAGTTTTTCCTTCCTTTCCTACATGCCTTCTACTGCATTGTAAATTTCTGGTAAATATGAATAAACGATTAAAATGAAGAAAAGAAAAAAGTGATTAAAATCTTATTTTCTTTTATTAAAAATTATAATTAAAAAGTATTTTACTTATTTTACCTTTATTTTAAAAAGGGAAACCTAGTATGTGATTCTTTTGTGTTTTGTTATTTTTTTTTATTCTTAGATAAATATAAATATCAAAATATATATAAATTATATTACCTGTTACTACAAGATTCCTCAATGTTCATAAAACTTACACGTACCTTAAAACAAACTTACTGATGGAAAGCAAGCTGGCCATGAGCTAGCATGTCCTTGTGGTGAAAAAGGACAAGGGTATCTGGGAACATGAAAAATATCATGGCCAGCAAGCCAAGGGAGGAAATCCTCCCCCTCTGCTGTGCACTGATGCAGACATCTGAAATACTGTGGCCACTTTTGGGCTCCCCATGTCAAGAAAGGCAGGTAACTACTGGAGAGAGTCCATCAGAAAATGATTAGGTGCTTGGAGCCTTAAAAATAAAGACAGAGAGAACTAGGGTAATTCATCCAAAAGAAGAGAAGATAGAGAGGGGATCTTATCAGTGCTTATAGGTACCTAAAGGATGGGTTTCAAGAGGGTGAGACCAGGCTCTTTCTGGAAGTGCACAGTGACAGAAGGCGTAATGGGCACAAACTTGAATGTAGAAAGATCCACAAGGAAAAACTTATTTACTGTGAAGGTGTTTTATTTCTGTTCTGATTAAGTAGTCCTGTAGATAAGCAATAACAGAAAATGCATTTAGCTTCACACCAACTTCTAATCTAAATAACTATATTAGGTAATTTCATGCTTGTTTCACATGTACCTTTACATTGTCTATTTTAGAAGAGAAATAAGCTGATTTATACTGATTAGAAAAGAAAAATAGGTTTGAGAAATGTATAGCAAAGCATTTTACAAAACAATAAGTTTAATTTCAATGTAATAAAATATCTTCAGTAATGCAGAAAAACAAATTTATCTTTCTGTACTATAATAATATCTATTTACTTTCATAGAATCATGGAAATATAGAATGGCTTAGGTTTGAAGCAAACATGAAAAAGATCATGTAATTACAAATCCCCTGCCATGGGCAAGGCTGCCACCCGGCACAGTAGGCTGCCCAGGGCCCCATTCAGCCTGATGTGGATCACCTCCAAGAATAGGGTATACACACCTTCTCTGGGCAAATGGGTTATGAAAAGAAACACAACACTACATTTAGTCAGTCACTGCAACCTTGGTCATCAGAGTTCACCAAAGCAATTCCAGTATTAACATAGACAATGTATAGGTATATTAAAATAAATATTGAAAGATAATTATAAACTGAAATCGCTCAGGGTCTTGGACTCACCTTTTGGCTGCAGAGAATAGATGTAAAAGCATTTGGCATTTCAAATCATTCAGATTATTACAAGAATACCAATACCCATTTTTTTATGATTATATTAGTCACCTTAAAGGAAGGCATATTCTAGTACACTAGAAACTGTTTGAATTTGCTGTGAGTGGAGGAGTGTGTTCCAAGTTGATTATTACTTAATTTTTGTAGTCATTTACTGAAATGTCTTACTATAGGGAAAAAAAAAAGAAAAAAAAATGTTGAAGCAAGGGAAACAATGGCTGATGGCTATATAGCATCATGTAAGGAAACTGCAGACAACAGAATCTTTGTTTGAAGGTGACAAAATTATGACCAGACAGTTGTGACTTGCTGACAATGTGAGTGCTACTCAAACATTTGCTTTCAAAATGACAAAACACTAATGACTAACAACAACAGCAACAAGATATAGATATACAGATATATAGTTGTATTTTTTTCTAAATGCATATATTTAGAAAAGTATTAGTTAAAGTGATTTCAACAGGAAAAAATTTAAAAAAAAAAAAAAAAAGCAGTTTAAAATTATAAGAATTGTGAAGCTTGATTTTGTAAAGTGGCAGGAGTGTCCTTGGAAAACTGGGTCGCTATGACAAGAAAACATGGCATGAGAATGTGTCGTGGGGTCAAGTGTTTATCACTATGGTAGGATATTAGAATATATGTATATATATATATATATTAAAAGTCTAGTGTTTTAAGTGCACATTCTTCATTTGAACAGACAGAGCAGCAGAAATTAATATTTCCATGTTTCCTGAAAGATAACCTACCGCAATGGTGGCAGGATATCAAGATAAATCCTGAATTCTGTGAATGTGTGATTATCATGTCCTCAGAAAAAAAGTGTACAAAGTTCTAATGTGTAATATCTTCTTTATATGCTGGCTTAAATTGTCTATAACACTGAAAGGCTAAAAAGAGAGACAGAAAGAAAAAGAAAAGAAAAAAATAAAAGAAAAAAATAAAAGAACCACAAAGCAACAGTAACAACAAACAGGCAATCTTTCCAAACTGTACCAGTATCCTATAATTTAATCTGTCACAACATTTTTTTAGAAACAACAAATTGGTAGAATCAATAAGGGAGTTAATTTTGTGATCATCTCCCTCTTGTGGCTGACTTCAGCAAGTAAAAGGACAGCTACATATAATTAAGCTGAGATCAGGTAACATTAAATATTTCCTAATGCCAGCATGTGGTATGTTTAAGTAATGGTGTTACAAATTGGTAAGAATACAACTTAGTGTGTACACACCCACTTTTAAAACTACAGATTTACACTTATGCAAGGCAGAGACATTATTTCATTATTATTCTATGCGCTGTAATTCTTGCCTTTTAAATGATTGTTTCTGTAGGCTATATTGCAAAACCAGTGTGGACAAACAAAAGCTTAAAGGAAAATTTTCAAAAGTGGGAAATATTTTTAGTTTTGTTATTGGTTTGGTTTTTGGTTTTGGTTTTCATACATACTGATAGTAAAACAAAACAAAACAAAAAAATCCAGATGAACAGAGAACTCTAAAACAAATTTAGGTGTGCAAGAATATAGAATTGTGTAAGTAGGCAGTCATTTTGTATATGGGCTAGCTGTTTTATTTGGAAATGTTTGCAGAAAGGCAGAGGCAAAGCATTAAATTTCTGATATTTTAGACTGGATCGTACTTCTAGACAATGACTTACCATTCCAGTTAGTCCATTGTGTGTAAACACCTCCAAGCTCACCAGGAACCAAAATCGACCAGTGGCAATTATGTTCACATGGATTACAACTATTAAATGTATTTATTAATTGTATTTCCACTAACTTAATTAGAGTTAATCATGACTCTTGGAGAAGATGACCACCACCAGCTCTTGGTCTAGTTCTGAATCTTACTTTGTCATACCATTAATTAGTCAGTTTAATGAGCAGTTTAAGTATGCAAAAGTGGTAGACATGCATTGCATTTCAACAGGCTGCCAGTCGTCTTGAAAAAAAAGCTCAAATGGCAAGAATAACAGAATCCTGGAATCATAGAATGGCTTGAGTTGGAAGAGACCTCAAGGATCATCAAGTTCCAACCACCTGACACAGGCATGGACCACCAACCTCCATATGTTGTAGACCAAGTTGCTCATGCCCCCATCCTATCTAGTTTTGAATGCCTCCAGGGCTGGAGCAACCAGAACCTCTCTGGGCAGCCTGTTCCACCACATCATCGCTCTCTGTAAGAACTTTCACCTGACATCTGATCTAAACATTTCTTCCTTGAGCATGATTAAGCAAGATCTTCTGCTCAGTCCAACTTTAAATGAATGAATGAATGAACGAATAAACAAATAAATAAAATTTCCCATGAAACTGTTTTTGATCCAGTAACCAGTATTGAAGGAGAAATATTTCTGATAATGCCATTAGCATTGCTTTTGCAATTAGCAACTTTTTCACTTGAGAGCTGTTGCCTGACATCTCTTGTTCATCTACTTATGTCATCTATTTCTCACCATGGCAACAGGGAAATTACTGTACATCAGTGGTCTGAAGTAGAAACGCATTTATTGTTCTTGCTGTGTTATCTTGGCTGAGGAAATAAGGATTGTCTTACAACATAGAACCAGCAATGTCTGCATTCAAATTTTTTTTTTTTTTTGTGAGTCAGGATTTCCCAGTCGTGCTTCATCATCCTTCAGAACTGCATTTCTGTCTCTTTCCTCATAGTTCCCATCTTTCTGATAGCTTCATTGTCTCTAAAAGATATCAGCCTGAATCAGAAAGCTTTTTATTTGAGATACTAACGTTTTTTACTGGGAAATTAAAAGACCAAAATTTAGACCTTCTTGGTTTAGATTCACATTAACATAGGGGAGGATTGTATTCCTAGGTACAAGGAAACAAAAATAAGCTCTATTAGGCATTACAGCGTATGTATCTGCCTGACCATAGTGGGATACAGTAAGTGTTTGCAGTTCTTTAGTTAAGAAGTAAGCTAACTGAAATAAATTGCTCAATTGGAATTGCACAAGCGGCTTGATACCCACATTTATCTGCTGTGATGTTACAGCCCAGAGATTGGAAGAGATTTAAAGTCTGTGGAGAACAGGGTTAATTTTATGGACCTTGTTTTGATTTAGGGAGCCAATACAAATATTATTGTACCTTCTTCATGTTTACTATAACCTCCTTTAAAAATGTATGAAAGCAAAGCTCCATACTGCCGTAACGAGACATAACACACTCTAGCTACATAAAAATGATGCACTGAAATACTTTCTTCAGAAAATAGCTTCTGAAAAATGCAGACTTTAGTACAATTGCTGTGTACTATCCAGAAAAGATCCAATTAAACTTTAAATTACATACACACAAACACACACACATATATAAAAAGAAAGCAGATCTTTCAAACTTTGTTTTTTCTTTGAGATTTTCTATCTGTTGGGATAAGCCTATTTTACTGGAGTTTATTTTACAATGAGATATCTGCAGGTAGCTAGATCAAAACCTAGGGGTTCAAATACAAGTGGACAAATCTCTTCAAGGTTTGCCTGAAACATCTTAAAAGCTTACTGCAATTTTGCCACTAGACTCAGGCCAGAACTAATTTTGAGGAGACCTGACACCAGAACACCACAGGTAAGAAGTAAGTGTCAGTGGAGGCAGAGGGACACGAGCTAAGAAAATAATTCTTTGAGCAAAGGAAGGGGAAAATGGAAACTCTATAAAATGTATTGTCAGTAATATTTTCAGCAACATTTTCTATATTTTTAAAATACATTGTTATTACTCCTACTAATTTATAACAATTAAAAATAATAATACAACACATTATCATAACAACTCTTTTGTGTCACAGATACCCACTGAAGGTGACAAGAATGTTTTGATTGCTTTTGGCTTAATACATTTGGCCTACAGATGCTGTAGATAATCATTACACTTGCGTCGGCAGTAGGATTGATGAGTAAGACCTGATTCCTTGTCTTACCAAGTCTCACGTAACATGGACCTCACGTTCCTGTTATCCCTCCAGTATTATTCAGCAAAGGTCAACTGAATCAGCTTTCAGCTTAAGCATCAGCGCCAGAGCCAGTGGCATCTGGACAGCACAAAACTGTTACAGATCAGGGCATTTCAGGTTGAACCGTGTCCTCAGGATGCTGCTGCCATCCAAAGATGCAAGCTGATATTACTCTACTGCTGTGTAAACAGAAAACAACGACTGACAGCAGTTTTGGAAAGAAGCAGAAAGGCAGACAAATCATCTTTCCTAAACTTCAATTTCTAGTACTAAAGCTCTAAACTGAGAACAATTTCTTTTTTTTTCATTTCTTTGTCTTTTTCCTTGCTTCCCTTCCAAACAAACCTGCTTCCATGAGAAATAGCAGGTGTCAAAATTACTAAATAATGCATTTCCTGTCTCACGAAAACAACAGTTTCTACTAAAAGAACACCAGGCTGGGCTGCAGAGAACAGACTTTGTTCCCCGCCCTTCCAATGCCTTCCTGTAAAAGCACTTGCTAATTATTCATGTGAAAGACCTCCGGAGATTCTTCTTTGTTTAGAGTACTTAAATGGCAATCTGGTATTTTTTCTACAGCAATCTGATGTAAATCTGTAGATTAGATAAAGTCCAATTAACACTTCTTACCTTTCCTGGCATGATTATTCACACTGAAGAAATAAATTCCCAGGCTTCGCTAAGGAAAAATCAAGAGAGAAAGTTATGCTTCTGTGACTGTAGCAACACTTACTTTTAGCATAGATTTATAGGGGCAGCAATTTTGTTATGCCAACAGAATACTGTACAGATGCATATTTTCTAAGTACACTTGCTCAATGTGTAAGAATATGATTTTTCTTAGCAATTGAAATCCCTTTTTCTACACTTCTTCCAGCACTTATTAGCATTTAATCACAATTATAACATTACCAGAACTTAATTGTACATTTCAGTGTTAATTAAAATTCATTCTTACAAACATTCAGTGATATAAAAATTACTTTATTTTTAATTTCAACAAACATGGTTCTCTTTGCAGCGAAACTGGAATTCAGTATGTTTACAGTACAGCTGGATTACTGCAAAGAATTTCCTAAGTTTGTCCAAACATGTTCAGTGTAGTCTATAAAGTTACTTTGAAGTATTTTGCCTTGATGTGAGAAAGGTCACACTAATTTCTTTTCAGCTTTTAACTTTCACGTGTTAATATCTAGCTAGTTATTCTGTCACTTTGAGATATAAATTCCTTTCTTATCTCATCTAGTATCCGCTGAGCGCTTCATCCTATTTACAGTTTTCATGTGAGTTTGTTCTTCTGTGAAATTCTGGATAGTATTACTATTTGGAAAGTTTTGTCCAACTTCTACTCTTCGTGGGGAGTTGCATGGGCTAAGTATACTGTTGTACATTTATGATTCAACTCCTTTTTTTCATCTGTCATTTGTGATCACAACTGTATTTTGACCTTCTTGGCCTAAAATGCTCTTGCATTTATTTGAAAATACTATACAATACTATAATATGAGAGTGTTGCCAGACCACCCCCAGGGCCATTTGTGGCTTTTCATATCTCACTCATCATCAAGAAAAGATGAACACAGAGACATCTTCTGTTTCCTTACCTCCAGCCTTCATTTCACAATATTAACCTCTGTGTTGACACAAGTTTATCTTATGTTTGCTGCTGTTGCAGAAACTATAACATTTTTGTTTATCAGGCTAGAAATAAAAATTACCCTACAGAAAGACCATAAGAGTTAGAAAGTAAATAGGGCTGTATGTTCAACTATTCTGATATGTATATTGAGATCTGTTTCCAAAAGCAGGTGAATTGCTTTGCTTGGACATCTAAATACTTTGCTGAGTGTTTGATCCTAAAGATGGAAATGTCTGTGAGTCATAATATGGGTGAACAAATGTTGGGGGAGATATAGTTCAGTCTGAGGGGAGAAATACCTTCCATGGAATATGCATTATTTTCATGTAAAATACTGTATTTCTTGTATCCAAAGTCTTGGTATTTCTTCGTTCTTGTGTCTGTACTAAAATCCCATAAAGCTGCACAGGGCCTTACTCAAGCTTCTTGGAGAAGCTAGGGCCTTGCAAGGAGGACTAGGACTACCTCAATAATTCTGTTTTCAAAGAAACCAGCAATAAGACAATGAGGTATTAAGGAACTTCCCCAGAGCTTCTCTTTTAATGCCTTCAAAATTTGAAGCTAGATTCTTGAGTGTAGATTTCGGCTGTTTGTCTTTCATTGCTATTGGATATTTCTTCAGAATCTTTCCAAAAACAGTTATTATGAACCTTCCAAGTGTACTTTATGTCTTTAAGTGGCAGTTATAAAGCCTCTTCTGGTTAATTCAATCATGAATTTAAAACTATCCATAAGGTAAGATGCCTTGCCCCAAATCCTCCTGAAAATGCTTACCACAATTGTCGATTCTGAACACTGAATTCAGAATTGGTCCTCCCACTTTGTAGGGGATTGAATTACCTCACTCTTCTTACTTTGTATAACTCACGTAGCAAAACCAGGAGGAAACATTTCCATTTTCATGTAGGTAAACGAATAAGAGAAACAATAGTGGCTGCAATTTCCATGCCATGTAGGGATTTAGTCACACAGCTGACATTAGTTTCAAGACAGGAATGTCTTTGATGCTGCACAGTGATTTGAAAATATGCATCAAAGATTTCACAATAAAGAAAAAACACAAAGGCAGCAAAGAAATCCAGAGTGACAGTAGAAATTCCCCTCCCCCCCTTGTGTGTGTGCGTGTGTGTGTTTGTGTGAGTGCGTGCATGTGCACATTTCTGGAGCCTTGAAAACACATGGCATAAATTGTAATAGCCATCATCATAAATACGTACAACATAAAATGTTATAATGAGTGATTGTAAAAGGATAAGGAGGAAAACAGATGAACTTTTCATTTGTAGTGTGCTGGTTAAAAGTTTATAGACTGACATTAAAAAAAAAAAAAAAGAAAAAAGAAAAAATCAGCTATTGAGTGGCACAGCTTCACTGATATTAGCAGAGTCTCAGTTTTGAAGCTCATTGGGTATGTACTCCATGATTTTTAAGTAAGCACTAGAGCAGCTTAGGTAGCATGAATTAGAGGCATCAAACCAGATGCACAGCTGAGGGAGAAAACTGCGTTTAAATGAGATTGACTGAACAGCTGATGCTTAAAGATGGGAGCTGAATTTACCTCCCCACAGGCCTTTATTCTTCATCTTGTCAAAATTTGTACTCTCTTATCAGTGAGATTCTGTTGAATGCACTATGGCCAGCTCCACAGTGACTGCTTATCAGACAGAAGATACCACTGACATGAACAGAAGATGGAAGGAAGAGCAGTGATGAAGACACCCAGGCCCTTCTCTGCTGCTGATTACACTGCACTGTAATTGGCAAATCATGAAGAGTACATAGAGTACAAGAGTACAAGAGTTTTTTTTGTTTTGTTTTGTTTTGTTTTTTAGCCATCCGAGTCATATTTATAAGTCCAAAATAAGATACAGCTTATTAACTAAGATACAGCAGAAGGGAAAGAGAATTGATGATTATCCTTGCTTATCTGAAGTATTGGCTTCCTAGTAAGACAGTGAGAATTTTGATTATTCCATATATTGCTCCTGTAAGGAAGATTCCATACTCTAAATGCATACAAGTAAGGAGCTGAGATTTCCTTTTTTAATGGTGCATTGTGTTGGATGTATGTTGCATAAGTCACATCGAAGAATATGAGCTTACAGCATATTCCCTTAAATATATGTGACCAGTGGAAGTACTGCAATATGTATTGGATCTGACAGTGTTCATATATTATTCATACAGAATGTTTAAAAGTAAAGTTAAGAAACATGATTACATTTAACACCTTTTTGGCATGAGGTTGAGATGCTATGTGTTCAACAGCTCATGTTGCCCTTCCATGTTTCTTTGCCTTTTTAACTATTCAATTACTAATTGCAAATCAGTGAATCCCAGCACAATGTGGATTTTTTATGTTTTATATTTTAAAATGAAGGCAAATAAGCATTTTTTAAAATTATTGCTATGATTTGTTTAACACAGAAGAATACCATCACAATAATTACAAGTGGAAAACAGCAGAGGGTAGTATTTATTTATTATCCAAGATGTTTGAAAACATCAGAGCACTGGAGTAGCTGAATCCAAAATAATATAAATGGGCACTTAGATTCCTCTCTGTACGTTGTACTATTGCTGCTCTGAAAGTAGTGCCTCCTATTTTATTATGTTGGCCCACAACTTCAGAGGCAGATGATGGTATGACAATAGAAGCTGGACTTTCCCACCAATATTCCATTACATTTTGTTGCTGCATGACAAATGCCAGCACAGGGATGGGCTGACAAAATGGCACCTGTCTTGGAAGTGCATATGAAAAAAATGTGTGGACCTGAATTTTTCCATGTAGAGAAAAGTCAATTCATCAGTCCTTTCTGACAACTTAAGTAGAGTAGCCAGTGGATATTACGACAATGAGCCAGTGAGTGGTGCCTTTCAGCAGTAGTGACCATGATAATGAATCATCTTGACTGGTGTAGATTTTTATGAGCGCAACATGCATGCTCTTGTTCCACACTGGTGAAAATGCACAGCTAATGGTGGTGACAATGTTGAAGAATAGTGTTTTGCAGCTGAAAATTTGCTCAATCACAGTGTTACTGTGCTCTTTGTATCTGTTGTAGTTTTCCAAGGAAATAAATGGGAGGCATTACTTTCAGAACAACCTACCTGTGCTCCACTGGAGGACATCACTCTCTTTCAATATATTGCTGGTTTTTAGATTATTTCATTAGTTTATTGTTCTTTCCACCAATTCACATGGAAGTGTCCAGGTTATAACCAGGATCCTGGCACAACATTCTGCCTTGTTTGCTTTGAGATCAAGAGTAAAGCATTTATCAGATAGCTTTGTTCTGCCTATCAGTACTTCAAATTGGTGACTTCAGTTCATGACAAATCCAGTTCATTACATGTTTTTGACCTAGATTCACTTGCCAACCTTGTTTGTTTGTTTGTTTGTTTGTTTGTTTGTTTATTTATTTATTTATTTATTTGAATTGCATGTTTTACAAGTGGGGATTTGACATTGCTGTTATATATGAGGACAGTTACCTCTTTCAGCTCACTGTAGAGATCATGTGTGTGACAGGACTCCAAGCTTCAGAGACACAGTCAAGCATCTAAGTATGATGGAATGAGTAAGAGCCTTTTACTAAAATCTCTAGCCCATATATAGCATTCGAACATGTCTCATGACTTCCTACTGAGAAGAGTTTCCATCCAAGCTGAGGTTACCGGTTATTATTAATATAACATAAGGGCATGAAAATGATAGGTGAAATTAAGAAGTATTGCATAAGAACACATAAGCTTTGGTAAAGCTTAATTACACAGTTGTAACAAAGGGCTATTGTGTAAACTCACCACACAGAAGGCAACACATCTCACTTCTGGAAAAAAAATGTAATGTTAAAAAATAAAAAATAAAAAAAATCCCATGGTGCATTTTCAATATCCACAAAAAATCTGTCTGACAGCAGTTTTTCACAACTGGTCTGTGTGTCCTTGGAAATTATATTATACAGAGCACTGCAAATGAATTAGATTCATTTATTTTTTAGCAGGACCATCTGAAAATTAGAGAAAACATGAATGAACAATAGATTAAGAGGCTGAATTACAGACAGAAAATCTTGGTTTATGCTGTGTCATATTACAGCAATAAACAACTCTACGGAGTCTACTTATATAACAAACTTTCGGATTAGTTTATATAACAGAGGGCATAATTATCTAACAAAGTACTCAGATTAGGTGCTAGAGTAATTATTTTCTCCTGTAGTTAAACTCAGCCACACACGTCAGTATGAGTGAATAAACCTAAAGCTGTGCAAAAGTGCTATTTCAACAAGGCTCCTCTCAGACTCCTCTCAGTCATTTTCATTCATTTTCAATGGACTACTTAGTAGCAAGGAGACTGCAGACAGACAGTAGTTTTCTTAAATAATTCATTTCAGCCCTAAAAAGTGACTCCCAAGATTTCATTTCTTCTCTTCTGTGATGTTAATAATTCAGAGCTGTTAGAGGAGAAGAAAAGCTTGCCAGTTTAGGGCTTATCTTCTGTTTCTTTAACAATTTTATGCTCTTCAGTCTTATCCTGATATCTCCTAAAATCTGAACCCTAGCTTTCCCATGTACTTATCAATAGAAATATGTTGAAATAGACTACATTGGTTGCCCTGAAAGTAGTGCCTCCTGTTTGTTTCCAGAGAAACTACAACAGATACAAAAGCACAGTAACAGGACAGCATAGGTAGGACAAATTTTAGCTTCAAATCACTATTTTTCAACAGTGCATTTTCACCAGTGTAGAAAAAGAGTGAACAAAGTGAAGATATGGGCCAAAAAGTAACAAAGACCAGTCAGAGACAGAAGTAGTTTTGCACACTGGAAAAAGTGCTGTTTCTTCTTTTTCTTCTTTTTCTTCCTCTTCTTCTTCTTTTTAAAATTATTTATTTATTACTATTTTTTTTTTCTCTGTGTGAGCACTAGCAATTTACATTCTCTTCTCTTTGTGTGTACAGCAAACATTACAGAGAAAATGTCTGCTTACCCATACGGGATGTGATAATTAATTAGTTAATATTTTCAATGCATGTCAAAGATGAAAAGCCCATTGCAGTTATTGAGTATTCCAGTTATTGTAGACACCAGAAATATGCTTTCTTTACAGAAAAGATAAAAGGTAGAACCGTTTTCTGACTGTGTAACTTTCAGAGATTAAAGTTTTATTCTGTGAAAAGCCTACAAAATTAGAATTTAATAGTTGAGTTATGTAGACAAAATATTGTGTAAGATATCCAAATTTATGCATTTGCTTTTCCAGCAGGATAAAGATACTGAAGACTTGCTGGTTACATTAGAAGGCAAGGCAAGGCAAGGCAAGACAAGGCAAGGCAAGGCAAGGCAAGGCAAGGCAAGGCAAGGCAATTATTATTAAATATATTAAATATATTAAATATTAAATTTAATATTATTAAACATATTAAAATTATTTTCTAACAGTTGTAAAAGTGTAATATTGGAAAGCACTGGACTTCACACCATAGAGTTCTGAAGGACTTGTAATTTTGCAAATTTTCTCTTTTTCTGATGTGTCATTCAGTTGGAGATGTTGCATTTTTAGAAGTTTTCCAGGTACTAAAACAAGAATGCTATTGAAAGCACTGAAGGTTTATGAAATTTCAAGATGATTTCAAGGTGATTTCAAGATAACTTTTGTTATCCCTGCTCCATTAGTTGAATATTGCTGACTTCTTTACATCAAAAATAAGCAAGCTTAAATCCATATATATATATATTTTCATTCCATTTCTATTTCCTTATCTCTATGAATTTGCAATACTTTTGTGCCTATATGTGTGTAAAGACAAGTCATTTTTACATAAGAATTCCTTCCTTGAAATGATTGTGTTACTGAGATAAACAGACTATCCATTGGACCCACAATGCCACCCTGTCAGTTTCTATCTTCAGCAAGCCAAAGTTGGTAGATACTGTTCTGAAAGGCTGTCGTAACCTGGAACCAGCATGACCCAAAATCTGTAGGCAGTGTCAAAACAAAAACATATAGGCAACTGAATTCAAAGAACGCATGGCCTTCCTGAATAACCACTAGTGTGCAGTTTAATTATGAATACTGAATTTTAGTCCAAGACCACAGCAAATTGAAATAAGAACTGCAGGAACATTAATAGAAAAAAAAAAAAAGAATACTGTATGAAATAAAATAAATTGAAATACATTTTATGGGTTTTACTCTGTACCATAGGGAATCTTGCTTTATGCTTTCAAGGTCTACAGTAATACCGGCTCACAAAATGTCACCAACATTAAAGGATAATAAGTAAAAACACAACCTAGAACTACTCATGCTGCAGAGATGTCCATTCATTCTTTTGTGTTCTCTAGTTATTTCTTGGTAATCGTGCATATAAAGTGAGGTAGGAAAGGAGTTGGGTGGCATTCAAGAAAAGATATTTAAAAATAATTGGAAAATGGACTTCACTGTTGCACCAAGTCAGTTGTCAGTCTGTTTCAGAGTTGTCCACGAGCTGCCACAGTGAACACATTCATCCTGGTCTTGAATGCCTCCAGGGATGGAGCATCCACAACATCCTTGGGCAACTTGTTCCAATGTGTCATCATCCTCTGAGTGAAAAATTTCATCCTAATACCTAACCTAAACCTCCCCTGTCTCTGTTTAAAACCATTTCCCCTTTTCCTATCACTATCCACCCTCATAAACAGCCATCCCCTCTGTTTATTTGCTCACTTCAAATATTGGAAGGCTGCAATGAGGTCTCCCTGGAGCCTTCTCTTCTCCAAGTTCTTCTCCAAGCCCAGTTCCCTCTACCTTTCTTCATAGGAGAGGTGCTCCAGCCCTTTGATTATTTTAGTGGCCCTTCTTTGGGCCTGCACCAATAACTCTGCATCTAGCTTGTGCTGAAATACAACAAGGACCAGTAGAAACTGACACATCAGTTACAAACTTCTTTATGCATCTGAACAGATGTCTATCTTTTAATCACAGATATTTAATCTGAATATTCACTGAGGCACCTACTTTTTCCACATTAAATACCATGCACAAACAACAATGAAAGGCAGTTTGAGATCCCTTAGAATGCTTCTCTATATACTAGATTAGTAATTGTTTGATATCTCAATTGCTACCCTTCTCCCTCACAATCTCAATGTAAATTACACAAAATAGTATGATTTACTGAATGCTAAACTAAGGAATCATAAGTGAACTATGCTTTTTACACCTACTTGCACATCATTTTACTGTCACAACCCTTTACATAAAGTAAAATCTTAAATCTATTTTGTGCAATAGCACAGATAACACAGTACAAATAGTCTGAAAGTTGCAGGTTCATTTACAGCCTTTTTTTTTCTTCCTGAAAATAGCTAGGGAACTAGCACCAAACCTGGTATTTTAAAATAATTAAATCAAATGTTTAAGATTATTTAAGGTAATGGTGCAGCATGAATCAGACTGTAAGTATATAAGTAGGAGTGTAAAAGCCTTCTTATCTTTGGTTACCATGCCAATGACATCTAGCTATCAGATGACGTCATTTGCTTTGTTTTATAAGCAGGAATGAATTTCCCATCTGCAATCAGTGCTGTGCAAATTCAATCAGCAGACAGCACTGTGTTTTTTAAGAAAGCGCTCCTGGCTGAAATAATGGTGCCTGGTGGTGCATCCCAGCTCTCCATAAAAAGTGCTATTGGAAGCTTGCTAACTTGGACAAGCTTCAAAATCAGCAAGCCAACTTCTGCAGATAAAATGGCTCAGAAAAACACAGACATTTTCAACATTGTCATGACTCCTGATCGCATCCCTAAATTTTTCATCCCTTCTCTGGACATAGAGCATATTGCTTTTCAACAGGAACCAGAGGAAGATACCACTGAGAATCCTCCAGAGAGACAAATGTCTGATGAAGTTGTTCGAAAGTGCAGGACAACTAGAAGCAAATCTGAATCCCACATCAGGAAAGATGTACTGTGTAAAGGAGGAAGTCTGCACAGAAGAGGAACGCTGTGCTTAACAGAGCAAGCAATTTTCCCTGGAGACTTGGAGAGAGAAGCACATCACTCTGACCCAGCAACAAGAGCTGCCCTCTCTTTGCCTCACCTTTCCAAAATCACCACCCCTTATGGATTTCTCACACTGGGTGAGAGCCCCAATACCAGAAGGAAAGAGTCTCTCTTCTTCCAGCATGACTCTGCAGAGCTTAAATTCCTCACATCTCAAAGAAAGAAGACCACTTCACTCATAAGGAGCTCATCCAGCCCTTTTAGAGACCTTCAACAGAACGCTGAGTGCAGAAAGCTTTCAGCTGCTCCTCTGAAGACAAGACGGGCTGTTTCCTGGGAGACTGTCTGCAGCAGCCAGCTTCCTTCCCTGCACTGCAAGCCAGACTCCAAAATGTTCCCTCTGAAATGTGACAAGAAGAAATTTCAGGTGACGATGAAGAGGCACCTGGCCAGCTTTAAGCGGATGTGCTCTGGCACCGGGATGAACTGGCTATGTTAACAGCACAGGAAGCACTGCCAACTCTTAGATCTTGTGAAAACAGAACAGAAACAGTCTTCCATAGTAGTGTGCAAATATGAGTGGGTAGCACACAGTCAGTGTTGTGAGCTCTGGATAAGGGCCAGATTAGCAACCGAAAAGAACTTGCCTGTGCCTGGCACGTTGAATGCATCTCTCGTTTCTTGAAGACATACTCAGCAGTTTGCAGCCCTTTAAAACGTAAGCAAAGACAGAACTAATTGAAAGAGGTCATTTTCCAAAATTAATGCTGACTTTCCTGCTCATGCCTGTATAATCTATGAGAAGGACCAAAATGACTGCATCAAAGTAAACTGCGAGGGAAGAAAATGTATGCTGTTAGAGTATCAACATTGGTTTCAGACTCATAGCAAACCTGAAAGGAAGAAACATTCTAGATGGTCAGGTAAAATGTGGTTTTTTGTTTGTTTGTTTGTTTTTTTCATAACATAAGAGTAGGTGAATAATAATTAAATGTTGATTTATTCCAGACTGTTTACAGTAGGTAGTTGCAAACAGTCCTTCATAATTTCTGTCAGGAACATGTTGGCTGAGAGGAGAAGCCAGGAGTTTACCTCACAGACAATGGTGACCAACTAGCTAGCTGCTCTCCTACTACTTTTAGCAGATAAGTTTGTTTTATGTACTCTAGTTTTTTGTTTTTAAGTTTGTTTTATGTGTTCTAGTTAGGCATTCAAGCCAGACGGAGTTAGGGGGAAAGCAGTGTGATTTGTTTACCTTGTTACTAGTGTCAAAGTATAAACAATGCTGTTTATAACTTATTGTAATAGTTATAACTGAACTCAATAAAATCTTTTTTTTTCTTTATTGCCTCCTTAGTCACTTATGATTTATGTTACCCCCTTTTTTTTTTTTTTTTTTGTCTGTGTGTGTGTGTGTATAATGGTCCTTACCTTAAAACTGGAAAAGAGGATAAAGCAGACAACCATGACTATGTGTTGTCAGAGGAACATGAACTTCTCATTCTGTTTGTTAACCTTAATTATTTTCCTAGACACTTATATTCTAGTACATTAAGCACATCAGTGGAAAAGATATCTGTGACAGCTAGAAATGCCCAGTGACATCCCAACACAGAGCTGGGAAGTTTTCTTTTGTGATATTATTAATATTTTTAAGCTTCTACATTCCAGATAAGAGAAAAGTTACTTGATACTGAATTTCAAAGGTACATGTGAAATATTTTAGGGTAAAAAAATTTTTATGCTGTGTAAGAATCAGGGCTAGCAGGAGAGAAAATCTGTTAAAGCCGATTGTTCTATTTGCTGGGAGAAAGTTCTTTTCATTGAGGAAACCTAGAATATAGACAAGCTCAGCAGTACCTAATATAAAAATAATATCAACTTCACTGAAAGAGAGAACTGTATCATTTGAATTAAAATTGTCTACTACAATCTTTTGTATTTGATTTATTTGTGGTGCATAATCAGTACTGATAGTATTTAAAATAGTTTCAAGAGTTCTCATCACCCAGGAAAATAATTGTTGTCTGGAGGTGAGATACTCTGATTTTATTGACTAGGAACCTATTCTGTGAAGCAAATACAGCTCAAGCAGCCCATGAAGCTCATGTTCCAAATAATCCAAAATGAGCTAGCTGTACATCTCTGGCTGTGCAGCAGCGCAGAAATCACTGTGTGTGAAATGAAATATGTATGTGGAATTGAGTAAATTCACAGGTGGCTAACTCCTGTGACCACAACACACATATCGAACCCTGGCAGTCATTCAGACTTCTTTTATAATCTAAAATATGATTCATTTCATTTTCTACAGAAGACATCTAAAACTTGTCAGCTGTTTACATGATAGGTTTTGTCCAAAAGAATCCCAGTGGAACATCTTCACATCTTGTCAGAATTATAAGGGCAGTGCTTGGAATCCCACTCTTATCTCTCCAAGTACGGTTTGTAAAAAAGGACTGATATTCTGCACTTGTAAGAGAAATAATTTTCTTCTTTTTGTAATTTGATGAATCTATTTTAAAAACTAAGAAACATAACTTGTGGAAATATGCTTGGCTGAGGAGAACATAAACTTTTATGTTCTTTTTATGTCACATTTGCAATTCTACTTAGTCATTCAACCGATTTGCATTTATGGTGACCATGACAGAAGATCTTATTAGTTGAATAGCTTTGAAAAAGAGCTGAAGCACAGCTGAAGTTGCAGACTGCACACCATAATCCACACTATGTAACCCACCTTGTGCTACACAGGTTCCTGCTCATATTCATACCCAACTATACGTGTCACATTTCATAGAATCACAGAATGGCTCAGATTGGAATAGACCTCAAAAATCACCTACTTCCAATCAGCTGCCATGGGCAGGATTGTCAACCACTAAAACAAGTGCAAGACCAGGCTGCCCAAGGCCCCAGTCAACTAGAGCTTGAACACCATCCACAGCTTCTCTGGACAACCTGAGCCAGTGCCTCAGCAACCTCTCAGTGAAAAATCGTTCCCAGACATCTAATCTAAATCTCCCCTCCTTTAGGGTAAGATTAGATTAGAACTAATTTAGATTAGATCCTCCTTCTTCAGCGGAAATTTACTCTCACATTAACCATGCTGATTTTTTTTTTTTTACTCTAGAATGTTCAGTATTAGATTTAATTTATTTTCTATTTCAACAAGTTATGTGATATTTAAGCCACTCCGGATAAAATCAAAATGTTAGGACCCTGTCTGGAGTTATTGTACAATCACAGAAATGTTGAGGTTGGGAAGCACATCTAGGTCCAACTTGTTCAACCTCAGTTCAAGCGCAGCCATCTAGAGCAGAGTGAGAATGTCTTTGATCATTTTTTTGAAGATCTCCATGGAAGGAGACACCACCAGACACCACCTGTCCGGGCAGCCTGTGCTAATGCTCTACCATTTGTATGGTACCAAAGAACTTCCTGATGGTTTTTTTTGGAACATCTTGTGCTCCAGTTTGTGTCCATTTCCTGCCACTGGACATCACTGAAAGTGATTGTCTTGAAGAGTACATTTTTAGTTGACCAGCTAGCTTAAAACACAGTATGTTTGGTGCATTGTACCTCTTTCTCGGATCCTTCCATTTCTCCTATGAATCCTACAAATCGATGGAGAAAAGGTGAGGGGGAGTGTTAAAATTCGCTACATCTGAGCTCTCAGTGATGAAGAGTGAAATGGTTGTTTGGGGGTTCCTCTATGCTTACTACCTGTACATCTCTGGGGGGAAAAAAGAAAAAGAAAAAAAAAAAAGTTATCAATTAATTTTAAAAAGAAAACAAAACAGTCAACTTTTAAGCCAATATTCATTGCACTTTTAATAGTCATCTTCTTCTCTGTGGATTTCTTCTAAGATACTCATTATAGGGACTTCTTGATCTATCATGATAAATGTGAGAGGATATTTTTGCTTCCCAGTTCTACAGCTTTCTTTCAACAAGTTCTTCCCTAATAGGGAGATGAAGGATAGGTAGAAATGGGTGAGGGCTGTGCAGAACTGCATGCACAGACAACAGGTGAAGTGTTCATCACTCTTTATTGCAAAGGAGTGCAAAAAGCTCAAGGGAGAAATTTCCAGAGGTACTATGTTGTCCACATCAAATCTTAGAAAATAAATCTGATGTGTGTGTTCCTTTCTCTCTATGATGATGACAAGGGAGTTATTACTCTGTAACTTACCCACTTTTCTCCCTTAACAGAAGGCCAGCAGTCTTGTAATCAGACTAAAAAGCTGTTGTTTGGATTCGCTGTCATTGAAAGTATTCTCTGTAAGAGAAAGATAATAACCAGTATTTCATATTTGAGTTTCAAAATTTTTATAGTCGTTCATATAACTGAGATTGAGATTTTTTTTTTCCATGGTAGTAATTTCCCTGAATGACACAAAAAATTGGATTCAATGACCTACATGATACATTTCCGTTTAAATTTTTGAAAGGTATTTGCAAGTTCTATAGTGTACTTAAGCTAAACAAAACATTCTAGGAAATCAGCATATATAGCTCAATGTCTTAAACTAACTCATTAAATATAAATATCTGTTAGTGTCTATAACACCTATCTAACTCTCCATTGCATGCAGAAAATTCACTACTGAAGCAGTGCTACTGACCATTACTACTTCAGCAAACACAGAGCATTAAAACCTGATTTTGACTGTGGAGGAATAGGGAAGCATGCTCATCACTCATGTTTGTGTGTGGGAGGGATTCTAATGTGCTCTATTTCTTAAGAAGAGTGTAAAAAACGTTTTAAATCTTGTTGTTGATGATGGTGGATCTTAGTGGTGGTGATTGTGGTGTTGGTGATGGCTGGCTGTTCATTAAAATTTGTGATGCCTACCTTCAAAAAAAGCCAAAAAGATGATCCTGGGAACTACAGACCTATCAATCTCACCTCGGTGCCTAGGAAAGTTGTGGAACGGATAATCTCAAGAGCCATCTTGGACCAATTAAAGGTCAGCCAGGGCATCAGGCCCAGTCAGCATGGGTTTACAAATAGTAGATCCTGTTTGACAAACCTGATTTCATTCTATGACAAGGTGACTCGCTTAGTGGATGAAGGTAAGGCTGTCAATGTGGTCTACCTGTACTTCAGTAAAGCCTTTGACACTGTCCTCCCACAATATCCTCAAAGAGAAGCTGGCTGCCCGTGGTTTGGATGGGTGTATGCTCCACGGGGTAAAAGAGTGGCTGGATGGCTGGACTCGAAGAGTTGTGGTCAATGGAGTTAAACCCAGTTGATGGCCTGTCGTGAGCAGTGTCCCCGAGGGCTCGGTTCTGGGGCAGCTTCTACTTAACATCTTTATTAATGAGCAGGCTTGGAGAGAAATGTCTGGAAAGCTGCCTGATGGAAAAGGACCTTGGTACACTGACGGACTGTCAGCTGAATATGAGCTAGCAGTGTGCTCAGGTGGCCAAGGAGGCCAATGGCATCCTGGCTTGGATCAGGAACGGTGTGGTGAGCAGGACTAGGGAAGTCATCCTGCCAATGTATTTGCCATTGGTGTGGCCTCACCTCGAGTACTATGTTCTGTTTTGGCACCTCAGAACAGAAAGGACATAGTGTAAGATTATTCTTTTACATCATTGTCTCAAAGCTTGCTGGGGAAACAGATGAACAAGTCCAGGCAAGTCCTGGGCAAGGGTTGTGAAATCCTCTGTCTGAAGGACAGAGATGGACAAGGCCAGGGGCAACGAGAGAGAGATAAGCTGCCTCTTAATTTCCGTGAAACAGTCTTTTGTGTGGGCTTATCTCAAGGAAGATGGCCATCTCAGGGGGTACTCACATGACTCTTGCTCAAGCACCCAGGGATGTCATGTATGCAGGACAAAAAGTAGGATAAAAGAGTATCAGTGGTTTACAAGCTGGTTTGGCCCGGTTCCGTGACAGCAGGGTGGAGGGATCTATTGATCAGCACCTGCATAAAATGGAAACAGGGGACCCCAAAATAATTGAAAACAGTGGCAATGATCTGAGGTGAAACAAACTAATTTACTAAATACAGTATCAGCAGAAAAATAATAAGAGACAGAGAGAGCGTGTCTGAAAGGTGGATAGGCCTCACCACAACGCTGAGGTGAGAAGTGCAGTCCAGTTGAGCCAATAAAGAAAAGCAGACAGAGAAGGGCAGACAGAGAAGCGGAGGCAAAGAAGAGCAGGCAAAGAAGAGAGCATCAGGTGACCTTGCCAGGAGTTATATCTCCTCACTGACCACAAAGCCCCCTGGAAAAATGTAGTTCTCCTCCTCTGGACGGGCAGCTGGAACTTGAGCATCAGTACTCAAAGCCCCAGTGCATTACGTGATATTATGATGTAGAATACCAATAACCAAAATCATAAAACCATGACATTCCACCCCTTATTCTACATCACTACATCATGCTTAATATATACAAACACATGCACATACAAACCTATGTATAAACACATGGAATTACTGACTGCACTCCCCCAATATCAAATTCCCTTCTGGTACACATTGAACATCCGCGTTTCTCTGCATTACCCACCAAAGGGACCCAGGTCCCTGGGCAAAAACAATTCCACGAAGAGGTTTGCCCTTCTCAGAAGCTGGAAAGACCTAAACTGCTTTTCCCAACAAGTTCTTTACATGTAGTACAGGTACCTTATCTCCCTTGGGAGATCTTGACTGACCGATCCTCTGGTGTTGACCAGTCAGGTGGCTTCTGCCAAATACTTCTCCCAGTGCTTAAATGTTCCACCACCCAGTGCTTTTAGCATCGTTTTTAACAGCCCATTGTAGCATTCGATCTTACCAGAGGCTGGTGCATGATAGGGGATATGATAAATCCACTCAATGCCAAGTTCTCTGGCCCAAGTATCTACAAGTGAATTTTTGAAATGAGTTACATTATCTGACTCAATTCTTTACGGGGTGCCATGTTGCCCCAGGATTTGCCTCTCCAGACCTAATATGGTGTTTCAGGTGGTAACATGGGGTACTGCGTATGTTTCAAGCCACCCAGTGGTTGCCTCCACCATGGTGAGCACATAACGCTTACTATTGTGAGATTGTGGCAAGGTGATATAATCAACCTGCCATGCCTCCCCATATTTGTACTTTTGCCATCGCCCTTCCTCCCAGAGAGGTTTCATCCTCTTGGCTTGTTTAATTGTGGCGCATGAGTCACAATATAATAACCTGTGCAATAGCATCCACAGTTAAGTCCACCCCTTGTTCTCTAGCCCACTTATATGTCACATCTCTTCCTTGATGGCTGGAGGTCTCATGGGCCCATCGAACTAGAAATAATTCACTCTTGTTCTGCCAATCTAGGTCCATTTGAGCCACCTCATTCTTTCCCAACAAAGCCTTCCGAGAGCAGAGAGAAAGATTCGTTCTAAACAGCTAAAAAGCAACTGTTGCTCACGTTCTCCACCAAGAAGAGCAGTCAAAGAGTAATTGAAAACTATGAAATTTAGGTTTTCTGGCAACAGATTCCTCATGAAGAAGAAGTGATTTCTGTCATGAGAAGCCTCACAACCTGCCCCTCTCCCTCCTGGACTTGCTGTGCACTCTACCACGATGCTGATGAAGAACAAAGGTGTCTGCCATCAGATTCCTCACTACGGAATTCCTGCATGCTGACAGACTCTCCTGGGCCTCCTACCTGAGTCCTGCTGCTTCCTCCCAGATTGGCTCCATGACTGCTTCCTGCTACCTGCTTGCTGCCCAAGGCCGGCCATGCTGCTGCTCTCTCCCCTTGCTGCTTCTGCTTCTTTATCAGGGGTGGACTGGGCACACCAAAATTGGCATAATTTGCAGAGTGTTTCAGACCGCATCAGTGTCTTACAGAATGAGACTCATACACAAGCTGGAAAAGGAAAGTCGTTTATTTGTGCCATACTCAGGTTTGCTTTAAAAGCTGCCATGGAGTTCCGAAATGAAAAGCATTCGGCAGAACTCCAAACCATACAAGCACTACGGGAATCAGTTAGAACTCTAATTAGTAGAATGGCACAAGAATTTGTAAAATCTCTGCAGAATCAAATAGTGAACCTTTAGGAACAATTAGAAGGAGAGAAACATAATTTGGCTTTGTTGCAAATGGCTTTTAAGGAACTGTTAACATGTAAGGATACTAGCAATACTGTCACCCATAGTTTGCCTCAAGAAAAAACTTTTCCTCAGGAGGAACTACAAGAAATAAAAGAAAGACTAGACAAATTAGAAACCCCAATAGCCCCAATTTGTGTCCTTTGATAAAAACCTTTGATAACAGCAAGGATCTAGATCCTCTAATGAATGTTAAGGAAATTCCGTTCTCGGCCACCTAGCTAGCAAAACTGAAAAAGCACTTTAGCCACTCTCCAAAGGAATCAGAAACAGAAAATATATGGAGGGTGAGTCTCACTGTCTCACTGGTGGCGACCAGATTCGGTTGATGGAAAAGGAAGCAGAAGGTTACTGGGTACCAGGAGTATTTCGAACTACTGGTTACAATCGTGCTCCCTGGTCATTAACACAAAGGACTTCCTATTGGATAGGTGGTCTCAACCCTTTAGAAAGGGAGATCCTCTTGCCATTACTGAAGTACTGATCAATTAGTAGAGAGCGTTCAAAAGGCTGCTTGTCTCCAACTGATGTATGATAGAAAGCTGCAGACACATCATGATGATGCCCGTTGATCCTGAGAGAATGGCCCCTTTAATTAGAGGGCTTCCAGAATCATTGAAACCCATAGGCGTATAATTACAAGCAAGGATACAAGCTATGTCTCAAGGAGAAAGAACCCGAGCATTGTTAGAAGAAACTGTAACCCCCAACCATCTGCAGTCAGGATGTGGACATGGGCAGAGGTAGCCCAAGAGTTAATTAACTGTGGAAGAAAATATGGGCCAGTGGTTTCTTTTCCCAGTAAATCTGAATCAAGATGAGTAAGGCTTTCAGCAGCCAGTTTTGCCCCCAGGCCACCTAGACCTAAACTTAATGGAACTGAAAAGGCTTGGTCCCCAGTAAAAACAGATAGGCGGAGCATTGATCATAAACATAATGGGCTTTGGACTCTGGGCTGGAAAAAGGGTATTCCCTGAAATTTGATGGATGGATTGACAACAGATAGGCTTGAGATGCTGGTTACCGGATGGCCGACTAGACTTGAAAGTAAAATGCCTAGTGCCCCGTCCCGTCCCCCTCACCTGCGACGCCTGAACAGCTACCAGAGCCATTGGGAAACGAATTCCTTCACCCCTCTCAAGTGAATGGGGGAGTGAAGGGTGGATGTTTATTAGGAGGCTCACAACTAACGGAAGAAATCTATTAATTACATGCATTGTTGAACCTAACTTAGTCCCAGTGACTTTTCTTGTAGACACAGGAGCACAAATTTCAGCTATCAAAAGGGAGGATGCTGACTATGCTGGTGTAACTCTATCCTGCAGAAAGATATTTGTGGCAGATGCCATGGGTGGGGTACATTCACAGACCGTGGCAACAGTGAGGCTGAGGTTACCTGGAGAAGAGCAGTCCCAGGATGTCCCCATGGTTGTGGGAACTCTCCCGCTTAATTTGTTAGAATTTGATATGTTGAAGGGCAAAAGTTGGACAGATGATAAAGGGAGAGAATGGATGTTTGGTGTCCCCCTAGATATTCGTTTATTACAGATAACACCAACACTTCCCTCCTCCCACCTGACCTCTGTTAAACCTTACCCTTTACCTCTGGGAGCATGTACTGGTATTAGCCCAGTGCTGGCAGAATTAAAAGAACAGGGAATTGTGGTACCCACCCATTCCCTTTTTAACTCCTCGGTGTGGCCTGTTAGAAAACCAAATGGCAAATGGAGATTGACTTGATTTTCGCAGGCTGAATACCAACACTGGACAACTAACTGCAGAAATACCTAATGTTTCTGAATTACTAGCAGCAATCCAGGAGCAAGCTCACCCTATTATGGCCACTAATGATGTTAAAGATATGTTCTATATGGTTTCCCTACACCTTGATGATCAACTCCGCTTTGCTTTTACATGGGAAGGCCAGCAATACCTTTACCCACCTTCCTCAGGGGTTCAAGCACTCCCCAACTTTGGCTCACCACGTCCTGGGAAAAGAACTTGAACAGTTTCCTTTGAAAGGAATTTAAGCTTTATCAATACATTGATGATATCCTTATAGGAGGTGATCAATTGACACCTGTAAAAATAATGCATGACAAAATTATCAAGCGATTAGAGGAGCTGGGGTTGACAATTCCCCCAGATAAAATCCAGCCCCCAGCTGCTGAGGTAAAATTCTTGGGTATCTGGTAGAAGGATGGTAGGGCCTATATCCCATGGTTGATTCACCATCTCTGAATGTGTTTAAAAACCATTTGGATGTGGTGGTCAGGGACATGATTTAGCAGAGGGTTGTTAGGATAGTATGGTTAGGTTGCTATTGGACTTGATGATCTTTAAGATCTTTTCCAACCTGAGTGATTCTATGATTTTCCTCTTTGGGTTAGTTCAAAGAAAGCCTACTTTTGGAAAATAAAGATCTTTCAGCTTAGTTAGTTTAGTTGTGTGTCTCAATTATTTTTGTATGGAAACTGAAATATAAAATTGAGCAATGTTTTACTTGGATTTGTTTATTTCAATTTAAATATGATCTGAATTGTAACATTTCAAACTGTATATAGTTGTGATATTCAGTTACTAGATAATGTATTTTCCTAAGTTTAGTGTGATACTGGACTGTTTTGTCAAACTGCAATTACAATTTATTATGATTATCTGTATTTTACCTGTGATTGTATAGATTTTAGCATTTCTTTTTTTTTCCCTATATGACTGAGATATAGCACATTGATTCTTCTAAGTAATTATAACTGACCAGTCCTCTATTTTCCATCACAAGTTTTCGCCTGCTTTCTATCAGTGTGGACTGTTGGAATCAGTTGGACACTTGGAATTTGTTAATATTTTTAGATTACCTGTAAGCACTGAAGTTATTGCATCCCTTATAGAATATTTTCAAATCACAAAATACACGAATCATGAAACTTGGAACATACTACTAAATTGTAGCTTGAGACTGCCTTTTCACTGATGTTCTGTGGCAAGGTATTCCAAACTTATGCACTAACCTATTTTACAAGAGGTGAAGGAATGTCTAACCAAACATAAATCATTGTCTTAGAAAATACTGTTTTCTCTGTAAACAAGCAATTTCCATTAATTTCAGCATCTAGAATGAGTGATACAGGATGCAGTGAGGAAGAGTAAAGCAAAATAAATAAATAAATAAATAAATAAATAAATAAATAAAACTATTCATAGGAACAAGTCCTTCATTTTCCAAAAAGTCAAATGAAGAGTAATTTTAACTAGAATGAATATTCATCACATTCTGTCAAAAGATTTTACAGATGACTTCGTGCAGACAAAATGTTTGTTTTTCCATACAGAATTGTTAATATCTGGAGAAGATGAGCTGCATTTAATTCTAAATACTCTTTTCATTGTTTATGATAAAATAGTATTCTGAAGGAACTGAAATATTGTATACATTCAGAAATATTCATCGTTTATATTCCAAAAATAAAGTAGGTAAAAATGTAGGGAGGAAATTAACAAATTCAATGACTTTATATGTGTAGATATAGGTGTTAGGCATAATTCTGTAATCACATATTTTATGGGGAAGGAAAAATAACTCTGTATTTATGTAACAAATAAACTTAATTTAAAGCATACAGCAGTAACAGGATTGTTTGGAACTTAACATAGGCCAGGGACTAGAGTGAATGCAGAAAAATTTGCATTCAGACAACTTCTTATTAAGGGTGAGATTATTTGTAAATATAATCTCAGTCCTGTCTGTGATCACTGGTTTCATATTTGGGAATATCTCCGAACAGACTGATTTTACTGGCAAAGACATTATTTCTTATGGAGATTTGCAAGATGTTGGGTGAATGCCTAAAGATTCATTTACTCTCGACCACAGTGAGCTGGGAGAAGAGGCATAGTGAAAGGGCTCTGTGAGAGATGCACCTTGCTCCACCACTTCAGCATTTCTGAGCAGCTTGAATTCCACTGCCATTTCTCTTGTTTCTGTGTTCAATATGGTGTCATTTACATCACACACACAAAAAGCCCTAATTTTTCTTCGGATGTATTTCAAAAGTGACATTAATTCAACTACAGTTGTCTAGATAATATAGGCTCAAATGATAAACTGCATTACTTTAATAAGGGTATATGCCTTATAGAGACATTGTAGAAATCAACGTATAACTTTGGAATTGTTGCTGAGTCTACATAACATTTAAAGTAATATTTAAATCAGGGAAAACAGATTGAATTTTCTGGTTGAGCACAGATATTATCTGCTCCCTAACAGTAGGGAAATTATGGATGCTATTCAGCCCATTCTCCCATTCACTATACATACACTGTACTCCAAATTAAACACAGTACACCCAAATAGGTAGTGGCTATTGTATGTAGAACATACAATATTATTGTAATATTGTATGTAGAACATACAATATTATTGTATGTATGTTGTATGTAGAACAGTGAGAAAAACTACATATAGTTTAACTAAGGACCCTTCGTATCTTCAGTATTTCATATCCACTGGAGAGGACAGAAAACATTGGTGAAAAATCAGGAAGCATTCCTGCTTTTGTCAGATCAAAACAGAATGTTTCATGCATTACGCTGAACTTCTTTATTACTGATTCCCACCAAAATTGAGAATAAATAAACTGGAATACAAAGTGCTTGAGCCACTACCAGTACAATTTTACAATGGTTTATGATGGTTTGGTGTTTGACAGAGTTTTTTGTTTGTTTGTTTGTTTTCTTTTGTTTTATTGCTTAATTTGGTGTTTTCTCATTGTTGTTGTTTTGTGGTTTTTGATATTTTTTATTTTCATTTTTATTTTATTTTATTTTATTTTATTTTATTTCATTTCATTTATTTTATTTTATTTTTTTCTGGTACTGGAGTGCTCAGAGCCATGAATCTGTAAGTCAGACAGAGAATTCCTGATTTGGCTTTCATCAGGCCATTCTAGCACCTTCTGATGTTAAATGCTTCTATTGTAATAAACTAATAAATATGTATTTTCTAAGATGTCATTTTTCTTTCACTACCTTTTAATTTTAACTAAGAATTTTGTTTCATAGACTCATTCCTGCTAAGCAACAGTATAGATAATGCCTAAAAGTTTAAACCTTTAATACCTAAACAATAAAATTGCTACATTTATGAGCTTTAACAGCAAGAAAATATAGAACATTTCTTTTTGATTTCCACGATTCTGTGATTTCAGGCATAGAAGTCCACTGTGCATGCTGATATCTCTGGTGTCACAATCACAGTCCTGGCTAACATGGTCCCTGCTTGACTAGGGAAGTTGGACTAGAAGATCTCCAGAGGTGCCTTCCAACATTGACTATTCTGTGATTCTGTATCTTGCTTGTTGATGCATCTACTTATTAAAGGAATCAAAGTAATCTATAATAGCCAACCACATACACTCTCACATTGAACATTCTAATACTAAGAACAGCATATTTTGTGCTCCTGAATTTTGGATGTTTTTCAATATGTAACACTGCAACAAAAGCCTTCTGACTTTTCTTTCACACTTTTCTGGTGGACTTTTCTGCTTCAAAAGCATAATGTGCGGATTTAAACTAGTATGATACACAAAAACTTCTGAAACAATAAAGGACTTGCATGAATGAAATGCAGTTTTGTGACCGTGAGTTTAGTTACTGGAATTTCCACATGTGAAGTTAAAAATAGGATAGGTCTTATCATCTCTAAACCTTCATACAGATTAGGACATAGATAAAACTGTGTAGAACACAAGCCTATGTAATAATAGGTGAACAAGTCAAATGTCCTTAGTTATCACATATACTTAAGCGAAACAAACCAAATTCACAGGACTCCTTGAAAATGGCTTGACCTAGCTGCTAAAAAAAAAATAAAAATCTTTTTCTAGCATAACAAGACAAATTTTAGAGCACAGAATAAGCTTTTCCTCGATTTCCACGATTATGTCGTGCAAGATGCTCTTTGATATTTTGTCCTAGAAAAGAAAATTCTAAATAAGTAAATAAAATTCTAGGACGTATGGAGATATGAGGTGACAGCCAGCACCTTGCTGAAGCTACTTTAGAAGTCTTCACCTCTCAACAGTCTAATGAAAAGACAGAAGTGATTCATTCATTGCCAGAGTAATATTCAACTGGAAAAAAAAAAAAGTTGGATTGACATCACAAGGTCTGTTTGCTTATGCATCTCTTGCCTGTCATTATACTCTCATTTTGATGGATTATTCCATTAAAAGGGGCCAGAAATAGCATTGACGTCACAAATCACATCTGCTACTGTAATCAGTTGCGTACCTACTATTTTCAGCTGAGAAAGAAACCCCAAAAAGTGCTTGTATTGCACAGAACATCACCAGTCACTTAAAGTGAACTTTAAGTTCACTTAAAACTTTTCTTCCAAAAGTGAGACATGCACAGAAGTAATCCAAATTGTCTGTCAGCTCAATGAAGGAGTAAAATACTTCAGTTGAACAGTTGGGAGGAAGTTCACACACTGCTAAGCTGAAAGGAAAAACATGAGAAGATTTCAGCACAGACCTCCTACAGGCTCAGAGCTGCACATGGTGCAGTGGCATTGCTACAACTTCATCAGTGCAGAATGAAAAGAAGTAGGCACAGAAGCTAAATGCAGATGGATGACAAGTTCTAAAATCTGAAACAAAATATTTGTCGAGATGGTAACCAAATAACAAAAGAAACTGCCTATTATACACAGTTCAAAAGCCTGTATATTCAGTGTGGTTCTACTGAAAGCTTGTAATTCGTTGAAAAGAGAAAATGCTCTCTGCTTTATGTCCTTTAAGGGGAGAGAGTTCTCAGTTATATAAGTTATAAAACCATTATAGACTGATCAGTTGGAAAAGCCTCTTACTGTTTTTATCTCCCACCTCTGTTTTGTCTGTACTTGCAGCCTGGAAAGACAATGGTATCCTGGGTTCCACCAGAACAGGAGTGGCCAACAGGATGAAGGAAGTCATCTCCCCTCTCTATTCTGCCCTCGTGAGCTCTCAGCTGGAGTACTGTATCTGAAGGGCCCCCAGCACAGGGAAGACATGGAGCTTTTGGAGAGGGTCCATAGGACGATGACAAAGATGATCAGAGGGCTGGAGTACCACTCCTATGAAGATAGCAAGAAGGAACTGGACTTGTTCAGTTTGGAAAAGAAGGTTGAGGGGAGATCTCATTGCAGACTTCCAGTATTTAAAATGAATATATAAACATGGAGGAATGTTTTTTACAAGGGTGGACAATGATAGAAAAAGGGAGAATGGTTTTAAACTAAAGGAAGGGAGATTAGATGCTGTGGAAATTTTTTACTGAGAGAGTGGTGAGGTGCTAGAATAGGTTGCCCAGAGAGGTTGTGGATGCTCCATCCCTGGAAGTGCCTCAAGTCAGGTTGGATGGAGTCCTGGGCTATCTGATCTAGTACTTGATCTAGCGGCTGGCAACCATGCATGTGGGAGGGGGGTTGGAGCTTGATGATCCTTGAGATCCCTTCCAACACAAGCCACTCTATGATTCCATGGTTTCTGTGGGAAACACAGACTTAAGATCTAAGATGTTTTGCACAAATTGGAATTGGATTACCAATCAAATTAGTAGTACTGGTACTGCATGTGCAAACTGTTCTGTTCACATTTGTCCTAATTTAAGAGTAGGCTTTTAAGTTTTAAGTCCTGTATATATGTCTGTTTTTAATCAGAAATAGATCAATAGATTTAATTAATTTATTATCCTGCTCAAGCTCTTTAGTATGGGGAAAGGCTATATTCCTCTTCAAAGTTGCAGAACAGAAGCTAAGTAGTGGACGGCACATCTCGATCATCCTGTGATGGAGAAAGGTAGAAGCTGTCCTATACAATATATGCTGGCTTTTTTATTCATCTTCTCTCTTGTGTTCTCATCAACACATCATCATGCTACTAACATTCTACTACCTTAGGGAAAAATCTCAAAACTGTATTCTGCCTAAAACTGGATAGTGCTAGATATGTCAGATATGCATTCGCCTTAAACTAATTCTAACATACCTCAGTTTGTGTTCTAGGTATAAGTGTAGCTAGATCTAAAGAATGGGAATATCTGAAGTTTTTAAAACTTTTTTTAAAAAAATTGAACATATTTGACACCATCTATGTTTTCACATTCACGTGGAGTTTTTTAACAAGAAAAAGCACATAGTAAGATAGGATAGAGATATGAGCTTGAAACTTATAGAAGTTTCCAAAATATACCGAAAAATCTTGTAATAATTCTTCAAATCTTACTGTTTGGTTTAATTCTGGACAATCTCATCCACTGTGAGAACAACCTTAAGAATAAACATTTGTTTTATAAAATACAGGAATTTCGACACAAAAATCTGTAGCCTTGTATGTGATAACTTGGTCATTATCAGTATTTTTGCTTTCTCTCTCTGACACAGTATAAGACATTATTCTTCACAGTTCTACCTTTCCATACTGAGTCAAGAAAATTTTCTGGCATCTGAAAAGTTACTGGAATGTCGTTAAAACCTAACATTTTAATTTGTCTCAAAGGTCATAATTATTCAATTGCAGGGATGGCAAAACAAAGAATGTTTAAGTAGTACCTCCTTTTCTTTATAGAACGTATGTTAAGATTATTCAGTCAGGTAGAATTTTCAAATGAAATGCGGCTTATGCAGGACATATTTGTTAAAGAAAAACATGTCTTTTATAAAGCCTTTTGTCAAAGAACAAAAGGATATCTGTAGTTCCCTGTTCTGCTGCATTGTGATCTGTATGGGAGCTTCCATTTCCCATTTTTCATAACTCATAATCACCACTACATTTCAAAGTTTTTCAAAAGCATGATAAAAAAATCAATCTTACAAAAGTATCTTTAAACATGTACATAACAGTAGTAAAGAACTTGGAAGTTCTGAGAAATATAGTCTGAAGTCAGGAATGTTACCAAAGAGAAATTAATATGAGGCTATGAAGAAGCAGCATAAGAAAGACTCCTTAAAAAATTGAAAGGAAAAAAAAATTTCTTATACATATTAAGAGCAGGATAAGGAATGAAGCGATTGATGTCAAAGCCTGTGGGGTACATATTAGAACCATTTTTCTCTACTTGATTACCTGAAGTAAGGACATTGGAAATCTGGACTACCTTGCTTGAAACACATTGAATTCCTCTGTTAGTGATGAATTTTAAAAATAAGTTATGCAGTCATCTGGGCTGAATGATTTGAACGTAGAGAGCAGAGTACTTCGAGTGGCTTCCAATGATTGATTCCAAGCCTGGTGGTTTATAGTTCAGTTCTATAAAAATTAGTTCCTTGGAGTTTTAGACTAAGAAATCATCATCTTCTTCAATAACATTTGTAAATTCTCAAATAGCCAAAATAAATTCTTTACTTTTTTTTTTCTTCTCATACTTGGTGTCATTACAAATTTATTTTTTGCTCAAATATCACTGGCTACTAAATATTTAACCCAATAATCCCTGTATAGAGGCCAATCTTATATTTACTTTGATACCTACTTGAGTTCAATCTTATGTTTAATAACTCTAGTATGCAGAAATGGCTTAGAAAGACAGATGGTCTAAAAACATTACATCTCAGAGAAATTACAAGTATGCTGCTGTTTACTAAAGCATATCAGGTCATCTATAAATATAACTCGAAGCACACTACTTATTGTCTGATCTTGGCCAACTTTCCTGACTATTCTTATTTCCATCAAATACTTTTTTCAAATGATTAAATGGTCAGCCAAGATAAGGATAATAATACATTTATCTGGAGAAAATAAACAGAATTAATACTCTACTCCTGATTCTATATCTCACATGCTGAAGCATGAAAATAAGTACCACAAATGTCCAGTTGATTACGTTTTGATGCAGAATTTGTGTGCTGTCTCCTAAGCACATTAAATACCAAACAAATCAGAACAATGTAGTTTAAGACTTTTTTGTTAATTGAAGATTTATTACGCAGTTGTCCTCACACAAGTATAATTTTGCAGTTCACCTAAGGTTGTTCGGAATAAGTTATTTTCTACACTAAAAGCATTGCTTTGGGGTATTCTTTTTTAGGTTTATTTGTTTGTTTCTTTTTGCCAGAAAACATAGCATTCCTGGTAGCAGAGTAAACCTTCATTTATTTATTGATGTTGTAATAACTCTCTTCCAATATTGGATTTAAAATAAGTTAGGAATTATGTTGAAAATCACAAAGCTAATACTTTATCCAGCTGCAAAACAAGGGCTTACAAGGGATAAGCAGATAAGTTGCTTATTTGAATGATTTACTGACTGGATAATTTTCTTATAAATGTCTCAGATATAATGTAGTTCCACCAGAACTCTATCCATTTAAAACAGAAAAGCAAGCAAGCAAGCAAGAAAACAAACAAACAAACAAATATTAAAACAACAGCATAAAACTCTTCATGACAAGATTTGGAATTCTTAATTCTTTCTCATTTTCCTCTATTATTTGTAGAACTCACAAAACTGAAAATGAACTTCTCATGTAGATATACGTGTATATTCACAATGGCTATTTCAAGTTGTAAATGTAAAAACATTATCCCACAAAAAACTTGGGATGATGGAATACATATTTTGAGAATTTCAGTATGAAGATTTATGGATCATTCATGTTTATTTCAGATTTTTTATTTTTATTTTTTTAACAAATTCATTCAGATTCAGCTGAATATTATATTAGAATTGTGTGAATGTGCTGGGGATCTATTGCACAGTTTTGGGAATGTTAGTCTCTTACTGAGCTTCTCAACAGAACACGTAGCTCCTGTATGCTTAATTGCTCTGTATTCAAGTCCTGTATTGGAGCTGAATTTAAAAAAGAATAAATAATAATAATAAGCTATTTAAAAAATACACAGTGTAAAATTTTAACTAATTTATCATGTACTTGTGCATTAATTAAATGCACTATGAGAAAACAAAGTCCTTCCTGGGGCTCAGGTAGAAGACTAAATCTTGTAACTTCCAGAGTAGGACATATTTTCTTCACAGGAGCATGATGAACTCAACACAATTTCATTTTTAAATGAATGATGAACTCATATCTTATTACACTCTCTGAAGCACTTTACATGAAACTAAAAGAGCAATTAATGTTTTCCATATCGGCAACATCAGGCATGTAATGATAATGTGATTCCAGCTACTTAAAGATATGATCTTTAAATATAGCATACATTTAACAGAGGTAAAGTAGATAGAAAAAACACCTCTTTTACTTTATAACATTAAAAGCATATGTAGTATTTCAGTGATTAGATTAATCTGATAAAAAAACTGAAATTTATCAAAATATTACCTTTCTCCTTTATACAGGAAATTGGGTTCATAAAGCATTTTTTTTCCCATCTGCAAATAGGGAAAACTAATGCAATGAACACAGGAAAATGCTTGCAGTTAAGTAAAATGCAGTTTTTTGCAGAGACGGAAACCTATTGCTAGATATTTCAGTTAAATATTTATTATCTCTCTGTATGTTACTTTTTTTTTTTTTTTTTTTAATTTATTATCCTTACTTTATTTGGTAGAAAAAGATGTAAAAAGTTTCTATAAATAGATATTTTAAAGTAAAATAATCTACTGCGTTTAACGGAGATTTCACAATATCAACATATATTGAGAACTCAAAAAAAATAAAAAAAGATTCCTTTTTTGTTGTTCCATGTGCAAAATGTGAAATCTTGATATTTCTTCATGTTTTATCATGTTCTCCTGTGTTGTATGAGAATCTCAAGAGAAAGCAAACAAAAACAACCATTAAATTAAAAAAAAAAATCCTCATAAAATTCTTATTTTGAATAATGAAAATGCTCTGAAACCAAGTAGAAAACCTCCATTCTGATTCCATCATTATTTCATTTACTGAATACTGACTACTGAAAATTTACATTTAACTTTCTACTGAGTGCTTTTCTACTCAGTAGAAAGTTCTACCCAGTTTTATACCCTACAACCACCTCCTTATTTATTATTCATCATAAAGCAGATTTTTAGTGATAATGAGCAATATTTTGTTAAGAAATTAATATAAATGATAACAAATAAACTTTATTTCTTTATAGCCTCATGAAATACTGAGTTTGAAACTATTCTGAAATTATGAATTAAATCCAAAACTGAGATGTCTGCTAATTAACTTGCTAAATATATTGAACCACATAGATTTCTCAGAAATCTCTGCTACTTAGAGCATTTGATTGAAAAGCATTTTTTCCATCGATCCAGCTTTAAATGTTGAGCAAAGAATCACATCAGTATGAATTATTCACTGGATTTCACTGGTAAAATCTCCATTATATCAATGATGTATCTCTGTGTGGGAAGTTATTTGCAACTTGTCCTAACAAAATCAAGTTTATATATCGATGTCTTAAAAAATACAATGTGTTGAATTCATTTACCTGTTGCATTGCCTTCTACGCTACTGACCCTAACCAGGTCAGGACCAAATAGCTGCACGTATACACCAGTATGATGAACAGCAAAATCAGAGAATCAAGGGAATCACAGAATTGTAGGTGTCGGAAGGGACCTCCAGAGATCATCGAGTCCAACCCCCCTGCCAAAGCAGGTTCCCTACACTAGGTCGCACAGGTAGGCATCCAGGCAGGTCTTGAACATCTCCAGAGAAGGAGACTCCACCACCTCCCTGGGCAGCTTGTTCCAGTGCTCCGTCAGTCACCCTCACTGTAAAGAAGTTCTTGCACACATTTGTGCAGAACTTCCTATGCTGCGGTTTCCGGCCATTTCCCCTTGTCCTGTCTCTACTCACCACTGAAAAGAGTCCGGCCTCGCCATTCTGCCCCCCACATCTTAGATATTTATAGACCTGGATCAGGTCCCCTCTCAGTCTTCTTTTCTCAAGGCTGAACAGACCCAGTTCACTCAGCCTTTCTTCATAAGAGAGATGCTCCAAGCCCTTCACCATCTTCGTGGCCCTCCGCTGGACTCTTTCCAAGAGATCCCTGTCTTTTTTGTACTGGGGAACCCAGAACTGGACACAGTACTCCAGATGAGGCCTTACCAGGGCAGAGTAGAGGGGGAGGATCACCTCCCTCGACCTGCTGGCCACACTCCTTTTATTGCATCCCAGGATGCCATTGGTCCTCTTGGGCACAAGGGCACACTGCTGGCTAATGGCCAACCTGTCGTCCACCAGGACACCCAGGTCCCTCTCCGCAGAGCTCCTCTCCAGCAGGTCATCCCCCAGCCTGTACCGGTGCATGCAATTATTCCTCCACAGATGCAAGACTCTATGCTTGCTTCTGTTAAACCTCATCCAGTTTTTTTTCTGCCCAGCTCTCCAGCCTGTCCAGGTCTCGCTGAATGGCAGCACGGCCTTCAGGCGCTTATTACAAGTGAAACCTGGCTTATATACCCTATGTGCTTCATCTACGCCCCTAAAGCATGCGTCATACATCCATAAGAGCAGGGGAGGTCCTACTGTGTCACATCCCGATGGGGTGTCTTGCAGTCGCCTACTACATTTACCTAATGATTTATCAGATAATGAAGATGAGAAAATATAAATTTGAAATCACAGAATCATAGAATCACAGAATTGCTCAGGTTGGAAAAGCCCTTAAATATCATCAGTCCAACCACAACCTGACCATGCTACCCTAACTCTAAAAATCCTCTGCTAAATCATGTCCCTGAGCACCACATCCAAATGGTTTTTAAACACATCCAGGCATGGTGACTCAACCACCTCCCTGAGGAGCCTATTCCAATGCTTAACAACCCTTTTTGTAAAGAAGTTTTTCCTGATATCCAAACTAAACTTACCCTGGTGCAACTTGAGGCCATTTCCCCTTGTCCTGTCACCTGTCACCAGTGAACTAATGAGTCACAAATCTGCCTGTGGTAAGATGTTTGGAGCTAGGTGATCTTTAAGGTTCCCTCCAACTCAATCCACTCCATGATGCTATGATTCCATGATTTCTATTTGCCTTCAAGGATACTAATAGGGCATGTTCATGATCAGTCTAAAGTTCTTCTACCTTTCAGTACTCATCAATTTACCAACATGGTGTTGAGTGGGCTAAAAACATTAGAGACTAAAATGCATCCACTCAAATAAATGAAAAATGAAATGAAATAAAATAGAATAAATAAATAAAACAGTATAAAATCTTCAATCACAACTTAAGGGAAAAAAAAGAAAAAAAAGAAAAAAATATTTATTTTTCTAATTCGTGACAAAAGTAATTTAGATATGGATATGCACATGTACATATCTATATTTACATTCATTATTTTTTATGAAAAGGTAATTTTCACCATTTTTCTTGTGAAGAAGTGGGAATCATGGGAGGAAATGAATGAATCCAGCGTTCTTTCTATTCCCAGGTTTTCTATAGAAAAAGATACAAACCTTTCAAAATAATTTAGGTAAAAAATTGTTCCTTCTACACAGTCTTTTATTATTTTGTTTGTTAACTGCAGTGGGGAGATATGTGCATGTGTGAGTGTGAGAGAGATCCTAAGAGAAAGAGAGAAACACAAGAGATTCATGTTTTATAATGCACCCTCTGGATCTTATTTTGCAATTCATTGATTATTAAATCTAGTCAAGGAATGCATTATTTATGACTTCTTTTCAAACACAATTTTCTGATGCTACTGCTGTTGCACTCAATTTCTATTAGCTCTCCTTTGTTTCCTAAACAATAATGATTGCATTAATGAGTTAAATATCAGTTATGATGTAATCCTTTTCCTTCCTACTTCCATTTGCACCTCCCCGTAATGCAAGAAATAGAAGAAAATGGCACATAATGATAATTTCTAGGCCCTGTGTGGGTGGAACTTTTTGAGCTGACAAGGGAAAAATAATCACAATTGTTCTCAGCAAGAGAATAATGATGTTAAAATGTTGGGGAGAAAAGGAAATTTTTCTCCGTTTTCTATTTGTTTGTTTTTAAGGGAGTATTTTAAAGGAGTAGTAGAAGTCAAAATAAAAAGAAGATCTGAGAAAGACACAGAAAAACCAAATAAATAAATCAATAATTTTTCCGATCCTAAAGAATAATCCTACAGTTTATATGATCCTCTAACATCGTTGGTGAGCCTTTATTTATTTTTTTATTTTTTTTGCAAATAATCAGATAGTTCACAAGTATAGTGTTACTTGTCATACAGGACTGCTATTGGGAACCCTCTGCTCATCGACCCTTCTCCTTGGTGAGAAAATGTTTGTACCATTAGTACAACAGATGCTTCATTCTCCCCACTGATATTTCATACAAAAACAGGCAAATAACAACTGCTGAACATCAGCCTTCTCTTAAATTGTTAGGGAGAAAAAAAACCAAACATTATCAATGCCAATTGCATGATTACCTGTATTCATTGGACATTTATACGTTGTAAGTATTTGCAGTAGTGTATCTGAGAATATATGGAAATAATACTTCTATGAGAAAACAAACAAACAAACAAACAAACAAACACACAGGTACAGATATTCAATTTCCTAACCATTTAGAGTGAGGTTGAAATAATTTCCAGGACAACAAATATACAGAGAAATGAAGGAAAAAACTTGTAATTTCCTAATGAATTGTGAATTGACAGATAAAAGTTACATGTGGCAGCTTTCACAGATTCCCTGTGTCACTTTGAAGTCTCATTTCTCTACCTTTAAAAAGCAGACATCATTTGCTACTTCTGTTCTTCATCTTGTCCAGCTTTGCTGGAACAGAGGATCAACTTAGGGCTTCAAAAATGCTTCATGTGTTACAGACTTTATGTCAGTACAACTATTACAGCTGCACTGAAAAAAACATGATACCTTTCATGATTATTTTGTTTGACATGTCATTAATGTTCAGAGGGGGCTTGCTCCTCCCCCCTCCACCCTTCCCCCCACCCCACACTTCAGTTCCATTTTGGAAATACTGTGTAAAAGTCTGTTTCACATTTGCCTCTAATTTTCTATTTCACCTCGTTGGACAATTGTGCTCTTCCTCAAGGGCCATAAACATTACATAGCACTCTGGAGAAGCTTTTGTGTGTATTTTTTTAATGTTTTAGTCTCCATGGTTATAAATGAATTTACTGGTGTTAACATGCTATCTTTTGATTGAATCCAAGACTAATTAAGTTAGTTATGTAATTATTATTCTAAAGACTCTCCTTGTATGCCTCATCTATCTTTATGTTACTGAAAAATGCATTTTCCTGTCTACATTTTGCTGCTTGAGTGAATATAAATGTGCTCCTTGGGTCAGCTAACACTGAATAAAATTTTTCTAAGTTAATGAGTACCGAAAAATAAAAGGGGGAAATTAAGAGTTCTGACAGGATCTACTTACATATTCCCTAGTCTTCCCAATCAACTGTGTGTATCTCTCAGAGTCTCCTTTCATTAATGCAGGTAGCCTAAATAAAAACATCGCCATGTGTTGAGATACAGTTTGAGCAACCTGGTCTACAGCAGGGGGTTGGAACTGCATGATATTAAAGATCCCTTCCAACTCAAACCATTCTACGATTCTGTGATTTTGTATTTGTATTCTGTCTTGGTGCAGTGTGTCCTAGACAAAAGCACATTAATGACTACTGAGATTTCATATTAGATAAATTCATCTGCAATTACTTTAAATATCCCTAAAGTTATCATTCAAAGATCACTCTTCAGACATTAAACTAAGGAAGGGAACATGAACAAGGATGTTTCTGTCTCTGACAGACAGAACTAAGGACTTTACTCCATGAATTAGATACCACCATTTTGGAACTAAGTATTGACTCCTTCCTAGTTGCATTGCTGTGACATGGACTCTGACACATAGAACAAAAGAACCAATACTGAAAGTTTGCCTTGGGCATTTGTGTTACTCAAATGACTTTAAAAGATGTTTCAGAGCATAGGAACATTTGGATTATTTCTTTGGACATCACTTTCTGTGAACTTACAGTTACTTGCTGCTACTATTTAGGATTAAATTCTGAAAGCTTCTGTAGACTTTTTTTCTCTCCACTTTAACAGTCAACTTTAATTGGCTGTTTCCTAATGAGGAAGTGCCTACTTCTTTTATATTCAACTGACCAAAGCTTTGGAAATGTTAAACCATTGTTCAGAGTGTTTAGGGAAAAGCTACCTAACTGCAGAAGGAGAGGGAGTGTGCACAAATAGAGCATTGATTGCAAGAAAAGGACAAAGTAGGAGGCTTTTTCTGCTTGAATTTTAGCAAAGAGATCGATGCTACACCACTGGGCAGACTTCAACAATGCTGGATCAAGTACCTTTGCATACTAGAGGCCTCTACTGAGATAGAATTCTTGAGGGAAAATGCTGGCATATATCCTGTAGGATGTACCTGATACTTCTCTCTGGAGCTAGAGATAGAAGTGGTGTCACATTGGGGTTAAAAAAAAAAAAAAAAAAAAAAAAAAAAACCAATCAGAAGAAGTGAGTGGTCTGTGCACAATCAAAAAGAATGAAAAGGTCATTAAGATGGACTCCGTAAGGACTGCAAATGGTGAGGAGCCTAAGCCAATATTTAATGCAAGGGAAGTTAAATACAGAAATAGGGCCCCAGAGGTACAGATGGGTTGCGTGAAGAGGAAACTACTGAGCGCCAACATGGGCAAATGCAGAGATCTATATGGGGAAAAAATATGGGGAAAAATAGCAGCATACAACAGTATAGATTAGTTCATGGTTGTCCAATACTGTGGCTTGCCTGGGCCTTATTGAGAGTACAGGAATTGCCTTGGGACACACACAAAGTATGTTATGTAGTTAATATATTTCAATTAAAAAAAACCCTATTTTTTAAATGTATTATTTATTAAAACATTAAAAAACAACAACAGCAGCAACAACAAACAGAAAGCAAAAAATAACCTGTAAATCTAGTGGGGCATCACCCTGCTTTTGGGATACTAATGACCAGTGTCTGGTTCAATGGAAATAACTGCACTTCCTAGGTAAGGGTGTTCATCAGAGATTTTTGGTGTGCTTCATCCTTCACAATAATTGTCACAAATGTAAGTACTGCTAACAAGCGATGACATGAATAAGATATGACTGTGAAATTAGGGATATTTTTTCTCTTGTAAGATAGGGATTATAGAAGTGTGGTAAAGAAACAAGACAAAAGGTTTTTATTTTTATTTATTATTTACTTATTTATGAGTTAAACGCCTGATTGTAACTCTATAATGTATTTATATTGCAAACAATGAATTTAGACTGACTGAAAATCATCACAAATATACAAAAATTAAAAATTAAAAATGAAGCTTTTTGGAAATCCTGAAAGCTATTCTTAAATTTCTCTATCAAAATGGAAAGCACAGCTTCACATATTTAACTGATCTCAGAACTAAATTTAGCCGATGCATCAAAATGCATATTATTTGCCATAAGTTGAGCTCGCCAATATTTCTCATTTCAGGAGCTGCCATTGTCTGAAACACTGCACAGATAAGGTGATTTTCACTTCGAACATACATGCTTAACTTGTTTAAATAAGAGGTCAAATCCACAAAAAAAAAAAAAAAAAGCTATATCTGTGAAACAATTTTAATCTTCAGGTTCTAGCACAAATTCTCTTTTTTTTTTTTCTTCTTTTTTTTTTTTCTTCTTTTTTTTTTTTTCCAATAAAGGACTTGATTTCACTTTGCAAAGCATACAGTGTTTTTAGCACTTCATTCTGACTTAGCCACTTTTTTCCCTCAGAAAAGTAAATGATGACAGCATAATAGCCATCCATTCTTCTAAGAAACTCCTAGAACTGGTAGTGACTCTGTCCCTTAGACTTTATGAAATTCATAGCTTTGATGATGATTTGCATGACGTTATCCGTTTTTAAAGCTTTTACACATAAATTATCTTGATGTGTGATACAGTGATATTTAATCAAATATGAGTTATTTGTGGTAACTCCATAATCAGAGATTTAATGTGTCTTTCAGTGGCACAAAAGGAGCCAGTGACAATGTATTTATCACCAATGCCTCTAATGAAAATGGTAATATTCATATCTGTAGCATCACTACTTTCATCTATTGCTGAAACATACAAGGTAAAATTAGCAGATTTACTCTCCAAACATTTTTTGATAGATTTTCTTATTTCTTCAGTTTACCTGGCTGTTGGCTAGTGACTCAAACATTTTAGAAAAAAATAGTATTTTTTTTTAAATCAAGACACATTATATTTGCTTGACAAACTCATTAGCAGGAAATGGCTTTGCTGTCTTTGCAATCAGATTTTCTATTATGTAACTAGATTATTTAACAGAGTATATTTGAGTTATATATTTTTAATTTTTTTTTTTTTTTTTTTTTTTTTTTTTTTTTTTTTTTTTTTTTTGAGGTGACAATTATTTCAGTTCTGCTGTTTTGTCTTTACAAAACATTCCTTGATATAATTAGAATTTGGTAGCATGTTTCTGGATATGTTTTTCAACCTGTAATCATTGAATACTGATATGACTTCCTTGCAATTTAAGCACAGTGTCATAATATTTATCAACTCTGTTCCCTCCCTGTGTCCATGGCTGCTCGGTTGCTGTCTTGATGAAGTGGCAGTGGGGAGTGCGGGCCACAGTGTGAGTGGTGCCTGGGCCACTTGCAACCTGTGGGTTGTGGGTTGGACATGCCTGATTCAGAGGCTGACCTGCTGGAAACGAGCTCTGCAGAAAAGGTCTTGTGTGTCCTGATGGACAGACTGACCCTGAGCCAGCAGTGTGCAATTGTAGCCAATCTGGTCTGCCCTCATGAAGCCACGTCTGGATTACTGTCCATTTCCAGGCTCATCAGTTCAAGACAGACGGGAACTTCTAGAGATTTCTACTGGATGGCTACAAAGACGATTAGAGGTCTAGAGCATCAACTAAATGAGTAGAGGCTAAGACATCAGAGTCTTTTCAGGCTGAAGAAGAGAAAATTTAGAGGGGGAATCTTATTAATGCTAAAAAAGCCCTAAAGAACAGGTTTCAAGTGGTTGGGACCACATTTTTTTTTTTTTTTTGGCGGTGCCCAAAAGTGATACCAGAGGAGACACTGGGCACAAACTGAACAGAAAATTCCACAGAAACTTGATGAAAAAATTATTTACTGTGATGACAGAAGAATGCTGGAGCAAGCTGCCCAGAGAAGTTGTGAAGTCTTCTTGTGTTTAGATATTCAAAGCCCTTCTGGGTACTTTCCTGTGTAATCTACTCTAGGAACCTCCTTTACTAGGAGGGTCATACTACTTGATCTCCACATGTCCATTCCAATCCCTATCAGTCCGTGATTCTTGATTCTGTCTTTCTGTAACCTCCCATCTTGAAAACATTAAAGTTTGCTTTTGACAAGACCACGAACATCCATTTTATTCAGACATGCTTTTCATGCGTTTGTCTAGATGACTTGTACACATGAACCCTGTTCCATCTGGTGTGTTTTCATTGTGGAATCAAAGGGTAAACATTGTGAGACAAAACTAATAGCTGTGAACTGATATCAGTCAAACCTGACAGATGCTTGTTTTTTCTTTTCTCTTTCCTTTTTTCTTGCAAAGAATTAACAACTTAATTCAAACTGCCTATGTTTTCTCAGCCTGAAAATATTTGGGTGACAAGTATTCCCTGCATGCATGCTTGCAGATAGCAAATGAAATTTTTTTTTCTGAGAACACTAGGAAAAGAGTGTTGGAAAAGGTCTGAAGTTTCACAGATGCACACTTATGCTTGAGGGCTTTTCAAGAGATTGAACGTCGGATGACATATCAGAGGAATCCACTCTTCTCCTGTCAGACTACTGATAAGAAATTAAATCCCTAATGATTTCTCCTTCCTCAATAGCCCATCACCTACATTCAGTTAGAGTCAGCATGAATTATACTATGAATGTATGTAATAAAGCTTGAAATGAAGTAAAGTGTTGATGATACCATCCTTAAGGAAAAAAGGAAAGAACTTTGTATGCATTAAAAATGTATAATTAGGGATGGGCACTATTTAATATATGGAGGGAAGAATTCCTGCAATCATAACTTAATGAGTTCTATGAATCCTTCAAGAGATATCAGAAACACAATTACAAAAGTTTGCAGATGGGAAAATGCAACATACCTTGGCAGTCTCTCTTCACACATTTGATGTTTTTTTTCTGTCATACTTCATTAAAGAATATAAAAATCACAGAGAAAATCATTATTTATTCTTACCCACCTTGTCACCATTAGTCTTTTTGATCACTGAGTTATTCAATATAATACTCAAAGTTCTGCGGCTGTTCTTGTTTTTCATAACCTTTCCCAGCCTTATCTTAATTCCGTGTAAACTGTAAGAAGAGTTTACAAACATTGACCTTTATAACAAAGACTAATTTAAGGTGCTGGGTGACAAAACTACTTTCTATTTTAAAACTCTTCATATTTTAAAAGAAATAGAAAGAGATGTTAACAGCAAGGTTTTTGACAAATTATTAATATACTGTACAGGAGCTGTGAGAGCTCATTCTGAAGCTCTCATATTAGAAGACTAAACTATTGTTTAGAAGTTATTTACCTAATTCAAAGGAAAAAAATTTGCTCTGAGTCATTAAGTCAGTTGTGATAAAGTATGTGGCAAGATCCCTAGAAAGTAAAATACTACATTTAAAATTCAACATGCTTGAGGAAGTAATAGTCACCCAATATACCCATAATGTATCTCAGATAAACACAATTTCAACTACAGTAAGGGACAAAAAAAACCAACATATTTGAACTAGTTTGGAAGCTATGAAAAAGGACTTAATATAGATTCATTAGGAAATATTGCATAGAATTGCTACCGTATCAAATGTATTCAGTGTTTTTGTTATAACTGAGTACATATGGAATTCTTTAAAACTGATTTTAAATCAGAACACTAAATGCCTCTATAAATTCTGATATATTTTACAGGTAATAAACTGAATACTTTTTGAAGTGCTAATGACTGCATTTTAGAAGTAATTTTTATAGCTTCAGTTTAAATTACAAAATCTACTTAAATTTGGAGTTTTTAATATAGATCACGTTCTTTTTATTAAAAAGAGTGTGCCATCAAAGTAAAAATGATAAAGTCTGAAATATTACCATGCTTCATTTTAGGTAATATTTCCAAAGCAATAATAAAACACTTTACCAATCAACCAGTTAATGACCAATGTAAGTTGTTATAAGACAACTGACAGAGCTTAATTTATGTAGTTGGCCATTTAATCATCAATAAAAAGGTTATTAGTCAAGAGCGTAAAAATTATTCATATAAATCCCAGTTATATAATTAATAAAATATCCAATTACTTTTCTGAAATAATTTACTTTATTCTTACCAAAGCATAATGCAGTTAATTTATTACTAACATTTTGTTTTAGTTGATTTTGGCCCAATAAACAAAGATTTGCCCTGATCACAACCCTGAAAGGAAAACAGGATTGTAATGAAGAATTTGTCTTAACTATACTCTATGTAGCTATTAACACCAGGAAGTTCAGGATGCAAATATTGATCCATTAGGATGCAGAAAAAGGAATATTTATAACTTCTATCCTATATGGTTTATAGTCTTTTCAGTAGAAATATTATTGTTACATTAGTATCTCAAAAGTCAGCTTTATAAGCCCACCTAAGAGTAAATTAAAGAGTACCAAAGAGATGTTAATGCTTCTCTTTAGGAGATACATCACTAATATTTGCAGCAATTTTGACTTTATTAATCATAGACTTGGAGCGTTACTGCAGGATCTACTTTTTCAATAGAATCTTGATATTAATGACATGCAGAAATTGCCATATCTGTGACTGTATTCATTATGCCTTTTCAGTAGTTATGACCTTGATTTGAAAATGCAAACTTACATGGCTAAAAATTACTCTTTCAAAAAGGACTTCCTCAATATAATTGATACTAAGTGGAAGTCAGTGGAAATCAGACTGACTCTATATTTCTTCTCTCAATTTTCCTTCATTTAAATGACACTAGGAATTCATAAAGTGAGATTTCTATTTATGTAATAAACATAAATGGAAACAGGGAAAAAGTCTTTAGGCAGTTTTAAATGTAACCCAAAAATACAGCTAGTACACCCGTTCCAAATAAGCAAACACCATGAAGGCTTTAATTAAGAAACAAGTATTAAAAAAAATAGCTAATTTCCTAATTAAATCAAAAGCACATGTAAATGAGTTACAAGTGATTTTGTTAGCGGTGTCATTGTGTCTTTTAGGTGTAACGTACAGTTTTTAACAGGCAATTACTTAGTTCTTGAATAGTTAATTCAGTAATGCTGTCAAATGATACACATTGCCTTCTGATGAAAAATGCTGAGAAAAGTAGTAAATTGGATCCAAATATGCCAGAAAAAGATACAAATAATAGCAAGTTAGGGTAAATTCACAATGATGTCAGTGCTTTTAGGAACATCTATTTCACACCTGCTCTGCTTGAGCAGAGTTGAAAATCTTTCAGATTCTCTTTAATTGTTTATAATGTATTGAACACTTAACATAAATATTCTAAAAATAATATATCTTCAAGATAATTGAGGCAATTAATTTGGAGAAAAAAGAAAATAAAAAAAAAAAATCAGACAACCAATGGTTTTGCCTAAAGCAGAACAACAGGAAAAGGAACAGAACTTAAGTCTTTTAGTTGACTATTTCATATAAAAGAAGGTATTTATTACAGAAGAATCGCTCTTACATCACTCTTATCTCATAAACATTCAAAAGGAATATTGTCTCTAATCATCTTACCTAGCCCCTTGTCAATGTTTAACATGTCCAATAGTCAAGTTCTTCATAAAAAAAGATATTGATTGAAAGAGTTTTGCTCCTTAAAGATAAAATGCAAGGCTTGGAATTGTTTGTTCACATGTTTGTTCACATTAGCATGAGAGGCTCAGATGAGGTATTGTAATTCCTGAGCTTTTGAACTGTTGTACAATTTCTCCCATGAGATCTCTCCCCTCTATTAGAATCACAGTACTATAATGTTGAAAATTCATAACTGTTTACATTTGTTCCCCTCAAATATACAGAAATCGCAGATATGAATTATGAATTGATAGAATAAAGTAGAGAGGACATATACTGAAAAAATCTAGATTTCAACTAGTCTGTCAGTTAGCACTAAAAAGCAGTGACATTACTTGGTGTTTCAGTATTAAGCTTAGTAAATAGACCAAAACATGAATAACATAAGAATCTTCGGTTCCAGGAAGTTTTAAGAGTTTAGGAACACTGACTTTCTTTTTTCCCTTTTAATTTTTCCTTCTTTATTTAACAGGGATCTCTTCTTCATCCTTCTGCAGACTGTTGATGTACAAGTCATCTCAGTTCTCATCACCTAAAAGAGGCTTCATTGAGCATCCTGCCTCATTGACTTCCTTTTTTTAATCCTCATTTCATTCTGAAAGTTATTGACTGTTCCTTAATTTCTCTCCTCATAAGTTATTGCCTTTACAACTGAATGCTTTAATTTATAACCCATATCATGTCTATACACTACTGCTTTCTGTGATTTATGACGTATGCGTTTTTCTATTGTTTAACTCCATAAAGGTAGTTTGGATTAAAATTCTGCGGAAGAAAATCCACTGCCACACAGCTAATAAAATCAGCATGCACTACTGGCTCCACAGCATCATTAAAACACAGACATTTGTTTACAGACAGAAATGGATTTTTAAAACAATTTTGATTGAATGTTATGGCACTGTTACAATATTACTGAAATTTCTGCATAGTCTGAAAACTAATAAAATAGCAAAACAACAGCAACAAACAAATTTCTTGAAACTACTCTAAAACAAATAAGAATGATGAAATGTATTCCCCTGGGAATTTGGGTGTTCCAGAACATCTGTGAGCCTGTTAAACAGCTAAAAGATTTAGAAACAGAACTTGATTAAGGAAGAGAATTAGCAAACTTAAAGAAATCTCCTTTGTTTACATCTCTAGATCCTACATACAATATTCTTTTTTCTTCATATTGGCTCTGATTAAAAATAAGATTGTTTAGTACTTTACAGAATTGAGAATCAGAAAGACTCCTTTAATTCATCATTCATTCATTATTCACTTCTCTCCTCACAATTTGTGCAACAAAAGCAAAAGCAGGAAAGTGGAGATTCATTTTCAATGTACACTTACTTGTAAGTCACCAGCAAAAAAAATGTAATTTTGGTGCTCTAATTTATATGTTAAAAACATTTGTATGTCAACTCTGTTTAAAAGGATGGGAGTTGAGAAAAAAAATGATGTTTATATACTAGATATGCATAATTTTCTGGTGAGCTAAAAGCACAGGAAGACAGCAAGAATTAAGACAATATTGGGTAATAGTTATATCTCTGTATTGGCCTAGGCAAAATCAGCGTGTAGGAGTCCACAAAATTCAGCTATTTAGTGCTTTCACATATGGAAGTGTATAGACACTTCACATTTAAAGTGATCATTTCTCTGGCATGCTGTCATAGCATCTGACAGTCACTGGTGCAGAAATCCCACACTTCATACACCCTGGAGCCTCCATAATTCATTATGTCCAGTTTGTTACTCATTATTATAATGGGGCTCTTAGGAATTGGTCTGAACGCGTTTTGAACATCTTCAAGAATGAACATCTTCTACAGCTTATCTGTGTCCATGACAGAATGCATAATAACATTCAAGCTGTTTTTCTTTAATTATTTATTAACTGCTAATTGAAATTGCCATTTTCTTAATATTCCGTCCTTTTACTATGTGCTTCTAAGAACAGTCTGGCCATTTTTATTTATTTTTTTTTTATTTCTTTTTGCACCTTCCCATTCATTCCCATCTAGTTTCCTATCTTCATTGCTTAGAAGTCTGGATGGCAAAATGTAGTTAAATAGGTGGGGGCAAAATCTAGCTGTTCAGGAGAGTAGAGCCTGGATTTTGAATGAATTCTGATTTATGTGGTAAACTAGGAAGTCTTAATCTCGTTATGTAGTAAGTATATATTTATATTTAAGTTTAAATTTAAGTTTATATATTTAAGTTTATATTTAAGTTTATATTTAAAATAAATATATTTAAATTAAAATTTGAGGTTATATTTTCAGTATGTTGAATACAAGCAGTTTCTACCTATTCTTAGAGGACAGATACACTGGTCAAATAATGAACTTAAATAATGGGAAAAAAAACAACAGACTATAATTAATGAAATCTTTTTTTCCCCTAACATATCTAAATCACGCTATAACTGATTCCAAATTATTAACTGCTTCACAAACACTGCAATTGCAGAATGCAAAACACAGATCAAAAGATCCAATACCATAAACATTTTGAGTTATGGGCTGATAAATATAAGGAGTAATGGTGATGGTTATCCAGTAGACCTTCAACGAATGAGTGATCTGCATTTGCATTAGAATTAAAATGATTTTCAAATGACAAAGTGCCACATTTTATTTAATGATATATATAAGTCAGGTGCTTTTTTATTTAATATATCACATCTACAAGACTTTTAACAGTATTTCATATTAAAAAAATGGGTGAAATGGGTGGCAAACTAAATCAGAGTCACAAAAGAATCAGTGGACAATACCATGAAAATAAAGCTGTGTTTTTGTCAATATGGTTGTCAAAACACTTCTTTATGTTAAAAAAGGAGACTGGTTTCTAGAAACATTAGGAAAGTTTGGAAGCATTCATCACAATGCTCAATTATTTTATTTCCCCCCTATCAAAGCTCAAAATGTTAAACAGTAGTGAAAATATTTTTGTTTATCTTCTAGATCCTAAAATGCACTGAAAGGTTTGCCATCACCAAGGAACCTTCAGAAATTTTCCCAAAATATTTTGAGATAGTTTTCCCTTTTCACAGTTTCAGATGCAAACCATGGAAACTGGCTTGACGATTTAAAGGGAAGAGAAGGGAAGGGAAAAGAATGCTAGATCAAATGAAGATTAACTTCTATTTCTTCTTCCCAGCAATAAGATATTAAATTTTCAATAACATAGGAAGTATTTACAAGGCCATGTGTCAGGTCCTGCACTTTGGCCACAATAACCACATGCAGTGCTATAGGCTTGGGGATGAGTGGCTGGAAGACTGTGAACAGGAAAGGGACCTGTTGGTTGATGCTCAGCTGAACATGAGCAGACAGTGTGCCCAGGTGGCCAAGACGGCCAACAGCATCATGGCCTGCATTAGAAATAGTGCGGCCAGCAGGAGCAGGGGGAGGTAATCACCCCTCTGTACTCAGCACTGGTGAGGCCACACCTCGAGTATTGCGTTCAGCTTTGGGCCCCTCACTACAGGAAAGACACTGAGACCCTGGAGAGTGTCCAGAGAAGGGCAATGAAACTGGTGAGGGGTCTGGAGTACAAGTCTTATGAGGAGCAGCTGAAGGAACTGGGAAGACTCCAAGAGGAGCAATCTCCAAAAGAGAACCTTCCTCAGTAGCAGTAAGTTCTTAAATGGGGTCTAGTAGAGGTGGAGTAAGGCTTCACCCCTTCCAGTAGCACAGGTGAAGGCAGTTCACCTATGCTTCCAGGGTTTCATTGCTTGCCTCAGGTGGTCAATCAGAAATCTAGGCATGATTCAGCATTTCCCATGTACATGGTTAATGGACCAAAGGAGACAACTAACAGAATATTGTTTTACAATTTACGTTAACATGCAAACCTATCTCAGAAATCTACCAAGAATTACGTGAATGGGATATAAAGGGAAAACAAAACAAAACAAAACACAAAACCAAAAATGGAAGTAAAAAGTAACTCTTCAGAGTCCAAGGAAAAGACCTAATCTGTCCTCACTCTATCTCAGAGCTCTAAATTAACCATTGTGCAGAATCATACAAATCTGAGTAATCTAAGGTTGTTAACTAGTACCTTAAAATGGCAGAGAATATCTGAAATGAGTTTAATGAATGAAAGTTCAGATTATTTTCTGGTAGGAAATTGTAACTTTAGTCAAGAAGAGTTCTTGATGCTTATTATTTAAGCTGAAATTAGAATACTAAAAAAGTATTATACGAATATGCAGCTTATTTGAGAGAAGAGAGAAAATCATTCTTCTAGTGAATTCATAATACTTCTATTAAATTTTCAAAATCTTTAGATACGATGCCATGCAGTAACTCAACAGCACAGAGCCTGGTTGGAGACATGTAACTGTTTGTGTTAAATAACCATAAGTATTAATTTTCAGTTAGCAAAGGCACTGCTCTGTTGCTGCTATCAACTCAATGGTTTTAATTGTTGTTAGCAATAAATGAAAAGATAAAAAAGACAAAAGCACCAGCCTTTTTTTCTTTTTTTTCTTTTTTTCTTTTTTTTTCTTTTTTTTCTCTCTCTCTTTTTTTTTTTTTTTTTTTTTTTAAACGGCAGAAGGGCTTCTTTGAAGGTGGGAGTAATTCAGTGAGTTTGAAAGACATACATAGGTTATTATGAGGCTCAAGCCAATCCTTCACCATTATCTTAATTTCTTTTGGGTAACTGACAAAAATGCTGGCAGCAATTGAAGGTAATAACTGCAATTAATAATAAATAAATAAAAACATAATACATAGTTGCATTGATCCATTGATGTTATGCTAACTGCTACAGAATACTAGAAAACTTACAGGTTATTGGCCAGAGTCTCTTTCTCAGTGTCATCTATCTGACTTACTTCCAAGTAGAACACCGGCATCTTACAAACAGATATAAAAGTATGAAACATGGATGATATTTGGCCACTTTTGCAAAGAAAAAAAATGAAGTTATTGGTGACTTGAATTTTTACCTTCTGGCAGGCACCTAACAGGTACTTTTTAGCAGCTATATAAATTGTTCCTTGATTTCTTTGATACCTTGTAAAAATAAAGCCCAGCATGGCGGAATTAATCTGATAGAGCAAGAACTCTTGTTTTTTCCATGTGTTAGCTTAAGGGAAGTTAACTGGCAATCAGAGTAAAGGTAACAAAAGGTAAAAAAATTAGTTAAAAAAAAATTATTGACTGAAATTCTTCAACTAGTGATGATATCGTTTAATTAAATAGCTACTTTGTTTAATAAGATAACTGTATTTATAGGGTCTAATGCACATGAGTAAAGCTTTAAGCCTTTCAGAGGTTTTTTGCTGTGCTCTAGCAAATGAATATGAAAACATCTGAAGTTATGTATGAACAAAATGAAGACATCTGTTGTAGATTTTCTGATACAATACATTGGCAAAATTGACATAGTTGAAGGAAATTAGATTCTATGTTCAATTCTTCTCTTAATAGTGAGAGGGCTTTGATGTGTATTTGAAAACACATTTCTGTGTTCTGAGACACTGACTGCATAGCGAAGTCCCTGAAGGTAGTTTAGTAGGTGTATTTTGAGAAAAGCATTTACTTCCTTACATGAGCTGTGTGTATCTATCAGAGTATTAAATTCCTGTTTCTTTTTTCCAGTTTCCATGTATTTATTTCATGTAAGATTCACAATTTTATTCCATCCTTCTAATTCATAGTATCCAAGATAAATTATTTTTACTTGTTTCTGATACTGTCAACAATCCTGCGTTTAATATAATTCTAGAACTTTATTAAAATATTTACACTTCTTTAAATGTTTTAGCAAAGTCAATTAATGTTACAGGAATAGAAATGGATCTCTCTCTTTTTTTTTAAAAGAAAAAAAAAAAAAACACGTATCCTAGACAATTTCTCTCAATTTGATATTGCTTTTTTAGCAAACTTTTCTGCAACTTGCCAGCATGACAAGACTCTCTGGCATAACTGTAGGCCATTTTCTCTCATTTTATTGCTGTTACCCTGGAGAAGATACCAATCCCCGCTTCACCACAATTCCTCCTTTCAGGGAATTATAGAGAGTGATTAAGGTCTCCCTCTGAGCCTTCTCTTCTCCAGGCTTTACAATCCCAGTTCCCTCAGCCACTCTCTACAAGACTTGTTCTCCAGCTCTTCAGTAGCTTCATTGCCTTTCTCTGGATAAGTTCCAGCTCCAATGTATTTCTTGTTGTGAAAGCCTTGTTTCCTACATTCAAGCAGAACATCACTTTTTCCTATCTTTGTCACCTACATACTTACAGAAGGTGCTCTCACTCCCCTTGTCCAGACCATCAATAAAGATATTAAACAGGATGGGCCCCAATACCAACCACTAGGGAACATCACTCAGGACCAGTTGCTAGCTGGATTTAACTCCATTCATCACTGCTTTCTGGGCCAACCAGCTACTTTCTCACCCAGCAGAGTTCATCTATCCAAATGAGAGGCTTACAGCTACTCCAGGACAATATTGTGCTAAAGAGAATCAGAGTTTTTTTTTAAATCTAGGTAAACTACCTTTCCCTCATCTATCTAGGTCACCTGGTCATCAAAGGAAATCATACTGATCAAGAAGACTTGTCTTTTATGAACCCATGTTGGTTAGGCCTGGTAGCCCTGCACAAGACGGTCAGCTCTTTGACCTTCCCTGGCACCAAGGTCATGCTGACAGACCTGTAGCTCACCAGATCCTCCAGCAATTCTTGTAATCGTGAATCACAGTGGCAATTCTTCAGTTGTCTGGAACCTCTACTGTTGGCAATGACTGCTGATAATTGATTCATAGCAGCTCGGCAAGAACTTCTGCCAGCTGCCTCAGATCCCTTAGGTGGATTCCATCTATCTCATACTCTTGTGATAGTCTAGGTGGAGTAGCAGGTTGCAAACTGTTTCCTTCTCAATTATGAGTGCTTTGTGCTGCTCCCCATCTCTCTCAGCTCAGGGAACTAATACAGAAGATCAGTACAGGTAGTGTGGGTAAGGTTCAGCTTTATAAATGAAAATCAATGTTAATGCAAAAGCAAACATTCAGTCATCAGTGAGCATAAGTTAGCAGCTTGAAGGTGTTATTAAGTACATATATCTTCAAAATCTGGAAAATGAAATGAATTAAGATATATCAATTTTTAGATTTTATCTTTTGTTTATATCAGGAGATATAATCAGAGAACTCTTCCAGTCTATATCACTTCTTTCTCTATATTAGGTTTAGTCCTACTAACAATCACAAATTATCTTCTAAAGGGAATTTGAATCGTAGTAAATGCATTGTTCAATAATTTTGAAGGGTATGTTGATTGTAATATTGTTACAAAATAAGCCTGTTTTTCCTTTTTCCTTCCTCTTTTGAGCTGCTGTTGGATACTGTCAGAATTTGGTAAGATATGAATTTGGTCTGACATGTAGAGAAACTTTCATTCCTGTACTGTCTGCTAACAACTAGAAAGATACAGATATGCACCACTTTCAACATATTATCAACATTAGTTGCTAAGACATCACTGATCTCTACAGAATAGTACTTTCTTGAATTTAAAAAAAAAAAAAATTCTTTGCTACTGTCTCTTTTCAGTGCATAGACTAAAAAAACCTTGATTTTATTATTATTTTTTTTTTCTGCTAGACTTTGCTGTTCTCATGTGAAAATGGAAAAAATGTCATTTGTGTAGAGAAATCTAATTATTAAATATACTTGTTTGGAAAATACTCAGATTAAAAGCTGTGAGAAGGAGAAGATAAATACTAATATGAATGTAACTGCAGTGCAATAAAACCTTTTTGCTGTTATTATTGTTGTTTTTGTTTGTTTGTTTGGGTTTGGTTTGGGTTTTTTTTTGATTCTGTGATAAAAAGTTATTATACTCTTCCCCACACCTCCACTCACAATTCACCTCTTTTGTAATCTAAGATTGAAAGAGTACGTTACCAAGGAACACAGTGCAAAGAACAGAAAAAGTAAAAACTATTCAGACATTTATTTTGATATGTATAAATTCATAGTAGAACTAGTTGTCTGCATAATGAGAAAATACTTGGTGCTTACGAAAAATACAGACACTTTGTAAAATGTCTTTAAAAGAAGTGTATATTTACTGTTATCTTCTGCAGACCATATGTCAAAATAACAGCTGTGTTGTGTGGCCTTCACGCCTGAAGTTCCATATTAAGTACAGTAATGCATAAATTATTATTATCAAAAAATAGGATTTCTGAATGCATCTTTAATGCATCTTCAATCTTCTGAACTAGCAACACATAATGCAAATACAATATAAATAAGATGATTTATGTTCATTGATTTAATCATAATTAAAAACAAAGGGATATAAAAATTGATGAATTTTTTGTTTTTTTTTTCAGGTTTTTGTTCAGGTTAATTAGAAGCTGATAATTATTTGAAGGTAATAATAAAATGAAAATGCTTGACAATGGATTGTTACATTTTATGATTATATATTTCATGTAAGGTGCATATTTTAATACAAAGTCAGATAATAAAATAAAAAATATGCAATATTGTTTATGTTTAGTACATCCATGGTTAAGAATTTTTCTTGAAAGTAAAAGAGTTTTTACACAGCCACACATTCTAACTGATCAAAAACTTCCATCTCTTCACGGTTTGTGTAGTTGTTATATCTGTAAATTATTGAATCAGTATTAGTGCTGTATCAGTATAACTGATCATAACGAGATTGCATCTGTATCCAAGAGCAAGATCTCCAGCATTGTCCCAAGGGTAGTTGAATGGCAGTAGAAAAAAACTGGCTGTTTGATTTATTTTTAAGTAGGTTAGCTTACTTACAGTTTTCCTGAGATTCTGCTCAGAAACAACAGTGCTGAATCAAAGAATCATAGAATGGCCTGGGTTGAAAAGGTCCACAATGATCATCTAATTTCAACCTCCCTGCTATGTGCTGGGCTGCCAGCCACCAGACCAGGCTGCCCAGAACCGCATCCAGCCTGGCCTTGAGTGCCTCCACGGATGGGACACCCACAACCTCCTTGGACAACCTGTTCTAGTGTGTGAACACCTTCTGTTTGAAAAACTTCCTCCTAATATCCAGGCTAACCCCCCCCTGTTTCAGTTTAAAACCATTCCCCTTTGTCCTATCACTATCCTCCATCACCTATCCATGAACCTCATAATCAGTTGTTCCCCCTCCTGCTTATATGCTTCTTTCAGGTACTGGAAAGCCACAGTGAGGTCTCCCGGGAGCCTTCTCTGAGCTAAATAAATCCAGTTCCTGTAACCTTTCCTCTTAGGAGAGCTGCTTCAGCCCACTGATCATCTTAGTGGCCTTCCTCTGGATCTGCTCTAAAAGTTCCACATCCTTCCTGTACTGGGGGCCCCCGGCCTGGACAAAACCATTCCCATTTTGCACACATGGAGATAGGAATGTCTCCCTTTGTTATGTGTAAAGATAGTGAACTACTCTGGCAAGTGGATGCTTCTGGCAGAGCTGGGGTTAATGCAGCATGCTGTTGTAAGGAAACACAAGATCAACACAAGATCCTCTACATTTAAGAATGAGGAAGAGGATGGAAAAAGAAAAAGCCAATCAACATTTTGTAACTCTAGAAGTTGTCATTAATACTACTTCCCACTGGAAAAATTCTGAAACTCCATGCTAGGCTGGGGGCTGATCTGACTTAAATGACAGCAAAGACTTTCAATGGTTTTAGTACTCAACTCATGTTTAGCAAGTATCCTTAGCAAGCTTCTTAGGCATTTATTGCTTGCTATAAAAAAAGTTGGTTTGGTTTGGAAAGACTAGCAGAAAGACTGTCAGTCTTACTCTAAATGATGGCATCAAGTTGGCTGCCTGGGGGATGAAAGGCCCTACAGAGCAATCTGGACAGGTTGGATCACTGGTCTGAGGCCAGTGGGAAGAAGTTCACAGAATCACAGAATCATAGAATCACAGAATGGCCAGAGTTGGAAAGGGCCTCAAGGATCATGAATCTCCAACCCCCCTGACACATGCAGGGCCACCAACCTCCACATCTAACACTAGACCAGGCTGCCCAGGGCCTCATCCAACCTGGCCTTGAACACCTCTGGGGACGGGGCATCCACAACCTCTCCGGGCAGCCTGTTCCAGCACCTTACCACTCTCTTGTAAAGAACTTTCCCCTGACTTCCAACCAAAATCTTCTCTCCCTCCACCTAAAATCATTTCTTCTTGTCCTGCAGTTATCTACCCTTTCCAAGAGTTGATTCCCCTCCCGTTTGTAGGCTCCCTTTAGGCACTGAAAGGCTGCAATGAGGTCACCCTGCAGCCTTTTTGTCTCCAGGCTGAACAAGCCCAGCTCCCTCAGCCTGTCTTTGTAGGGGAGGTGCTCCAGTCCCCTGATCACCTCTGTGGCTCTCCTCTGGACCCTCTCCAACAGCCCTCTGTCTTTGTTGTACTGGGTTCAACAGGACCAAATGCTTGGGTCCCGCACTTTGGCCGCAGCAACCTCAGGCAACGCTACAGGCTTTGGGCAGAGTGGCTGAAAGTCCATGTAAACTCAATGGACTGGGCCACAATGCCCGGGTGGCCAAGATGGTCAATGGTATCCTGGCTTCTATCAGAAAAAGTGTCACCAATAGAATCAGGGAACTGATCAACCCTCTGTACTCAGCACTGATAAGACTACATCTCGAATGTACCTCAATACAAGAAAGACTTTGAGGCCCTGGAGAGTATTTGAAAAAGGGCAATGAAGCTTGTGAGGGGTTTGGATCACAATTCTTATGAGGGGCAGCTGAGGGAGCTGAGATTGTTCAGTCCAGAGAAGAGGAGGCTCTCTTAACATCTCCTAACATCTTTGGATGTTAGGAAATACTTCTTGTCTGTGAGAGCAGTCAGGCGATGGAACAAGCTGCCCAGAGAGGTGGTGGAGTCACCATCAGTCCAAGTGTTCAAGAAACATTTAGTTGTTGTACTGAGGGAACATAATTTAGTGGGAAATATTGGTAATAGGTAGACTGTTGGACTGGATGATAATAAAGGTCCTTTCCAACCTTCATGATTCTATGATTCTATAAAAGCATTTGTTATATGCACATTTTTCCTGTGGTAGGTAAAAAAATCTGGCATTGCACTGAGAAGAATAGAGTTGCAGTGCTCAATTTCCTTTTTGCCCTGCTCATCTGGCTTGCAGAGAATTATCCAGTTTAGATACAAGCAGCTTTTTCCTCACTTTCTGTAGAGGAAAAAGGCTACTTGAACCAGGTAGTGTGACCTACTTTTTTTTTTTTTTTTTTTTTTTTCTTCCCTAGAGCAGTGTTTTCTTTATGTCAATAAATGTTTATTCTGTTCCTGTAGGTGTTTCACAGTTGCCACTCACATAGACCATAGTAGAAGAAATGGAGATATTCTTTGACTCTCTGCCCAATCCTGATGTTCTTAAGAAGCAGTCTTATTACAAGAGAAATACTGTAAGACAGTGATGAAAACAAGGAATTTATCTTAAGTGTTCGGGCCCTTGATGAATAGAACCATCACAGATGAGAATCTGGAAGGCTTGCTTTTTGATAATTAAATCCAAGGGAATCACATTTTTGATGGTCCCACAAGATTTACTCTCCAAGAATAAAAATACATATAATAGGAATTAATTCAATTATTTATTTCCATTATTATAACTATCCCTTACAGTGAACTTAATAATTTCTAAGCTGTCTATTGGAGAAATAAGTTACTTGACTAATATTACATTTTCTTTCCTTTTCCACAAGTGTGAAAGAACAGCTGCTGCCTGATATAGTTATTTTAATTGTTTAAATGCTATAAAACTGTTAAAAGCAATTTTAATTTTAACAGTAAATAGGTTTTATTGTCAAGTTATTCCTCTGTTTATAGCTATAAGATGGAAATGGGTGGTTAAGAGTATATTTGATTCTGTACTATTATGTCTCCTGTATCCACTATATAATCAATGAAGTGATATTATTTCACCCTTAGGATATTAAAAAAAAAAAAAAAAAAAAAAGGAAATGCTAATGGAAGCAATTAAAAGTTATGAATAATACTGACACCTCCTTATTATCTTTCAGGTACATTCAGAGTTACCCAACACATTAAGTGGTAATGATGCAGTTCCAGTTATTTTCCAGTTGACATGATTAGTTCTGTGGCCTAGACACATTTATCTTGTGCTTTGAAGCCTTTCACATTAGGTTATTGGATTTGGAAAATAAAATAAGTAGATATATGAAATGACCTCTTTCTTGATTTTGAAAGACATGGATAAGAGTGACACTTCCATGTTTTACAGTACTAGTTTAAGTAATGAGAGTTATTCTTGATTCTTGCTGGATTTTTTTAGAACAGAGAGTTTCAAATTGTGTTAGTATAAAGAGCAGATTTATAGGGCTAAGGACACAGAAGTGTTGCATCTTGTTAAGAAATCTAACTTTTATTTTAGACACTTAACTCTTTGTTTATAGTCACAAAACATGTCTGTGTTTGCGACTCTGTGTACATCAATCAAAGTGTATCTGAATATTGCAATACTGACATGTTTATCTGGGTTTCTGCTTTCCGTCTTCTAGGATATTTCTGTTTTCTGGAGTCTTGATAGATAATAAAATTATTTTAGATATTTACATGCCTTGATCTTCAATTCTTCAATATCTAGTAATGTCTAGATTAAGCCTTGAACAAACTTAGTTACTTGGCTGTAATTTTGAGGTCAGTATTCAAAGAAATAAAGCTATGAAATTATCACAGTATTAATAATGAACTAGGAGTCAGAACAGGATTTAAAGACATTCATAGAACAGTGACTAATTTTGACTGAAAAGGACATTCCTTCCCATCTTGTAACTCTTGGAATCTTTCCAGACTTAATACTTATGTGGAGCCTATTGATTTCCTAGAAACAGAAGCTTTGATAGGGACCAAAATGCAGCCATTTTTTTCAAGCTTTTGCGGTAAAATTTCAGTAAAGCAATTATGTGCATCTAATGGAACAACTAAAACTTAAAATACAATTTTGTATTGCATATTGCTATCTATATCAATAGTGAAATTATAGAGTAAGAACACTCACACACAAAAAAAAGCTTATTACTCAAGGGGAAAAAAAAAAAGCTAACATTTAGGTTTCCATTTATGATGCTATATAATGTCTTCAGTATTTTCTGTGTGCATTAAACATTTGTCCTAAAAAAGAAATGATATCTCTTCTCCAAAAAGTAGTAAGAGGCCATTTATAGCTACTGTGATTCTGTATGCTGGAAGTCCCTAAACTTTCTCACCTGCTGAAGATAGGCTCTGGGTAACAGCACTATTTCCTAGTTTAAGTTGAGGGCCATGTATTGTATTGCTATTCATAGTAACTACGTTCTTTGTACACTTGATAGCTACATGTATTTCTAAGCATTCAGCAGCTATTATCATGTAATTTATTTTGCTCACCTCATTATTACTGTTTATTACACATTCATAAAAGGTGCTTTTATTGTGCTCAAATATTTATTCTGTCAGCCTGATTGGCGTATATGACCAGCTGCTTACTGATCATGCTGCAACTGTAAGCTTTTTGCTATGTCTTCCACATGATCAATCAGTCAATAAGTAGATCAGCATCTTTCTAATTGTTTTTACATGTGAGAATACTATAATATACTTCATGTTAACTATTGGTGCTGTTTACCAAATATATGCAAGACCTCCACCTGTGCCAACTATATTAATTTCTTAAGTTTGAATTCTCAGTGGAAGTGAAGCGATGAAAATTTTTCAAAACTGTTTGAGTTTTGTATGCCCCTAACCACTGGATGATTTTTTTTTCTTTTTCATTTAATTTCATATGTTTTCACTTCCTTTTACAATATGATACTCTATTGCCTAGATTCTCTGTTTACTTTTATGTGAGTTTCTAACTGAAAATGAAATGCCAAGCTGTGTTGAGAAAAAAAAAAATACAGAACACTGAGATTGTAACAATAGATAAAGTAAATATTCTTGAGCATTATAAAATTTGAATTTACTAGAAATATAGCACACAGCTTTGGGGAAAATGTGCAAACGTAAAGGAAATAATTAATGTTCTGGTTATTTGTTTCACATTTTTGTTATTCTTTAAGGAGTTGCAGTAGGTTTGTGCATATCCCACGTATTAAAATAAATTTTATTTTTTGTGACGAGGAAAAAATTACTCTTTTTAGAAATGATGCACAAAGCTAGCTGTAGTCCAGAAATAATACAGATGTAGTCTTAAGAAATGAAAGAAGCATTCTTGTTCATTATTTCTAATGAATCTGTTTCCCATAATTGTAGAGCAATATATATATTGTACTTCTGATAGAATTTCATTTAATCTACACCAAATGGCAAGTCACTGCCTAAGCATACCCTGCAGCACATTCTGCTAAGGGCACACATGTAGTTACAGAATCACTGGATCAAAGGAATTGGAAGAAACCACTGTAGAATTTCTAATCCAACCCTTCTGCTAAAGAAAGTTCCCTACAGTAGGTTGCCCAGAAAAGCATTCAGGATGGTATTGAATACCTCCAGAGAAGGAAGTTCAAGAGCCAGTCTGGAAAGCTTGTTTCAGCATTCTGTCAACCTCAAAGCAAAGATCTTCCTCATGTTCATGCTTTGTGTGCTTCAGTTTGTGTCCAGTCTCTGGACACCACCAATAAAAGTTTGGTCTTATTCACTCGAATCCTGTCTTTTACATATTAATAAGCATTGATAAGATATCCACTCAGTCTTTTACTCCAGGTTAACTGTCCCAGATCTCTTATCTTTTCCTCATATAGGAGATACTCCAGGTCCATAATCATCTTTGCAATCCTCCACTGGACTCTCTTTAGAAGTTCCCTATCTTTCGTGAAGTGGGAAGCCAAGAATTTGGACACTGTATTCCAGGTATGTCCTCACTGGACAGAAAAGGGACAGAGGATCACCTGCCTTGACCTGCCAGCCATGATCTTTTTAAAGCATCCCAGGGTGCCATAGACTGTCTTAACCCCAAAGGCGCAGTGCTGGCTCATGATCAACCTTCTTGCAAGTCAGCCCCTCCCCTGCACTGCTGCACTTGGTTATTTCACCCTAGACATAGGGCTCTACACTTTTCCTAGTTGAACCTCAACAAATTCCTCTCTGCCTAGCTTTCCAGCTTGTTAATATGTTGTTCAATGGTAGCACAGCTTTCGAGTATGTCAGACATTCCTCCTAGTTTTGTATCATCAACAAACTTGTTCAGAGTGCACTCTATCCCTTCTTCCAGGTTACTGATGAAGATGTTGAACAAAACTACACACAGTACTGTCCCCTGGGGATCACCACTAGTTTCATGCCTCGCACTAGATTCTGCACCATGGATCATGATCCTCTGAGTTCCACCAGTCAGCCAAATGAGTCAACCCACCTCACTGTCTGCTCATTTGCCACAGTTCCTAAGCTTACCTAAGAGGATGTTATGTGAAATAGCATCAGAAACCTTTCTGAAGTCAAGGTACACAACATCACTGGCTGCTTTCCCCTCATCTACCCAGCCAGTGATGGCATCGTAGAAGGCTACCAGGGTGGTCAAGCATGAATTACCATTGTGAATCCATGCAGACTATTCCTGAAAACCTTTATTTCTTCTACTGTATTGGGGATGATATCCAGAGTAAGTTGTTCTTATAAGTTGTTCTCTAACCTTTTCAGAAATGGAGGTGAGGCTGACAGGACTGTAGGTTCCTGACTCCTCTGTCTTGCCCTTTCTGAAGTCTGATGTGATACTGGCATACTTCCAATTTTCAGATACTTTTCCTGTTCTCCATGATCTTCCATAGATGATAGAGTGGTTCAGCAATCAGTTCTGCCAGTTCTCTGAGAGTTTCTGAGTATATCAGGACCCACGGAGTTGTGTGTATTGAGTTTGCCTTGATAATCTCTTCTAATGAAGGGAAAAATAATGTTGGCACTATCAAGAGGTAAAAAGAGAAACACTTCACAAACTTGGAGAAGATGAAATGAGGCGGACAGTATTTCAGCACAAGGAAAACTAGCCAATGTCAAGACAGAATATCACCAATGAAAGTTGCACTACAGGAGTGATGGTGGACTTTTCAAGCACAGTTTCCTAGGAAGGAGTGGAGTGAGGGCTTGACTCTGATTGCTCCAGTTGCTGCAGGCAATGGAGGTAACAAATAGAGAGGCCCTGCCCCCAGCCAGGTGGGGATAGGGATAATAGAGTGTATTGGACTGTGTGGATTAGATGGCCTGACACATCAGAACCATAGAAATATAAGGCCCTGGTGAGCACTGTTGCACAGTGCACTCTAATGCCCTCGAGTCACCAAGAGACAAAATCAATTTATATTCATGGCGTAACTGAGAGTTCCCAAGAGCTGACTATGTTGGAGGCCAAAATCACCCTCACTTTTCCAAGACTGGCAAAAGCACCCTATTGTGACTCACCCAGGGGCTCCATGTATGCTTGGTATCGATCATCTCAGAAAGGGATGCTCCCGTGACACATGTTTTTGCTTTGTTATTTAACAACATTAAAAAACAGATACACCAGTTGCATAATCCATTTGCATATATATTTTCTCTTTCATTTCAATTCTGCTATGTCTTAGCAGCCTTACTGTGTTTTACAAGCATATAATTGCAACATGAGATACTCAGCTAATCTGTACAAACAACTTTATTTACTCAGGAGTAAAATTCTCTGTAACCACCTGGAATAGAAACAGAGGAGACTTTCGAGCTCTACTTGGCTCTTGTTTTAGTTTAGGTCGCACTTGAACAAGTCCCCAACTTTCATTATGGGATTATAATCACATACCTGCTAAGTGAATTTTGTAAAATTAAAAAAAAAAAAAAAAAAAAAAAAAAAGAGTTTTAGGAAAGAAATCTAAATGTAAGCTTTCTTTTCCCTATCACTGAAATCTTAACATGGACCTCTCTTTCTCCAGTTCTGTGCACTGGTAAATTTCAAGAATAGGACCAAAAAGAGAACATCTGCTGATTAATCTTCTTCCCAAAGATTATTATAAATAAATAGATAGATAGATAGATAGATAGATAGATGATAGATAGATAGATAAATATAGAAGTATTGGGAAAACATAGTTTATTTTCCTTCACCAGAAAAGAAAAAGCCTGCTCAACTGTATGACAACAATAATGTGTGACTGTTTTAAGTATGGAAGCTTCCTTATTTATGAAATGTGCTGCTTTTCTCTATCACTGTCTAAGAAAAGTCGTGTTATATTCAGCATAGGCATCAGTGAGACATCAGGCATGCTCTAGAGACTGCCTAGGATTTTTTACAGAAGACTTGAGTTTTCCTTCTGGGAATGAGGGAGCTCTGAGTAAAGGTGTCTGCCTTAAATGAAGTGTACAAAATCTATCGTATTCTTTAACAAGGTCTCTGAAAATCCTGGTGTATCATGTAAGACAGTCATTTTAGCATAGCCTGGAAAGCTATCTTGGACATCCCTTGTAATACTAGCAGAATGTATGACAACTAATTAAAGAATTCCCTCCTGCTTATCTTTTTATGCTTAGGATCCTCTTGCTCTGCTCACTCTCTGCCATTTTGCTTTCCTATACTTGCAACAAAAAGAAAAAAAGAAACTCATCAATAATTTGTTAGCTATAAAGTTTGAGAAAGAACTGATTAATCACCTCCTGGCTTTTTGTTTCTGAGGCTGTGTGTGAAATCATTCACCATATCTTAAAAAAACTCAGCTATTGTTTCAACAAAGGAAAATGTGATCTATGTAACTGCAACTCAGCATGAAGGTTTCACATATGCTGTGAAGTGCACCATTATCCAAAAATAAACAGCTGGCTCCATTAGAAATTAAGGAAGGGAAGTGATAACAAGGCTGCTCTCAGTAGGATAATAAACACCTATTGACTTTGCAGGCAATAATTCAGAAAACTTAAACGGGTTCTTGCCATTCTGTCAAGACAGGTTTAATGGTAACAACCGAAGATTAGTTTCTACTCCAAATTACTGCTAATTGAATCTTGTTCTTTGTGTTTGTTTCTGGCTTTATCTGTCTCTTCAGGCTTATCTGCAGCTCTGTAAATATTTTGTGCTCATTCCAGCAGAGTCTCAAGAAAATTCATTGTTTCCCAAATCCTTTTCCATTACCTATATGTACTCAATTTCTTGTTCACTGGTAGTTTAAACAAACTAAACCAAAGTAAAAGCATCAGCAGTCCTGACACTCAAACTTTCAAGTGATAAAGTGGCTCTAATTTCAAGTCAAATTCCTGATGAGCATACTTGAAATTCCTACAGTTTTTCCTGATCCAAATGCAGACTTACATCTATTCTTCAGTTCTCAAACACAAATGAGCAGTGCAGAAGTTGCAGTCACTTGTTTTAAATAAGGAGCTTACGATCTGTAGTGTCTCACCAATTTCATATGACATCAGAAACAACAAACAAGAAAACAAACAAACTGCAACACCAACAAAACATTTTGTCCTTTTCTCCTTGTAAACCTATAGCTCTTGTAATTAAATGTGAAGTTAAAGGGCAGCTAAAGTCAGTTAGCATCTTATGTTAACCCTGGCACTTCTCACAAACAAAATCAAATCCAAAAGTAATGATACTCTCCTCTCTCACAGAAAATTAGTATTACAGTGATCCCAAATTGCACTTTATGTTGTTTGTTATAGAACTTCCCTGTGCACTTTGTTCAGCTCAGCAATTTGGTTGTCTGGCAGGATTCTCTGTCACATCATTAATTGGTGGAATGCTACTTGATATATTAATTTTGTTCCATTAAATGGAAACTTATCAAGCTTTACTAACAAAAAAAACCAAACAAACAAAAAAACACAAGAAAGAGATGATGTAACTCAATGCTAGAATTAATGTCATGACTAGAATTAATGTTATATTCACTGAAAATCTTTTACTATTCTAGACATGCGGGCTTTTGGTATAGATTTAGATCACATTACTGTCACCTTTTGCTCATCTCCTCAGCTCAACTTTGTGCAGAATATGCTTAAGAGCATTAGAGTATTTCCCTGTCTACAGTTTGATTTCTGTCATGCTGGAGTTTGCTTCTTGGCCTGCAGTTGAATCATTCTTTGCTAACAGAATGATGAAAAGAAACTGACAGAAGATATACTTAAAACAGCAAATTTTAACCCATTCATTGAGTCTAGACTGTTTCACTGTTGTCTTATTATCTTAGGGTGTCTTTCATATCAGAAATGACATCAGGAGGGAGGAAGAAGAGTAAAGGTTCTGCAAAATAGGTCAAAGACAAGTCTAAGTGAAATTAAAATGCAAAATTGCTATTTCAAATTAATTATTCTACAGACTGAGCAGTGCCACAGAATGTCTTTTGCTTGCTTTACAGGCTTTTCTTGCTTCTCCACTAACAGTCCAGGGTTAATGCAAACATATTTATTCAGGATGGTTGAATAACTCATTTAATAAAAATGTAGTAAAGGAGATGGCATTTTCGATGAAACTGGCTTTGTCTGAGAAGCCTAAACGCAAAGAAGGAAAAATCTTGGAGAGAAGAAATATCCTTAGCAATGAAATTCAAAAGGGATGAAAAGTTTATTTATATTCTATCAGAAAATACCAAGATCTGAATTAATATCAGAGCCAGTTAAAGCTGCAACAGCCATCTAACTATTTTTCCTAAAAGACTTGTCTGGACTATGACCATTAGAGGCAAGAAAAAAATAAGAGAAAAAGTCATTAGAGTCTTTCACTTTTCTCACTACAGTAGGAAACAAGATTATGTATTTAAAGTAAATGGTTGGCTTTTCAATCACTTAGGAAGGATGATTCCTATTAATGAAAATTCCTTTACACAAAGAAAATATGGGCTCCAAAATTCTGAAGTGGAATTTTCCCTAGGAGAGAAAATGACAAAAAATCATAACTGAAAGTAGATGTGTTTGAGTATGTCTCAGTTATTCAAAGAAGGGTGAGAGCTGTCAGTGCTGTCACATTCTATAGGAATGGATACATATCAGAGCTTCTTCTCAAGCAGAAATGTATTAAAGTACTACGTCCTTATTTAAATCCTAAGGGATGTTTTAGGTACATTAAAAAAAAAAAAAAAAAAAAAAAAAAAAAGAGGAAAGAGCACTCCCAGACATGTTCCATCAAAGATTATGACCTATTTCTCTGTTGATAGGACTGCACAGCTTAAACAAAATGTCTTGCTGAGAAGACTGAAAAGACAGTCTGAACTCAGAGAAATGAAAATAGGTACCAACATCTATTGGAGTACGTGCTACTGACCTTCATAAGTACTGAAGGATTTTCCTTGCTCTAACATTAATTCAAGCTTCACAAAGTTTAAATCTTCTGAATTTGAAACAAAATAAAATTATAGGAGTACCTGTGAAGTTTGATTGACTAAGCTCCTTTTGATTCTTGGAACACCTTTGCTAAGAAAGCTAAACAAAGTAGAAGTGGTGGCACTACTGGTGGCATATCAGTATGGTATGTTAATGTCACATCAGTTTGAATTTACAGAATCACAGAATCACAGAATCACCTGGGTTGGAAGGGACCCCAAGGATCATGTAGTTCCAACCCCCCTGCCTAGCAGGGCCACCAAACATACACATTCAGATCAGGTTGCCCAGGACCCCGTCCAACCTGGCCTTAAACACGTCCAAGGACGGGGCATCCACAACCTCCCTGGGCAGCCCGTTCCAGGGCCTAACCACTCTCCTAGTAAAGAACTTCCCCCTAACATTCAACCTAAATCTTCCCTCCTTCAACTTAAAACCATTTCCCCTAGTCCTGCTGTTGTCAGCCCTTTTGAAGAGTTTACTCCCCTCCTGGGTGTAGGTTCCCTTCAGGTATTGATAGGCTGCAATGAGGTCACCCTGCAGCCTTCTCTTCTCCAGGCTGAACAAGCCCAACTCCCTCAGCCTGTCCTCATAGGGGAGGTGCTCCAGCCCCCTGATCATCTTAGTTGCCCTCCTCTGGACCCTTTCCAAAATCTCTATGTCTTTCTTGTACTGAGGGCTCCACACCTGGACACAGTACTCCAGGTGGGGCCTCACAAGAGCCGAGTAGAGAGGGACAATCACCTCCCTGTCCCTGCTGACCACCCCTCTCCTGATGGAGCCCAGGATCCCATTTGCCTTTCGAGCTGCAAGAGCGCACTGCTGGCTCATGTTCAGTCTCTCGTCCATCAGGACCCCCAGGTCCTTCTCTGCCGAGCTGCTCTCAAGGACCACTCCTCCCAGCCTGTACGGGTGCCTGGGGTTCTTCCAGCCCAAATGCAAAACCTTGCACTTTGTCGTGTTGAACCTCATTAGGTTCACCCGAGCCCAGCCCTCCAGCCTGTCGAGGTCCCTCTGAATGGCATCCCTTCCTTCCACCATATCAACCGCACCACTCAGCTTGGTGTCGTCAGCAAATTTGCTGAGGGTGCACTCAATTCCCTCATCGATGTCATTAATAAAGATGTTAAAGAGCACCAGTCCCAAGACAGACCCTTGGGGGACACCACTTGTTACCGGCCTCCACCTGGACATAGAGCCATTGACCACCACCCTCTGTCTGCGGCCTTTCAACCAATTGCTTATCCATCGGGTCGTCCACCCATCAAATCCACTTCCCTCCAATTTGGAGATGAGGATGTGGTGGGGGACCATGTCAAAGGCCTTGCTCAGGTCCAGGTAAATGACATCGGTCGCCTTCCCTTCGTCCACCAATGCCGTCACTCCATCATAGAAGGCCACAAGATTAGTTAGGCATGACCTTCCTTTGGTGAAGCCGTGCTGGCTGTCTCGGATCACATGCTCATTCTTTATGTGACCGAGCATGTTGTCCAGGAGGATCTGTTCCATGATCTTCCCAGGCACGGAGGTGAGACTCACCGGCCTGTAGTTCCTCGGGTCCTCCCTGCTCCCCTTCTTGTATATGGGAGTGAATTTAAAAGATGTTCATTATCCCTTTGCCTGGAATACGCTCATTTCTTACAAACTACAACTTTGACTGCAGACAGGTGCTTTTGAGTGACTATGTTGTAATCTCAGGTATATAATAAATATAAATTTTAATCAATACATGTTATCTTGACCTTTTTGTCTAAGCAAGCTGTGTATTAACAGGCAAAGCTACCTGATTTCAGCTGATGAGTCTACAGCTGACACATGGATGTCTGTTCCACACTGACATAAGTAAATCTAGCAATGCAAGAAGATCCCTGCTTGCTTGCTTGCTTGCTTGCTTATTTATTTATTTATTTATTTATTTATTTATTTATTTATTTATTTATGCATTTTATTTCCACTGCTGTGGTTCAGAGAGGAATACACTGACCTTTTTTTACCACATAAACTTTCAGTAGCAAGACACTATGGCAAGGAAGACACCCATTCACTCATCCTGTCAATGTTATTAGGAAGAAAAGTGTACAACCTACCTGAAAACACAGTGGCCAAAAGTTCAAGCAAAGCGTTTGTTGGGTGTTTGGCTCTTTATTTAAGCATGCGTTTATTTGATTTTTAAGAACACGCTAAAAATTCATCTTCTGTGCTGTGAACACTCTGCACAACTAAAGCTCTTGCTACAACAAGCTATAGTTTATAAAGATGACTTACTGCATTTTATCAAATGTTAATTCTCAGCTACTTTAACTAACACTTATTGCGCTGTGCAGAAGTACTTGACGCAGATCAACTTCTCAGTTATTAGCAAACACATATGGTGGCATCGCAAAATCATTTTGTGTCTCATTACCGTAGTCAGCATTGAAGAACAAATTTCTCTTCAAGGCTGTAACACTACATGCTAACTTTAATCGTAGAAGACACTAGGTAGGACTAGATTCATCATTAGAATTATTATGGTTAGCATTCCATAGTTACAGACTCAAGCTAAAGATAAGATGTCCAAGACAGATATTGCTACAAAAGAAAGTTCCTTTTATGTATTAAGAGAAAAAGAGTTCACCATGAAGGTGGTCAAGCATTGAAACAGGCTAGACAGATGTTCAAACATTGACTAGCTATGATACTGATCGGTCTCATTTAACAGTAAATATGTATCTAATGTTAAAGTTGTCTCTAATCTGAGTTAAAGCATGGACAAGATGAATTCACATATAGGTAAACTGGAAATTTTAAAGGTTTTATAAATCAAAGCACTAAGGTTCTCAAGCAATTTACAGTATAGAAGATACAAGCCACAGATAAAAGAGAAAATGTAAATAGATTTTTGTAGAAGACTATATATATAGTTCTTTTCATATCAGGGTACTCAAAAGCAATACTTTCTGTTTCAGTGAAACTTGTTCCAGCCTTTTTGCTAAACGCGTGAAATATAAATTCAAGTGCTCTGCAAGATAAACATTATGAAATCTTTCAGACACCTGTCTTTGACTTTCTATTGTCATCTTCTTTATTACAGATAAGAGACAAGGAGTTTAAGACTGCTACTCCTCTCTGCTACAGAGATGTATTGTAAAGATGATTCCAAAGAAGAAATATAGTTTCAAATCAATATACTTTCAAATTCCGGTTATGTGATTTTTTTTGTTTATTTGTTTGCTTGTTTGTTTAAAGGATATAGGCCTGATATTTGTTTCATGCAGCTAAACTGAAGGCAAAAAGAAAATACAGTCATACAATATATGATTTTTTTTGCTATTCTTAAATTACTATTATTTCTTCTTTGGTGTCAGTGGAAAAATGATTATCATTACTTGCACAAACACATATCAAATTGTACATCTTTCTTAATGAATTCAGTGTTGCTTTCTTAAAATGCCTTTGATTAATCAGAATATTATCTTGAAATTATTTAATTACAGAAAACCTACTTCATACACTAAGATTTTTTAGTTTTTTGACAGGAAGAAAAAAGCTGATTGCAAAACTGACTGTGGGGCAGGTTATTTCTCATTTGAAATGTAAATCACTTATTTTTCTCATCACATCTTTAATGTGTAGGTACAGCTCTCAAAGCACTGATGCTTTTAGAGCTACTCGAGGTGAAAGCAATAATTAAATACTGTGAACCTTGGGTTAAGTAGTTCACATCAGGATTTGGGGAAGAAAGCTGCAAAATACTGCAAGATACTTAAAAGAAGTGATTTCATGTGTTATCGTTTGCTGTATAATTTTGATTTTTCTTACATTTCCTTATTGTGATTTATCTATATGAAGAGGACTATGGCTCTTTCAATCATGTAGGATTTTCCTTACCATGTTCTTCACGTGAAGAACCTTTTTTTTTGTTAATTCAGTTGTCTTCATATACCAAAAGGACAATCAGTTTTTAATTTCTCTCAACTCTCTTTTCTTTTCCTTATATTTCTAACGTTCTTGCTCCCATATAAACTTTTTTCTCTTCTGAAAGCAGACTTCGAGTAGGAAAATCTTACATAACTGTTGAAATAACTGTTGAGTACTATAAACAAGAGACAACAGTCTCCTTTAAACCTTGTAAGAATAGAAATGTAAGATCAAGTATGATAAAAAACTGATTAAAAAACCAAAAAAAAAAATTAAAACATTAAAAAAAAAAATTTGCTTATACTGGCAGATATTGCTTATACATGGCAGAACATATGTAGTCTTCTGAGAGTAAGCATAACAACTTGAAGAAAGTTTTTGGTCATTTATGCCTTCTAGGAAGGCCGCATAATATCAGAGGCAGAAAGACAGATAGAGAAGACATATATATCTATAAAAGTATACATGACTATATATAGCAGATCAACAAAAATCACTTTATCTGTTATAATCATGGGATTGTCTCAAACACTTTCAGGATAAGGTCATCACTATGACAGTAGGCTGAAGGTATGGTTGGAAGAGGGAGAACTGGCCTTCCTCTGAAGTAAACTACCTTGTTCAAGTGGAATACTTGTCTGAGGAGTTTTGATGGCTAACATTTGACAGTGAACTTACTGATAGTAAATCCCTTAAATCTAATAGGCATAAAAAAAATGCCGCAAAGGAGCACCTGGGGAATTTTGGAGACTTAAGAACTTCAGAGATACTGGATGCACTCAGAGATTGAGTACTGCCTGCTTATCTGGACCAACCTCAGAACCTGGACCAAAGACCTTTCTCTATCTCTCTTCCCTCTTCACTTTCTCTTCTTTCTTTTTCCTTCTTAAGGCTGTTAAGTAATGCAAGTGTTATTTCAATTTCTTAGAAAGCTGTCTGGTTTAGCCACACAATTTAGATAGATTTAATTGAAAGAATGCCAATACTATTAAGATAATTGCAGTAGAAAGATACTCATTAAAGTTGGTGATTGTGTTTCACCATAAGTGTCATTTCACCTTTATGTAACCAAGGGAATTTGTGAATCTGACCACTTCTCCCTCCCTTCATGGACATGATGTAACAGTATAATTGCAACAGACCCAGAGACTTCAGAATTTAAAACATTAAAAACTATTTCTCCTTTCCCTTGCACCTCCTCCCAACCCCCACCTCCACCTATCCTCCTGCCCCCTCCCCCCAAAAAAGGTATTAAGTTATCCAATTTCATTTGTTCCCTCTGCAATTATGAGTACCATGGGACAGTGATTAGTAATAATTCTCATAAATGTTATTTAAATATTAGCAAAATTGTCTTCAATAAATGTGAGTTAGGTGTCCAAATTACTGGGCTCACTGCCATTGCTGGATTGACATCACATTCCTTCTCCAAATATCTTTTATTTTACCAAGTCTAGTCTCTTCAGTTTCTTCTACTAATGAATCAATGTATATAGGGTGTGTCCTACCCATCCAGCTATATTATAATGAGTAGAACAGGACACTTTACCTTCCCTAGTTCCTATCCTTGCTCTTCATTCCCTTAATTGTGAAGATGTTGATGAAAAATTTCAAAATTTCTCAGCTCAAATGCTTTGTGATACAGTATTATCTGCTCTGAGAAACACAAGACTATCATGTTTTGGTGTCATTTATTTCTTTCTCCACCGGTAAGTTAAATAATTTAATTTCTATGATATTTACAAAAATCTTGATTTGTCCAACAGTTTTTTTTAAAATTTACATGCATTTCAGAAATATTAATATTTCTGAATATAAATTAATATAAATATTAATGGAAAGAGGAGATGTTATGCAAAAAGTTATGTACAGTTGAGTGGGGTCATAAAAATCAACCCAAAGATCAAGAATTTGTTTTGATATCTTTTAATTGTATTTCACTTACTTTGTCTTGTTAATTTCTTGTCAGTTTGCCGTGAGCTATAGTTTCACAAATCTTTTCTGGACTCTGCAATGGTCTCTAATTTCAGCCTTTTTGCAAGCAGTATGCACACAGCTGCTAAGTATAAAACAACTAATTGATAGCTAGCATAAGCAAAAGATTTTAAGAAGCTGTGAAAATCGCCATTAGTTCTGATGAGGCATCCAAAGAGTTTTTACTTGTCAGGCAGGCATCAGGCTAGAGGGAAAATACCACCTCCATGTCTGCTTGGAATTGGTTCTCAGACTATATTCAAAGTTTTCAAGTCACTCTTGGACTAGAATGCTCTAAACAGGCATTAAAACTTCTGGTTTAATGTCACCAGTACTGAGTAGGAAGGCAGAGTAACTATACTTGATCTGATGGCTTTGCTTTTGTAATGTAGTCCAACATATAAACTGACTCATTCACAGTCACCCCGTGTCCTTTCAGTCAAACTGCAAGTTAATTCCTGGCCTACACTAATGTTATCACGTCTGCTGTGCCCTGGACCAGACCTTTGCATTTTTTCTCATTGAACATCAAAGTTTTTTCCATGATTGAATTTTCAGTTTTAGTAAGGTCTCACAGAAGTGAAGGTTTACTGTTCATTTACCATTCTTTTTCTTCCCTACTGTTGAAACATCCAGAAATCTGCTGAAGAATCACACTTTCTCAGCATACTTGATGACGATACGTATTGAACAGTATCGGCCCAAGTATTGATGTCTGTCATGCTGCACATTTTACCAGCTGCCAGACAAACATCGAGTCATTGATCACAGCTCTGAGTCAAGCTACTGGGACAACTGTCAGCTATTCTAACTTTCTGTCAATGGAGTAGTGATGGGAGAGTTTTACATAAAGTTTACCAAAGTTAAAATAGAAGTCATTCCTTCTTTTTGCTTCATCCATGGATGTAGTTGTCCTAGAAAGCTTAAGTCAAGCTTAATTTACCCACATTAAAATTCTACTGTCCATTCCCAGTTTCTTTCTCCTTAGAGGACTTGCTCCATGACTTTACCATTAAATTGAAGTTATGAGACCTGTGGTTCCCCAAATGCTCTCTCTTACCTCCTTTAAAAGTAGTTTCAATGCTTGCTTTTGTCTTTCAAGACTATCTCTGCAATCTATTTTGATTTCATCCTTTTGTATCTTGAGTAGTGCTTTATGGTTGTTTTCAGTCTCTACCACAGTTTTTAATGAACAAAATCAACAAAATCCTTTCTTAGCCAAGCAGGTTTCTGTGAATAGTCTCAACCTTCCTTCAGCAAGAGCAAAATGCTTTTCTCCTTGTCTACATGGTCTCTTAACAAGCTAAAGCCTGTTCTCCTGAATTTTAGAATCCCACTTCCCTTTGGCTTCTCTCCAAGTGCTGAAATCAGTGATAAGGATCACATCCAACGTGACCCTGAATGCCTTCTACCCACAACCTGCCTGGGCAACCTATTCCAGTGCCCCAGTACTCTCTGGGTAAAAAACTTCTTAACATCTATCATAAGTCTTACCTTTTTTAGGTTAAAGACATTCCCCCTCATCCTATCACTATTAGAGTGTGTGAGAAGCTAGTCTCTCTTCAGTTTATAAGATTCCTTCAAGTACTGGAAAGCTGCAATTAGGTCTCCCTTGAAACTTCTCCAAGCTAAAGAAGCCTATCTCCCTCAAACTTGAACACTAGAAAGTATTAATTCTTGAACACTATGCCAGTCACAGGAATGAGTCTGAAATAGAAATAGGTTCATGTAAAATGGGAAAATATTCAAATATTCCTATCTAAAGACTTTATTATTATTATTGTTATTGTTGTTGTTGCTTTTGCTGTTATTGTTCTTGTTTACATCTTTGTAAAAAGGCCATTTTTCCTGTTTTTATGTTTAGCTTCCCCCCCTTTCCCCCCAAATAAATTTCATGTCTGATGGATAAAATATCTTGATACAGGTGTAGCATGATATAACGTGGTGTTTAGCAACATCTTTAAAGCCTTATAGTAAAATATCTTTCACAAGGAAAAAAATTACAAAAAAATAAGTAATAAGAAGACAAAGCATTTTGTGATACTAATGTACTTTTAAGTGAGCTTCTGCTCACTCCATTGTATTTCATCCAAAATGCTTTCTTTTTGAAGGACAATGGTTATTACCCAAGAAGATATTGCTTAAGAAGATCACAAATATTCAGATGAAACATCATAACTCCTTACATATTTAACCCATGGAATTTGTGTTCCTGATCCCTGAAGTGTGCCTACGGAGTCTAGCTGAGTTGCTGCTTCCCTTCTAGATTTGCTTTAAAGACACGGAACATCCACCACGTGTCTACATCTGTTTTGAGAATGATTAATACCCCAGGGGTTTCAGATGTGCAGAACTCTAAAAGGATTAATCACCGCACCTTTATTCCCCTTTTGCTTGAGAAATAGATGAAGGCAGAGAATTACATATAAAGACAATTAAAATAGGAGTTGAAACATCCCAGAGTTTTTGCTAAGAAATATTGCAAAGAATTGAAAAGAATGTGGGAAAGGAAAAGATCTGATGAAACTCAGAAAATTGAATGAGAGTGAAAAGTGCTTAAGGAAGCTGTGACACATCTTAATACAATCATAAGCTTATAGCAATTATAAGAAAGGAGTTTTGCCACCATCTATTGGTGAATAGGAGAGGGACAAAAGAAACAAGCCTTTACATATTTCTTTCCTATTTTCTCAATTTATTTATTTTTTCCATTATTACCTTACATTCACACATATTTTGAATTTAAGATAGTGAATTACTGATGTGCGTGCTACATGACAAAGAATCACTTGCTGCCTGTAGTAAGCTCACAGAGAAGTTTCACACTAATCAATGCATCTTTAATTTTAGCATGAATAACTGGAAAGAAAAGAGCAAAAGACTTCGATCCCATTAGGATTTGTTTTATAGGCAGTACTTAAGTTGTAAATATTTCTGGCTTTCTAGAGTGAGCAAGGAGGTGGAGCTTAGTTGTCACTTTCCAAATCTGCTGTTTGCCTCAATCTACTCAGGCTGAACTGTGCCATTTCTTTGCTTGGACTATTTAAAGCTATATGAGGTGTTTTGGGACAAGAAAATAAATGGCATTGTGACATTAATGTTAGGTCTGCTCTGAAAGTAATGCCTCCTATTTTGTTATGTTGGACCACAACATCATGTGGGTATGGATGTTGGTATGGCAGTAGGTGTGGAACCTTCCACCAATATTCCATTGCATTTTGTTGCTGTGTGACAGGTGGCAGTAGAGGGGCAGGAATCTGACATGGAAGTGCATATGAAACAAAGGTGTGTCATTGAATTCCTCCTAGTAGAGACAATTTCACCTGCTGACATTCATTGACGCTTGCTGAACACTGCTGGAGACAAAGCAGTGGGTGTGAGCTCATTGAGGAAGTGGGTAGTGCATTTCTGCAGATGACAAAGATAAGTCACATTCCAGACAGGCATGCAGATTTTTATGAGCATGACATGCCGGCTTTTGTTTATTACTGGTGAAAATGCATAGCTGATGCTGGTGACTGTTGAAAAAATAGTGTTTTTTAGCAGAGAGCATTAATTTATTAACTACTGTTACTGTGTTCTTTGTATCTGATCCAGTTTCCATGAAAATAAATAGGAGATATTACTTTCAGAGCAACCTATATATATCCAAATGTTTTATCTGCTTGTCTCTATAAGAGGAGGTACTTAAGAGGATCACACCAGTAGAATCTTATCCAAAAATAATAGGTCCTGAACTGAATCAGTTTAGAAAAGAAATCAATATTAATAAATTTAATTTTTTAAAATAAAGGATAAGGGGAAACGGCCACAAACTAAAATACAGACTGAAGGTGATTGCAGTGAGAGCAGGCTTGGTATCTTCTCACTGGTGACTGTGACAGGATGAAGGGAAATGGCCTCAAGTGGCACCAGGGTAAGTTTAGGTTAGAGATCAGAAAAATTTCTTTACAGAAAGAGTTGTTAAGCACTGAAATAGGCTTCTAAGGGAGATGGTTGAGTCACCATCCCTGGATGTGTTTAAAAACCATTTGGATGCAGTGCTCAAGAACATGATTTAGCAGAGGGTTCTTAGGGTAGTATGGTTAGGTTGTGGTTGAACTTGATGATCTTTAAAGTCTTTTCCAACTTCAGCAATTCTATGATTCTATGATATACAAAGAGCAACAACTTCTGAAAAATAGAAGCTTTCATATGCTACTGTAAGAAGAGGATGTGATAAAGTGATGAGCTCAGATGTATTCTGGCTGAGATGCACACCGAAAGAGAATACCATCTAGGAGGAGCAGGATTGCTGTAAAACTTGCCTAGAAAAAATGGTTACGTGCCTCTGTTGGATAGCACAGAACTCACATATCTGTCTTCTTCCCCCTTGAATCTTCATTAATATAGTTGAAGATAGGATTCTAAGTGCAGCTTGGAATATTTTTAGAGAGGCCAATCATATACTAAATCCTTAGGACTGCCTTGAGATTGGAAAAAGAACTAGCAGAAACTATTTAAATATTTAAACAGCACTTCTACACACTGCCTAAAATATTCTGTTACTTTTAGAGACTTACCAGTAACTTTTGAAAAGCTGATCAACCTTTTTATAGTGTGGCTATTTTTGAAAATCCATACAAAATTCTGTCTATGTGCACTATAAAACCTGACCTTAAATCATGTAAAAAAATGGCTTTATACAGCTTTTGTGACAGCATTAGCTCTTGTTAGGAGATATGCCCCACAGTGTCAAAAGATCCTGAGTATATGACTTTAATAATCAGGGATATGTTTTTAGAATTTCCACATGTCAATATTGCCATTAAGTAAAGTAATGAATACCAGAGATAATGGAATATTTATGAAAATTGTCTTAAGTAGGTATTCTCAATCTTTTCAGAGCTTACAAATCTTTATTATAATAATGATCTTGACATGTATCTCATATGAAAGCTACATTAATTATCTCAGTTACGTTAATTCAGAAGTCCTTGCTTCTGTTGTTTATTTATTTATTTCATGCTTATAGACACATAGAAGCAACTTTGTTTCTCAAAACATTTGGAGTTTACCTAAACTCTGGAACTGCCAAGCACAGATGGCTGCAGTATTAAAAGCGCTGTCACAGGGCATAAATTTTTAATAACCTTTGCTAAATTTAGCTGTTTATTTGTGCATTTTCCACTCTCCTCTGATCTATAAATTAATGCAAAAACCATATTATTTAGATTTCCCTAAATTTCAATATTAAAAAAAAAAGCAATTTGTGCATTTTTTTTTTTTTTAATTGTCTTTGTGAACTTGTGGTGTATTTATGAGAATGGGCTGGAGGAAACTGCATGTTTTATCTATTTTTAAAATTATTCAAGTCAGTAAGGTGTAATGAAAATAACGCTTACAGAAAAGTCATTTACTGCTGCTGGTACCCTCCATATTCTTCTAATTCTATGTCTGGGAGTAATAGGAGATCTTGATCTCCAAGGTGGGAGATTCAGCAAACTTTTTATGTTTGTATACAGATGGAAGCTGGAACGTATGATGTCATACTGCTACACAGCAGACGTTCTGATCCCTATGCTACCAGGTATGTGAGACATTACTGGTCTTTTCTGGCCAGAGCTAAAAACGCTTTTCTACTCGTCTATTGATCCATGAAATAACCTCTTGTAATGCTGTGTGACAGTCACAGATAAAAGTATTTAACTCAAGATTAGCTATAATACAGAGAAGACTTCATGCCTGAGGTTGCTTCTCCATTTGCACAAGATGTCTCCATTTTTTTCTCCCCCATGAAAGCACAGATAAAATATGTCATGGGAAAACTAACTCCTGAGAGTGTTGATGAAAACTATGTGCAGATGGCAATTGGGACTTAATGTTTGCAGAATATAAAAGACTTTTTAAGCAGAAGAATGATCCATTGATCAAGTGAGAATCCATAAGGCAAACAACCATTTGCACGTATAACTGCTCAGAGATACCAACTTTTTATACAGTCACTAATCAGAATGCAGGAAGAGCTGTATAAGATAATTCTTCAGCTCTTCATTTTATGGGCAATGGAGAAGAAAATGAAGGACCACTTCAGTGCCTTGCATCTCCAGAGTCAATATATAAAAATCTAGATAATGCCTTTCAATCTGAAGAAAATCTAGAGAAGAGATATATGTTTAAATATAAGTGATTTGCTAGTCTTTGCATTTCTATTTATTCTTTTTTATTTTTATTTTTAATTGCTTTGTTTTGTCTTTCTGATTCTTTTCCTAATAGATGAACTAGGTTAAAAGAAAGCATGGAACTGATTATGGCATCTAAGAAAAGATTAGGGTCAGAGCTGATCTGATGGTTTGTTGCCTTTCCAATGGTTGATTAACACACTTTACTTTTTAAATTTTCCTTTAAATTTGAACTTGTAACTTTGCAATTTCAGTGTGCCTCACTCCAATTTATAGGAGGGAGATGAGGTTCTTTTAATGTCTGTATACCCGACTTGAGGTTAAGAAACAATGGTTCATATGTTAGTCCAACCAGTTTATTACAAATCCTAATCAGGCGATAGAAAAGATATGAAAGAAGCAAGAGTTGCGTAAAGCAGGGATAGACACCACCAGGTTCCAGCAGCATCCTGTTGCACAACGTTTGAAGGTCCAAGACAAAAGCAGTGGGGGGGAAGAGAAGGGAGAAGCAGCATGGCCATCCACAACCACTCTGGGCAGTCTGTTCTGAGATGGTGAGCTGTAGAATACAATATGTAAGGGGTCCATAACATCTCTTAATTTTGTTAACTCAAAGGGAATTCACAAATAGCATCACTTAGAGGGATTTATAGCTTAGAAGCATTTGTTGTTTAGTTTAACCTCTTGCTACCTCAAGACTAATTTATTGCTTAGTTTAACCTTTTGGGAGCCTTCTCAAATCAGTAGAAAGGGGCCCCTAAGAAAGCAATGGATGGGGAAGATAAGCAGGATGAGAAACTGCTGAGGCATGCAAGGCGGGAAAGGAGCTCAGAACTGGAACAAGGGTCAAAAGGTCATGGCGAGGAAGACATCTGACTTAATCCCAATGGAAACTAATGCACATGCCCTGGGGAGGGACAGTATGTAAATGAATTCCTGGAAAAGCAATTAATATGCCAATGGATCTTGGGTAACGCTATTGAATATGTATGGCTTGGCTTATAAATGTAACAGGACCCCACTCTTTGGTGTGCAGAGGAGCAATCTCCCTTGCACCCAGTGTGTGTTGCAGCGCTGAAATAAAGACATATCTGCTCTTTTAACCTTACATGGGTTAGAGAGTTTGTTTCCGCAAATCAGTTCCAGCACCTCACCACTCTCTCTGTAAAGAACTTCCCCCTGACGTCCAACCTAATTCTTCCCTCCCTCAACTTAAAACCATTTCCTCTTGTCCTGGTGTTATCTACCCTTTCAAATTGTTTCAAATAGTTGATTCCCCTCCTGTTTATAGACTCCCTTTAGGTACTAAAAGGCTGTAATTAGGTTACCTTCCAACCTTCTTCTCTCTGGGTTGGACAAGGCCAGCTCCCTCAGCCTGTCTTCTTAGAGGAAGTGCTCCAGTCCCCTAATCACCTCTGTGGCTCTCCTCTGGACCCTCTCCAAAAGCTCTCTCTCTTTCTTGTACTGGGGACTCCAGACCTGAACACAGTATCACAGATGGGGCCTCACAAGAGCAGAGTAGAGAGGGACAATCACCTCCCTGTCCCTGCTGGCCACCTATCCTCTGCTAGGGCCCAGCATACCATTTGCTTTCTGAGCTGCAAGAGCACACTGCTGGCTCATGTTCAGTTTTTCATCCATCAGGACGACCAGGTCCTTCTCTGCAGGCCTGCTCTCAAAGACTGCTCTTTCCAGTCTGTATAGATGCCAGGGATTCCTCCAGCCCAAGTGCAAAACTCTGCACTTTTCTGTGTTGAACCTCTTCAGGTTCACCTGGGCTCATCTTTCAAGCACGTTGAAGTCCCTCTGAATGGCATCCCTTCCTTCCACTGTGTCAACCGCACCACTCAGCTTGGTCTCATCAGCAAACTTGCTGAGGATGCACTCGATTCCATCATTGATGTCATGATAAAGATGTTAAAGAGCACCAGTCCCAAGACAGAGCCCTGGCGGACGCCGCTTGTTACTGGCCTCTGGACATAGAATCACTGCTGACCACCTGACTACCCTCTGCGGCCTTTTAACCAATATCTTATCCATTGAGTGATCCACCCATCAAATCCACATCCCTCCAATTTGGGATGGTGGGGGATCCAAGGATGTGGTGGGGGATCATGTCAAAGGCCTTGCTCATGTCCAGGTAAATGACATTGGTTGCTTTTCCTTCGTCCACCAATGCCATCACTCCATCATCGAAGGCCACCAGATTGGTCAAGCATGACCTTCCTCTGGTGAAGCCATGCTGGCTGTCTCGGATCACATATGCTATCCTCATGTGATCAAGCATATTATCCAGGATGATGTGTTCCATGATCTTCCCAGGCACAGAGGTGAGACTCACCAGCCTGTAGTTCCCCAGGTCCTTCTTGCTCCCTTTCTTGTAAATGGGAGTGATGTGACCCTTCCTCCAGTCATCCAGGACCTCACCTGACAGCCACAACTTCTCAAATATGATGGAGAGCAGCTCAGCAACCTCCTCAGCCAGCTTCTTCAAAAACCTGGGATGCACGCCATCTGTCCCCATAGACTTTACACATTCAGTCTCATGAGGCAGTCTCAGACCTGCTCTGCCCTCACAGTGGGAGGGGATTTATCACCCTGGTCCCCATCTAGAGGTTTAGGGATGCAGGGCTCAGGGACGTGAGAAATATTAAAATCCTTGCTGCCAGTGAAGACAGAGGCAAAGAACTCATTCAGACCTCAGCCTTCTCTTTGCCCATTAAAGCCATTTCTCCTTTTACATTTACTGAAGGAAGTACACTCATTTTGGCCCATCCAAAAGGACAATGTACCTGTAAATATCTTCATACTGGTTTTCACATCCCTTGCCAAATTCAGTTTTGTCTGCACCTTGGCTTTTCTGATCCCACATCTGCAAGTCTGGATGGCATCCCTGTATTCTTCCCAGGTGACACGCCCTTGTTTCCAGAGTTTGTATGCACTTTTCTGTGCCCTGAGTGTGCTCAGCAGGTCATAGAATCATAGAAGTGTAAGGTTAGAAATGACCTGCAAGATCATCTAGTCCGACTGTCCTCCCATTACCATCTCTACCACAAGCACTAAACCATATCTTGCAGGTCCTCATCCAGACAGTCCTTGCAGAGCCAAGCTGGTATCCTACCTCCTCTGCCTGCTTTCTTATTCAGAGGGGCAGAATGGCATCATTGAAGAGTAGTCAGCTCTCCTCAACATCTTTGTCTTTAAGGACAGCATCTGAGGGGATTTTGGCCAACAGTTCCTTGAACAGCTTAAAGTTCTCTTTTCTGAAGTTCAGGGTCCTGATCACACTCTTTGCCAGGCATGGTCACTGCAGCCCAGGCTGCCTCCTACCTTAACACCTTTAATGATCTCCTCCACACTGGTGAGCAGTGGGTCTAGCAATGCTTCACCTCTGGTTGGTCTGTCCAATACCTGGACCAGAAAGTTATCATCAATTGATTCCAGGAGCCTCCTGGACCTCTTGCAGCTAGCTCATTGTGTGTCTTCCTCATGAACACATGAGTAAGCAGAGTAAAAAGGGAGAAAAGATAACCTATGGATAACTTCACTTATAAAGGTGAAAAACAAGGTGTGGTGTATGGTAATCACAGTAGAAATACTGGTGGGTAAAATTGGGTGCATGCATAAGTGCACACAAACAAACACATCTTTGCGTTGCAATTAGGAATGCTTTTAATGAAAATACTGAACAACAACAACAAAAAAGAGCATATCTTTGCTAAGTTTCAGATGAGATTAAAGTTGCTCTATGATTACTTTCAGAAACACAGATAAAGCACTGAGCTTAAGCTAAGTGCTATAAAAATAACCAGAGGTAAAAGGCACTAGTTGGTAAATTTGTATCAAAATACAGTAAGTGCATTTAGATGCAGTGGAGATGAACAGAAAGGAAGCAGAAAATGTTGTAATTGAATGGCCCAGTTCATTTTCCTTCTTCCAAGCCATGTAAAAGCACTTATGTAAACAGAAAATGTGTTCATCCTAGTAGATAGATAAATTACTGAAAAAGTACTGAGCTGACAGTAAAACACTAGAATATATACATGAATGAGATCAGCGTCTATCTGTCAAAAATCTGTGAACACTCAGGGCCTCAGCAAGTACCATGTAGAATTTGATGAGACTTTGTTGTACATTCACATACATGTATATTAATATGTTCCTGGTGTCCTGTTGGCATCTGGATAGAATGCAAGTAAATTCCATGTCATTTGTGATATCTGTCACCTAGCAAGTGTCCAAATCAGTTCTCATAGTTTAGATGAAAAAAAATTACCTTACTACACTTCAATTCCAGACCATTATATTTTCATGGAACATGTTCCAGTAATGTTTTTACTAAGTGTTTAACTTCGGTCTGTTCTCCACTAGATCTCTTATAAGAACAGGAGTTTTGGGGATAAGTTGCCACTCAGTAGAAAAAGATTATATTATATTATAAAGACTAACAGAATGTTTTAAAGGTGTGAAATAATAGAATGCACAATAAATAACCCACCTTAAATACAATACCAAAAATGCATTAAGGTGCATAACGATGATATGGAAAACAGGGAAAAAGACTAAAGAATCCAGTCACCTCCTGTCAAATCACAAACAAGTTTCAACAGGAAAACAGTCATCATTTGTGCTCCTAATTTCTCTGTCTTTACTTTTAATTCATAGTTTTCGTGGCAAAGGTGAAGTCATATGTATATCGCTCCAGTAAACCTCCAAGAATTGAGAACTTCTTCACAGTTAAGATTGTTTATCTGTACGTTACTTTGATCATCTAGTCAAGAGAGTGTAGCATGCATTTGTACTTGTAGAGTATTGCACTTTCAAATTACTGTGGGAAACTTGCAGGCTTTTAGTAGGAGTTCTTATTTCAGGTAGAAATTCTAGTTACACGAAAGTATCCCACATCACACAGTAGAGTTGTATTTAGGTATTCCATGCTCAGGCTTACAGTACTTTTTTCCGTCCCTCCACGCACTCAATAAGCTTCTGTTAGTTTGTCTGTATTAGCAAGACTGGTTTTCAGCAGATGAGATTATTCCAACTACTTATAACATTCATGAAATTCATGGACTACTTGTATGAAGCAATCTAAGTTTGATATTGTTACCTAGATCACTGGAGCGAGAATATCCATTACAATCACATTTTCTGTTCATTTTGAAGAATAATGTGGGGCGAAACCATTCAGTTATTGCCAGCAATTGCAATGTGCTTAATTTTCACTGCTTGGTTGACTATGGTCAATGTCTGGAAAACAAGCAATCATCTTCAACTACTAGAGGGTTTATTTATTTATTTATTGTTCATTTGTTTGTCAGACAAGTATAAAATTATTTACTTGTTAGAGGAAAGTAGAAACTTGATTAATTCTTATTGTGATAACAATAAGAAAATGGAACAGTATGTGATTTTTGAGGTTGGGCATTTCTCACATTAGAGTAAATAATACCTCATAGGCAGCAAATCTGTCAGTGAAAACTCACAAAACCGCTGTCAGTATGATCACAACATAAATATAGCATAATCTTTTCATAAGTGATGGTTTTAATTAACTCACAGCAAAGGCATGTCCCAGGTGATTTTGTTTAAAACAAATAATACTGTTTTAAAAGGTAGCGTGAAAAGCAAATTCCTCATATACATCCCTAATCTTGCATTCCCTCTTCAAGCAGTTGCACCCACACATGACCTTTTGCTCACATCTACATAGATACATAAATCTGCCCAAATAAATTAATCAACAAGATTGTGAACAGGAGATGGAAGTCAAAAGCATGAATGATAAGTGAGAGCCATGACCTATACTCCCATTTCCTTCTTTGGAAAGATTCCTCAGTGGAAAGACCAGAACCTATTTAGTTACCAAAGGCAGGTGGCAACATGACAAAAGATAGTAATTTACACAAGACTTTTGGTAAAGTGAGTAGTGTGATTATGAGCCAAAAAACAGACTGTACATAGAAGCAAAGACATCACACCACAGTAAGATAATAGGAAGAATAGGATTTCTAAAGTAAGAAATAAAGTAAGAAAGCATGTGCAAATAGAAGAACATAATTTGTATTTGGAGCTGATCTAAATTTACTTTTAGGAAAAAAAAAAGTCTTCATTGAGTCTTAATAAATAAATAATAATATTAATAAATGATAATATTATAATAAATAAAAATATTAAATTATTTCATTAATAAATGAAATAAAAGTCTTTATTTCAGTCCTCACTGAAAACTCAGATGAGAACAGACAGAATTTTTTGTTAGATGAAGTATACTAAACTATTGAGAAAGCAGTCTGGGTTTTGCTAACAAGACAAAATAAGAATTTCAAGACACTATGAAATCTAATTTGAACATGTAACTTTGAAACATTGAAAATCCAATATGAAAGGTGAAATAACTTATGAAAAAGTTCTTCCTGAAGTTTATGGGGGAAATCAGTAAGGAAATTAAGCAATCCCTTGCAAAATTGACCTAAATCCTAAGGGAAGCTGAATTTTCCTGGAAATTTAAGAGAGAGAAGATCCTTTTCATGCAGTACTTTTTGGACAGACAAAACAGAAATAATATATATGAATTAACAATGAGATCACAATTTCATCTTCAAATAACACTGCAAGAAGTAAGAAAAACATGTAGTTCCTGAGAATGACTTGAAACTCGTAATTTGGAACTTTGGAAATTGTAGGAAACACAGCTCAACTCACTGCATCCTGCTCATTTAGGTATTGTATTTATTCCCCATGTTTTAGGTCTATATATTAAATTATCCTGTGCTAAGCAGGTAAATTAGAATTACTGGCAACTATGCTGTGATGATACTTTATGTTGGAGCATGGGGGAAAGGAGAGAAAATGGAAAGAGAAGAAGCTAATATTTCACAACATGCTGAAGACAAGCTGAAGTTCTGAGAACTCCCATGCGTTGGCTTCTGGACTATATTGTGCCAATTCTTATTAATCTTAATGGGGCCATGGAAGAAGCAAATAATAAATCTTGCAAGGAAAAGATATCCTTGTATTCACTGCAAGGTTCTCTGAGAAGGTCAGTGATGAAAGGATGGTAGGAAAACCACATCAGGAAAACAATTCAGAAATTTACATTAAGAACTGCAAAAGAGCAATAGTCCAAATCATGGCATATATATTTCCTTGAATGGCTTCTGCTTGAGAGGGTACATCAGAGGAGCAGACAATTCAGATGCAAAAGAGCACAGCTCAACATACTTTCTATATCACCTATATCACATATCACCTATTCTCAAGTAAACCGAATTTGTAGCACAGAAACTTTGAACTTTTCATTTTACTGTGGAGAACAAGAAAGATGGAAGTCACAGATGTGAACTATTTTTTGTGAGTTCTCAAATATTCCTAGAATCATTATGGTCTTATCAGTATCAAAAGTGAAAGGAGTTCTGCCATGCAGCTTTTGCCCTCTCCAACAAGAATTCTCCAACAAGAATGTCAACGTTTTCAGGCTGGTTCAGCCCGGTTCCGTGATGAGCAGAGTGAAAGGATTTTGCAAAATCTATGCCTCTGGAAAAGGGAAACAGGGCACCCCAAAATAGTTAAAAACAGTGGAAATGATCTGAGGAGAAACAAACTAATTTACCAAATATAGTATCAGAATGCAAGATAACACACTAAAATACAATATAATTAGAATTGAAGCTAATAAATCAAATATAATGAGAGTGTCTGAAAGGTGGATAGGCCTCACCAGAACACTGCAGTGAGATGTGCAGTCCAGTTGAGAAGCAGGGAGAGCCTAATGAAGAAGAGTGCATCAGGTGACCTTGCCAGGGGTTATATCTCCTCTCTGACCTCAAAGCCCCCTTGGGAATGTAGTTCTTCTCTTCTGGATAGATGACTGGAACTTGAGCATTAATGCTTTAACTCCCAGTGCACTACATGAGGGTATAATGTGAAATACCGATAACCAAAAATCATAAAACCATGACAACGTGGCTTCACACCAGACTTTCTATCTACTGATGTTTCTTCTGCTTTCTAACTCGAGATCACAGAGATGAACATAGTGTCTTGTTTTAATATTTATTTGAATTTTACGATGCATTTCAACACAATAGTGAGAGTTTTAAAAACATATGTATGCTTGCTGAGTTAGTTGATGTGCATTTTAACAAAGAGCTTCTTAGTTTACACTTCTAGCAATGAAATTTTTATTTTAACTATTAAGTTTATTATATTATATATAATAAATATATATATAAATAATATATTATTATATATATATATAAATAATATATTATTATTATAAAGGTTTATTAACTATTTTTTTTCTAGTAAAGAATATTAGAATATAAAAAATATTAAAGAATATATTTCCACTCTAACTTGTGTTCTGATAGATTACACTCAGAAAGAAAATCATGTTGATTAGCTTTTGTCAATGAGGACTACATTTTTAATAGCACTTAATGATTTAATGATAATAAATGAATAGACAGGTGAATAAATGAATTAAACAAATAATAAAACCAAATATAAAAATAATTAAATAAATGAATAAATTATATATAAATTAATATAAATTTATAAAAATTTATATAAATAAATTAATGATAAGAAATGAATGACAGGTGCACGGAACCGGAGCATTAACACTTTAAGTCCCAGTGCACTACATGATGTTATGATGTGGAATACTGATAACCAAAAATCAGAAAACCATGACATCACCCACTCACAGAATCACAGAATCACCCGGGTTGGAAGGGACCCCAAGGATCATGTAGTTCCAACCCCCCTGCCTGGCAGGGCCACCAAACATACACATTCAGATCAGGTTGCCCAGGACCCCGTCCAACCTGGCCTTGAACATGTCCAAGGACGGGGCATCCACAACCTCCCTGGGCAGCCCGTTCCAGGGCCTAACCACTCTCCTAGTAAAGAACTTCCCCCTAACATCCAACCTAAATCTTCCCTCCTTCAACTTAAAACCATTTCCCCTAGTCCTGCTGTTGTCAGCCCTTTTGAAGAGTTTACTCCCCTCCTGGGTGTAGGTTCCCTTCAGGTATTGATAGGCTGCAATGAGGTCACCCCGCAGCCTTCTCTTCTCCAGGCTGAACAAGCCCAACTCCCTCAGCCTGTCCTCATAGGGGAGGTGCTCCAGCCCCCTGATCATCTTAGTTGCCCTCCTCTGGACCCTTTCCAAAAGGGAAACCTGGACACAGTACTCCAGGTGGGGCCTCACAAGAGCCGAGTAGAGAGGGACAATCACCTCCCTGTCCCTGCTGGCCACCCCTCTCCTGATGGAGCCCAGGATCCCATTTGCCTTTCGAGCTGCAAGAGCGCACTGCTGGCTCATGTTCAGTCTCTCGTCCATCAGGACCCCCAGGTCCTTCTCTGCCGAGCTGCTCTCAAGGACCACTCCTCCCAGCCTGTACAGGTGCCTGGGGTTCTTCCGGCCCAAATGCAAAACCTTGCACTTTGCCATGTTGAACCTCATTAGGTTCACCCGAGCCCAGCCCTCCAGCCTGTCGAGGTCCCTCTGAATGGCATCCCTTCCTTCCACCGTATCAACTGCACCACTCAGCTTGGTGTCGTCAGCAAACTTGCTGAGGGTGCACTCAATTCCCTCATCGATGTCATTAATAAAGATGTTAAAGAGCACCAGTCCCAAGACAGACCCTTGGGGGACACCACTTGTTACCGGCCTCCACCTGGACATAGAGCCATTGACCACCACCCTCTGTCTGCGGCCTTTCAACCAATTGCTTATCCATCGGGTCGTCCACCCATCAAATCCACTTCCCTCCAATTTGGAGATGAGGATGTGGTGGGGGACCATGTCAAAGGCCTTGCTCAGGTCCAGGTAAATGACATCGGTCGCCTTCCCTTCGTCCACCAATGCCGTCACTCCATCATAGAAGGCCACAAGATTAGTTAGGCATGACCTTCCTTTGGTGAAGCCGTGCTGGCTGTCTCGGATCACATGCTCATTCTTTATGTGACCGAGCATGTTGTCCAGGAGGATCTGTTCCATGATCTTCCCAGGCACGGAGGTGAGACTCACCGGCCTGTAGTTCCCCGGGTCCTCCCTGCTCCCCTTCTTGTATATGGGAGTGACGTGACCCTTCCTCCAGTCATCCGGGACCTCACCTGACAGCCACGACTTCTCAAATATGATGGAGAGCGGCTCGGCAACCACCTCAGCCAGCTCCTTCAGGACCCTGGGATGCACGCCATCCGGCCCCATAGACTTGTATTCATTCAGTCTAAGGAGGCACTCTCGGACTTGCTCTGCCCTTACAGTGGGGAGGGATTTACCTCCTTGGTCCCCACATAGAGGTTTGGGGATGCAGGGCTCAGGGACGTGAAAAAGACTAGAATCCTGGCCACCAGTGAAGACCAAGGTGAAGAACTCATTCAGCACCTCAGCTTTCTCTTCATCTGTTGAATCCAGTTCTCCTTTTAAATTTACCAAAGTAGGTACGCCTGTTTTGGCCTGTCTCTTCTGGCCAATGTACCTGTAGAAGGTTTTCTTATTGTTTTTCACGTCCCTTGCCAAGTTCAGTTCTGCCTGCACCTTGGCTTCCCTGATCCCACGTCTGCAAGTCCGGACGGCATCCCTGTACTCTTCCCAGGTGACACAGCCTTGTTTCCAGAGCTTGTACACCCCTTTCTTCGCCCTCAGTTCTCTCAGCAGGTCCTTGCTGAGCCATGCCGGTTTCCTACCTCGCCTGCCCACTTTCTTATTCAGAGGAATGGAGACCTCTTGTGCTTCCAGGAGGGCATCCTTGAAGAGCTGCCAGCTCTCCTCAACATCCTTGTCTTTGAAACTCCTATAACACTGAGACAGCTAACGTACAAGCACTTACAGTTATCCTATTTTTATCAAGTAGAAATAAACACAGGAATTTTCAAGTATGCAAAAAGAAACCTCTAAAACTTCTTGCTCTGCAAATCAGTCACAACTTCTACAAGTCTGCAAGTAAAACAACACTGACACAAAGCATCTTTTATTCCGATAGCTCAAACTTGGCAGAGAAATATGCAAAGTTGAGGTAATGCAGTGCCCTCTTAAAAAGAGCAATTTATTTCACTTCTAGGTCCAAAGTGGTTGTGTAATCTAACCATCTGCTTCAGAAAGGATGTTGAAGATGTTAAAGATGCTAAATGCACCCAAATTGTCTATAATCTGTACTATTGAAGCCCTAATGTTGTGATGGTAAGAAATTGTTCACATGAGATACTAGAATTGTCAAGTAGACTGAGTAAGAATAATTTTTCATGATACAGCACTGCTTGGAACAGGGAAGAGTAGTTCCTCTCAACATGCTACTCTACTTCTGTAGCTTCAGAAGGGTTGGGGAAACAAGAAGGGCACTGCATTTTGGAAGCCATTGTGCATCAGGCTAACTATGACCTAGTTGCCATCCCACATGGTGGGACTGCTCCTATGCCTGGAGTGCTTCAATGGCTGGCTACAAACTCTTCAGGAAGAATAGGCAAGAAGGAGGGGTGGAGGTGTGGCTCTCTATATTAGAAAGTGCTTTGATGTTATTGAGTTTGAGGCTGGGGATGATAAGGTTGAATCTCTATGTGTAAAGATCAGGGGAAAGGCTGACAAGACAGACTTCCTGGTGGGCGTCTGCTACAGACCGCCGAACCAGGATGAAGAGACAGATGAGGAGTTCTACAAGCAACTGGCAAAAGCTGCACAATCACCAGCCCTTGTCCTCATGGGGGACTTCAACTTCCTCGACATATGCTGGGAACACAACACTGCACAGAAGAAGAAGTCTAGGAGTTTTCTGGAATGTATGGAGATAACTTTCTGATGCAGCTGGTGAGAGAGCCAACAAGAGGAGCTACCCCACTGGACTTGCTATTCACAAACAGAGAAGGTCTGGGGGGAGATGTTGAGGTTGGGGGCTGTCTTGGACAGAGTGACCATGAAATAGTACAGTTCTTGATTCTTGGTGGAGCCAGAGGACGAAACAGCAAAACTGCTACTGACATGCAGAATCAAACTCTGTAACCCAAATAAGACTACAAAGCAGGTACGGTTTATTCAGTGCTGCACAGACACCTGGTGCAAGGGGGATAGATCCACCTAACTTGCACTCTGTCTAGAAAAATCGTGCTAGAGATATAGGCCAAACTAATACATAATCAATAGTTTTCCTGGAATTCAGATACATATTCATTACACCCCTGAGAGTTCATTAGCATGCAGACCCTCCCCTCTTGCGCATGCGTAGTGGGTCGTGGGATGAAGATTTGTTGTTTTCCTTGTGAAGGCTTCTGACTGTTTTCGCTGTAAACTCCTGGCCTTTTGGGGGACATCCCCCAAAACCGGTTTCTTCTTGTCCTGAGGACATCTAATCACCTCCCTGCCCAATGTCCTCGGGCTGTTCTCAAACCCCTATCTTTATGGCCTTCATCCCCCTCACTATCCCAGATATGGTGTCTGCCATTCCTTATTTTCTAACAAGCTCTACATTCTTGCTTCTGTAAACTATCTCTAACTATTCCCCTTTACCCCCCTTATTCTCAGTCACTGTGAAGCCTTCTTGCCTTTTTACTTTCACATATGGGGCCCGTCTCACCTTTCACTATCTTGGACTTCCAGAGGGAGGACTTTGAATTGCTCAGAAGACTAGTAGGGTGTTGCATTGCCTCCTACGGTACTGACCTAAAACCAGGCCAGGACCAAATGACTGCACGCACACACCAACATGATGAACAGCAAAATGGCGTTTATTACACGTGAACTCTAGCTTATATAACCTATGTGCTTCGTCTACGCCCCTAAGGGCACGTGCCACACATCAATCATAGAGCAGGGAGAGGGCCTATCGCGTCACATCCCGTGGGGGGGTCTCGCAGTTGCTGACAACATCTCCCCCTCTCCAAGCTCAAGAAAGTCTACTACAACTCGAGAGGACCCTAACTGCGTACATCCCAAAATCCCCGCATTGCGCCTATACATGCCATTGTCCTCTCAGTTAAGCCTTGCCCCGTTACAACCCGATTCGCAGAATAATCCTACCCTAATAACCCTATAACCTATCAACCTAATTACAACCTATTAACTTAATAATCCTCTGTGAGTAGAGCCCATTAGGAGAAACTCCTAATATCCAACCTAAACCTCTTCTGGTATAACTTCTGGCCGTTTCCTCGGGTCCTTCTTGTGGGTGATGTAGTGCCCTGAGTATGCATTCACACCTCGGTGTATGAGAACAGCTTTTGTTCCATAAAAGGCTCCATGTCGAGCAGCTCAGAGAAGTCAATGTAGGTGTTCAGCTTTTTATTATGGCCAGTTTGTCTGTCAAACACGAAACACATCAGCTGCAGGTTGAATGTGCATGGAAGTCTTAGTAGCCTGATCTTCCTTGTGGCATTCTGCTTACTCTGACAAGTTTCGCAAAAATAATGATTGTCCCCTTCTAATTTTTCTTCCTTGAGAAACTCTGTTATGCAGTCTGTCAGCTGCTTGTGCCCTTGGATGTTTAACTCCAGCTCATAAAACTTAGACACGAGTTTGGATTCCCTGCCACACTGGTTGCAGACCGTGACATAGACGTACTCCCCACAAAACTGTTTCTGAACAATGTTTTAAACGTCTGGATTTTTTTGTTTGGATAAAGTATCTTCCAGCAGTGACATGAACAGCTTGGAAAATTCCTGGGCATCCTGCTGCTGGCCTGTATCCAAGCCCAGCACTTTGACAAACCCAGAGGGATCGATGTATCGCCTTCTGCTGTTCTGCAGCAAGGCAAACAAGTACTGAAGATGCTCACAAATGGTCTGAGGCTCATAGTCTTCGTCTTTGGGGATGCTCTCTCTGACTGTGTGCTCATTGTGCTCATTGCTGGAACACAAGTAGAGGCCTTGCCGGAGCTCCAGATTAAGAAACCACATCTGCAAGAAAGTGTTCACGTAGCACGTGGCGCCGAGGTTCGTTAAGCCCACAAATGCATTCTTCTTGCGGCGCTCGCAGTTGGGATCATCGATGTTGTGGAAGCTGTTCTCGTCAATCTCGCCCAGCCAGATGTGCTCCCCGATGCCCACCAGGCAGTTGGGGTTCCCCCGGCAGTTCCTCCGGCAGGCGCGGCACTGGCAGGGCTCCAGCCTGACGCGGTAGGCCGCTTCGATGTGCTCCTGCGTCACCACCTCGGGTGGCACCGCCTCGGTCCAGCGCCAGGCCGCCTTCTCCAACTGCAGCCGCGGCACCATCGCCGCCCCTGGCCCGACCTGGCCCCTCCCCTAGGACATGTAACTTTTCCTTGAGGTGGCGATTGGCAAGTTCTACAATTGCTTGTCCCTGAGAGTTGCCAGGGATTCCTCTGGAATGAGATATCCCCCAAGCTATTAGCCATTCCTGGGTCGATTTTGAGATGAAGCAAGACCCATTATCTGTTTTTATCTGACTGGGCAACCCCATAGCGGCTATTGCAGTGGCCCAATGACTCTGTGCTGCGGTTGAATTGCACTTTGCATGTTGAGTGACTGATATCATAGAAGAAGCTGTGTCTACAGTAACGGCAAGCCATGGGTGAGGGGCCATACGGCGTTCCCATGTAAAATCCGTCTGCCAGATCTGTAGTGGCTTTAAGCCACGGGGGTTAACACCTGCACCAATAGTTGGGGCAGAATTGCAATATGGACATGCCTGAACTACATTACGAGCTGTTAGCAAGGGAATAGAACAGTGATAGAATAAAATAAAAAAAAAATTATTTATAATAATAATAAATGAATTTCTATAATAATAAATAAAAATATTTTAAAAAATAAAATAGAAATATGAAGAGATGCATGAAGATCATGCTCAGTTCTGACAGTGAAGCATGCTGTGCCTGCAATAACTGACGTGATGTTACCGATGCTAAATAATTAAAGCCTATGATACTGGTAAAGTTATAGACAGAGAGATTAGAGATTACTGATTAGAGTGACTGCTGATAGCTCTATTGGCACTATCTATGAGTATGAAATTACAAAGATCCTTATACAAACATAACCTTTCCCAATGTATACCAACACTGTCTCGGGTACCTGTTGGAATGTACCTCAAAAATGACAAACATTTGTTCAATATCAAGGCAGATGTCTCAAGCCTTGAGAGCATTGCTCTCACAAGCAAATTCTTGTTGCTTGTTCTCCAGGCCTCAATCTGGCCACCTGTCTCTGAAGGGAACCCATTCTGATGCCCACAATGTACACTGGATTGGCTTAAAAACCATGCACATCAGATTTGTTGTATCATGAGGAAAGAGAAGACCTGATGCTGTCAGGACTTCTAATGCATTTAGAGCAAGGAGTGATTTCAACCCCTGTTTCTCTACACAATCTATCAGGCGTGTGATGTCTTTCGGATCGAGGGGTACCCCTTCTGGGCCTCTGTTATCATTCCCTACTACCAGGAAGATCTCCAGTACTTTTCCTTCCTCTAACAGACTAGATCTAAACTTCCCACAGTCTGTTAGTGCATCTCTCTTAACTTCTAAATGCAAATTCACCTCTCTCCTTTCACTGCCCTGTTCAGTCACAGCTGGAAGCTGCGGGCTCCGCACCCCTCCCCTCAGACCCATCTCCCTTTGATCATGCACTGACTGTTGTAGAGGCTTCTGATTGGTTGCATATGCACTCAATCTTGTGAAAGGATGTGTGGGTCGAATCATTGGGTCTGAATGCTGTGGCAGGGAGTGGGTCCGGAGACTCTCGTAATTTTGTCTTTCTCCTACGGGTGCAACCTGAGCAGACAGCGCTGCCCAGATGCTACCTACTCCTTCAGGCGCGATCAGGGTGGACAGTACTGACCGGACATTATCATCCGAGCGCCTGTGAGTTACATCGCTTCCCTTTCTCTGCTGTTTTTTCTTCTACCGCCTCTCTAACTTTTGACCAATCCGTACCCGAGCCTTGCCTGCAGTCCCCACCCCCCTGGGTGTTACTGCATTCCACCTCCAGAGAAGAGACAGCAAGTGTCCCATCCCAGCTCACTTCTTTCCCTGCCCCCACAGGTGGTATTAGATTACAATGAGAAGGATACAGCGGTTGTCGTGGATACGGCTGGGGAGTTTCAACGACCTTGGATTCCTGCACTTGGCCGGTGTTGCATGATAAAAGTGCAGACAGTTCAGTGCAGTCTTCTTCTACTTGTTTATGCGAAGCTGAAGCTGAGGGGGGAGCGAAGGGGGGTGCCGAAGGTGCGGATGTTAGCCTATCGCGTCACATCCCGTGGGGGGGTCTCGCAGTTGCTGACAACAGTAGGAGGAATCCCCCAGTCTTAGAGAGTAAAGGGGTCCAAAACGGCTGGCTGCTCTTCAAGAAGGAAGTGCAGGAACTGGCTGTTCCCACCTGCAAAATGAGTCAGCAGGGAAGAAGACCAGTGTGGATGAATAGGGAGCCATTCTTGAGGCTCTGGAAGAAAAAGAGAATCTACCTCCTTTGGAAGAAGAAGACTTAGAAAGAATACAGAGAAGTTCTTAAGATGTGCAGAGAGAAAATTAGAAAGGCAAAAGCCCAGCTTGAACTCGACCTGGCTGCTGGGATTAAAAGAAACAAGAAACTCTTTTAGAAATACATAAACAGTAAGAGGAAGACTAAGGAGAATCTCCATTATTTAGTGGAGGCAGGTAATGTGACCACTGAGGATAAGGAAAAGGCAGATGTTCTGAATGCCTTCTTTACGTCTGTCTTTAAAGGTCAGACCAGGTATCCTCAGGGAACTCCACTCTCTGATCTGCTAGTCTTGGCTGGGGTGTGGACAGAACCCCCCGCAATTCAGGAGAATGCAGTCAGAGACCTACTACTCCAACTGGACTGTCATAAGTCCATGGGGCCAGATGGGATTCACCTGTGAGTGCTGAGGAAACTGGCTGAGATGATAGCCGAGCCGCTTTCCATTACCTATCAGCTCTCCTTATTGACTGGTGAGGTCCCAGAAGACTGGAGGCTTGCCATTGTGACTTCTATCTACAAGAAGGGTTGTAAGAAAGAACCACGGAACTACAGGCCTGTTAACCTGACTTCAGTGCCAGGGAAGGTTATGGAGCAGATTGTCTCGAGGGAGATCACACGGCATGTGCGGGACAACCAGAGGATTAGGGCTAGCCAGCATGGGTTCATGAAGGGCAGGTCCTGCTTGACCAACCTGATCTCCTTCTAGTGACCCGTCTGGTAGACAAGGGAAAAACTGTTGATGTAGTCTACCTAGACTTCAACAAGGCCTATGACAATGTCTCCCACAGTATTCTCCTGCAGAAGCTGGCAGCCCATGGTTTGGATAGGTACACTTTTGGCTGGATAAGGAACTGGCTCAAATGTCGGGCCCGGAGAGTGGTAGTGAACAGAATTAAATCCAGCTTGTGACCTGTCATGAGTAGCGTTCCCCAGGGGTTGGTGCTGGGGCCTGTCCTCTTCAATATCTTTACTGATGACCTGGATGAGGGCATTAAGTGCACCCTCAGTAAGTTTGCAGATGACACCAAGTTGTCTGGAAGTGTTGATCTGCCTGGTGGAGTGAGGCCCTGCAGATGGATCTGGACAGGCTGGATAGCTGTGCTGAAGCCAATGGGATGAGTTTCAACAAGGCCAAATGCCAGGTCCTGTACTTTGGCCCCAACAACCCCAGACAACGCTACAGGCTTGGGACAGAGGGGCTGGAAGACTGCGTAGAGGAAATGGACATGGGGGTATTGAATGATGCTCAGATGAACACAAGCCAGTGGTGTGTCCAAGAAGGCCAATGGCATCCTGGCTTGCATCAGAAATAGTGTTGCCAGGAGGAACCGGGAAGTGATTGTCCAGGTACTCAGCTCTGTACTTTGTACTCAGCTCTGGTGAGGCCACACCTCGAGTGCTGTGTCCAGTATTGGGCCCCTCACTGGAAGAAAGACATTGAGGCCCTGGAGCAGGTTCAAAGAAGGGCAACAAAGCTGATGAGGGATCTGGAGCACTGGCCTTATGCGGAGCGGCTGAAGGAGCTGGGATTGTTCAGTCCGGAGAAGAGGAAGCTCAGGGGAGACCTTATTGCTCTCTATAATTACCTGAAGGAAGGTTGTAGTGAGCTGGGGATTGGCCTCTTCTCTCATATAACCAGTGGTAGAACTAGAGGGAATGATTTCAAACTATGCCAGGGGAGATTCAGGCTGGGCATTAGGAAATACTACTTTTCTGAAAGAGTGGTCAAGCACTGGAATGGGCTGCCCAGGGAGGTGGTGGAGTCACCAACCCTGGAGGTATTCAAGGAACATTTGGACTTTGTGTTGAGAGACATGTTTTAGTGAGTACTGTTGGTGATCGGTGAATGGTTGGACTGGATGACCTCGTAGGTCTTTTCCAACCTTGGTGGTTCTGTGATTCTGTGATTCTATGCTATCAGCAGTGGGTGCCTTGAGCAGTGGAACACATTATGGCGGAGAGTGCCAATCCACACCCATAAGGTGGATGAATGCAAGTGTGAACAATTCCAGGATTTGCGGTGCTAGTGAGTATTGCCTCAGATGCCCTAATCATTGCAGTATTAAGGAGCCTCTCTCATTATATTTGCAACTGCCTTTCACTTGGAAACTGCTAATCTTACATGCACACTCTCTTGAGCTTCCTTCTGAATGATATCCCAAGTGCCGTAGTTGTCATTGTATTGCTCATAAGGCATTAGGAGACTGTCTTTCACCCATTTGTGTCACTCTTTTCTTTCTGTCTCCTGAAATTTAGCTTTTCAGCCTTACACAACACAGTATTTGTGTCTCTTGACTCCTTTCCTCTGAGTTTCTAGTTTAGAAAGTTTCTAGAGTTTATGAACCATGATAGATGTCATAGAATTCCCATTAAAAATATTAAATGATATGCATGTCCGGAGCTTAGCAATCATTATACAACATCTAGTGTGCTCCAGCAATTGCTAATAGCATCATAAACAGGAATTCTAATGAGCACTAACTAGGCACAGTGTTTGTAGAAGGGCAAATTAAGAATTGCAGCAGACAAATGGCACATACGGACATATACAGAGGCAAAACCAAATTGTAAAGACGTGGAAAGTGCTTCTGTCATCAGTTGGTCTGACAAAGAAAGATGAGAAGAAGCTAAGTTATGATCTGTAGAAAGGATTAGTGAGAAACTGAACAATCTTCTTCTTAAGAAAATGCATGAATCTCAAAACATTTCCTTCACTTTCTAATGCTTTTTCAAATTTTGATATTTTTAACACAAGTTATTACATTTCATTTTCCCATACATCAAAATACGCTTGCCTTTTACTCCCGTCCTCTTCTCCTACAGTCATCCAGCAGCTCCTGCTCACATTTGATTCTTATTTTTCTGCAGCTTCCCTTATTTGTGATCTTTTTAATCAATATTCTCTCCACTGCATCTCTCTCTTCAACCCAAAACATTAATTTCCCCAATGAAATACTAGTTTATTAGAATCTCACTGATCACAGTTAGTAAGAATTAAGAAATTTAAATTAATGCTTGAAATAGAATTCTGATCTCATGAGCTATACTCTATGAACTCTGTCTGTCCCTTCCAACCTGGGATATTCTATGATTCTCTGAGTGTTTAAAGCATTTAAAACACTAAGTATATTAATGCTAAGTATTGTTTTGAGGTAAAAAAGCAATCTTTTTTTTTTTTTTGTATTAAATATCTTCATTAATATGCATTCATCTTGCCTTTGATATCCTGATACAAGTAGGCTGTTATTCTCACTGAGGTTAAAACAGGGTGCATGGAGATAGACATTCATAATTGGCATTAAGCCTGATGAGGCTGATTCCTGTACTTCTCCAAGTACAAAGAACACATATTCTCCTCTCTATACTAATAAGTCATATGAATGACCATTTGCAAGAATTAATGAACTGCATAGCTTCTTTGTTCAAAGCACTGTCTAGTTAAAGTTATACACAGTGATAAGAAAAGTGTCCTTGATGGACTTCTTTGGTTATTTAAAGTTTTGAATTTTGGTGACGGATTCTCTACTGAAATAAATTGGAATGTCTTATAGAAGCTATGTCAGGAGTATAATTCTTGGGTTTTTTAACTTTCTTTTGAATCATAGTAGCTGGTTATCTTTGTGCATTTTAAAGCAGGCAGTTTTATTACCTACCTTCTTTTTCTTCGTTGCATTTCACTTTCTGCATACTTAGCCTATATTGTAGAGTTCAGAACTCTAAAGATACCATATCTACCGTAGAGTAACATTAGTCATTATATCCATTAGAACAGTGAACATAAACACTGGGGAAAAAATAGCAACACTAACTAATACAAAAATAGCACAAAGCCCTGTTTTTACGAATCTCCTTGTAAACCAAAAATAAAAGATCGGTATAATTTCCAGGCATTTCTCACCAAGATAAAAACACTAGTATAATTTTTTGGATAAACATAAGAAAATGGAATGAAGACTGATTTTAGTGCTAGCTGCTGTCCGTGGGTCTAGTTAGTGACCTTGTTCCAATAGGGAGTGAATACAAGAAAAATTGCAAGATTTTTCTCCTTTACTACTACTAAATGATGATAGATAATTATGAGAAGCATCTGGGAATTATCTAGTATTAAAAAAAAAGAGATTAGCATGTGTGATCAGAATTTTAATACATTCACCTCCTATCTATTTTTTTTCATATGTCTTGGAATATTATGAAGGAAATTAGTAAGTGAATGGGAGGTATTTTATGTTGCTTTTGTTGGTTATATTTTCTTCTTACAACAACTTCTGCTGTATTACATATGACATATTTAGGAAAGGAAAACTATATTAAACTAATTGCTTAGGAGGGTTACCAAAATGGCTAGTAATTATTAGCTAATATTGACTAAATGGGAGCATAATTTTGAAAGTAGAAATAGGAAAAAAAAAACAAAGCAAAACAAAACAACAACAAGAAAACTATACTAGTAAATAGTCTAATCATACAGTAAAATGTACAAGAATCATCCCTTGGTTTTCATTCCAGAATGCACTGCCAAGTTACATAACAATTACACATAGGTAAATCCAGAGAGAAAGTGAAAGATAGTATGAAGATACAAATGGAAGAACTGCATGATTTTAGAGTAGTTCTAAAAAGGAAAAATCTTGAAAGAACTGATGACTGTGAAGGTGTTGGTGTTGTAGCTCTTGTAGAGTCAAAGGGGTGGCTTAGCAGGTCAGCAGAGGAAGGAAAGCACCATTATAAGATAGAAGGGGAAACTTAGATGTTCATAATGTTTTCATCTACCTGATGGATGAAACTGTTTTTCTGTAATACAGTAAAAAACAGCGTTGCCTTCCTGATCTGATCTCTGCAGAAAAATTCTGATTATCTACCCCTGATATATCTTCAACCAAATAGTGATATATGAGGACAAGGAAGGGTTAGTGAATGAAGAGAAACATTATCTGAGAAAATGTGATCCAAGCTTCTCTTCAGCTAAGGGGGCTGCAGATGAGTCTGAAGACATGTATTAGAATTTCAGAACTAGATAACTGAATAGATGATAGTTATTAAATCTGGTGTTTCCTGAAAAGAGACTAAGAAGAATCTATGCAGTGGGGAAAAAGGGATGGTACTCATGTTTAGACTATTTTAGTTTTTACAGAAATAAAAAAAAAAGGTGAAAACAACCAAGAAAAACCCCAACCCAACCCAAATCAACCCAACCAACCAACTAACCAACCAACCAAACAAACAGAACTCCACAATTCCATGCCTGCAATCAAATCCAAATTCCATGTTTTTAAATAAATTGAAATACCGATGTTATATTTTACCTTTTTCCAAAGAGACTGACAGAGGTATACACAAAATTGATTTCTTAACACTATGCTTGCAGAAAATTCATTTTAGAAAGAAAGCAATGCTTATGTTATTTCAAACAGACAATGAACTGTTAAGAAACTTTATAAAAGTAGAACATGGTTAAAAAAAAAAAAAAGAATGCAGTTTTTTGAGTTGTTTCAGAAAAGACTCAAACTAGAAAATAAAGTAGATGAGTGTCCTACAAAAATACAAATGCACACAAAAACATATTACATTCGTATTTGAAAAAGAAAAGAAAATACCACTAGCAACAGCAAAAAATAAAAATAAAAATCTAGAAGTAAAGATTAATTAAAAAGTTGTCAATGTTTTAAAGGCTGGTTCGGCCCAGTTCAGCCCCAGTTGGTGGGGTGGAGGGATTTCTCAAAATCCTCACCTCTGGAAGAGATAACAGGGGACCCCAAAATAATTTAAAACAGCGGCAACAATCTGAGGAGAAACAATTTACTGAATACGGTATTGGAATGAGAGATAACACATCATAATACAATATAATTAGAATTGAAGCTAATAAATCAAATATAATGAGAGAGTGAGAATGTCTGAAAGGTGGATAGGCCTCACCCATAAAACTGAGGTGAGATGCACAGTCCGACTGAAAAGCAGGGAGATGAAAAAGTGTGGACAAAGAAGAACACATCAGGTGACCTTGCAGGAGTTATATCTCCTCTCTGACCACAGAGCCCATTGGGGAATGTAGTTCTTCTTCCCTTCCGGACAGTTACCCGGAACTTGAGCATTAACAGTTAAACCCCAAGTGCAGTGCATGATGTTACGGTGTGGAATAGCAAAAAATCACAAACCATGACATTCCACTCCTTATTCTATATCTCTACGTCATGCTTAATATACAAACAAAATATAATTACCAATCATTAAACACACGCACACACAAACGTATGTATATACACATGTAATTACTGACTACTCAATGAGCGCGGATGGGGAATCTCAGCCGTCCAGGAATCGTAGAGGTGATCATGGACTGGCCTGAAGGTAAAAAGTTTGCAACATCACCAACAGAAGAAGTATCACGTGCTAAAGAGGCTCCACCATACAATGAACTACCAGAGAATGAAAAGAAATATGCCCTGTTCACAGATGGATCGTGTCGTATTGTGGGGAAGCATCACAGATGGAAAGCTGCTGGGTGGAGCCCCACACGACAAGTTGCAGAGGTCACTGAAGGGAAAGGAGAATCAAGTCAGTTCACAGAGGTAAAAGCTGTCCAGTTGGCCTTAGATGTTGCTGAGTGGGAGAGGTGGCCAATGCTGTATATTTACACTAACTCATGGATGGCAGCAATGGTTACAGAAGTAGGAACGGAAAAATTGGCAAAGAAGAGGTAAACCTATTTGGGCTGCTGAACTGTGGAAAGACATTGCTGCCCGAATAAAGAATATGGTTCTAAAGGTGGGCCATGTAGATGCTCATGAGTCGGGCTACTGAAGAACAGCAAAATAACCATCAGATAGATAGAGCTGCCAAAATTAAGGTAGCTCAAATAGACCTGGACTGGCAGAACAAGAGTGGATTATTCCTAGCTCTGTGGGTCCATGAGACCTTGGGTCATCAACGAAGGGATGCAACATACAAATGGGCTAGAGACTAAGGGGTAGACTTAACTATGGATGCTATTGCACAGGTTATTCTGTGGACTGTGACACATGCACCACAATTAAACAAGCCTAGAGAATGAAACCTCTCTGGGGGAAATGACGATGGCAAAGGTATAAATACAGAGAGGCATGGCAGGTTGACTATATCACCTTGCCATGATCTCGCAATGGTAAGCAATATGTGCTTACTATGGTAGAGCAACCACTGGGTGGCTTAACACAAATGCAGTACCCCATGCTATTGCCCAAAACAGCATATTGGATCTCAAGAAAGAAGTCCTGTGGTGACATGGCAGAAAGAATTGAGTCAGATAATGGGACTCATTTCAAAAGTTCTCTTGTAAATACTTGGGCCAAAGATCATGGCATTGAGTGGATTTATCATGTCCCCTACCATGCACCAGCTTCTGGTAAAATTGAACGCTACAATGGGTTGTTGAAAGCCATGGGTGGTGGAACATTTAAGCATTGGGAGAAGCATTTGGCAGAAGCCACCTGGTTGGTCAATACTAGATGACTGATCAATCGCAATAGTCCTGCTAGCTCCCTACATACTGTCAAGGGAGATAAGGTCCCTGTAGTACACGTAAAGAACATGTTGGCAAAAGCAGGTTGGGTCTTTCCAGCTTCTGGGAAGGGCAGACCTCTTCGTGGAATTGTTTTTGCCCAGGGACCTGGGTCACCTTGGTGGGTGATGCAGAGAAATCGGGATGTTCAACGTGTACCACAATGGAATTTGATGTTGGGGGAGTGCAGTCAGTAATTCCATGTGTACGTACATAGGTTTGTGTGTGTGTTTAATGTTTGGTAATTATATTTTGTTTGTATATATTAAGCATGATGCAGTGATGTAGAATAAGAGGTGGAATGTCATGGTTTTGTGATTTTTGGTTATCAATATTGCACATCATATCATCCACATAGCATCATGCACATCTCACCTCAGCATTGTGGTGAGGCCTATCCAATTTTCGGACACACCTTCTTTCATTATATCTTGATTTATTAGCTTCAATTCCATTACATCAGATTACCTTGCTTTGTGTACCACAATGGAATCTGATGTTGGGGGAGTGCAGTCAGTAATTCCATGTGTATGTACATAGATTTGTGTGCCACAAGCACAAAGATCATGGTCTTATTGAAGCAGGTACAGGGAAGGTCATGAAGGTTGGTGGCCCTGCCTTCAGTAGAGGGGTTGGAGCCTGATGGTCTTTGAGGTCCCTTCCAGCCCAAGACGTTCTATGATTCTACGAGTCTATGATGCTATGATTCTATGATTCTATAATAATGATGAAGCAGCTAATGTACCTCTCCTATGAGGAAAGGGACCTAGGGTTGATCAACCTGAAGGTAAGAAATATTTAGGAAGACCTTATAGCATTCAGTACTGAAAAGGAGGTCTAAAAAAAACTGTTTGGCAGGATGCGTAGTAATTGAAAAGGGGAAATGTTTTTAAACTACAAAATATAAGATTTAAATTAGATATTAGGAAAAAGTTCTTCACAGTGAGGGTGGTGATGTGCAGGCACCTAGCACTACTGTGGATGTCCCATCTCTGGAGTGTTAAAGGTCAAGCTGGATGGGACTTTGAGCAACCTGGTCTACTACAAGATATCCCAGACCATGACAGCAGGATTGGAATTAGATGGCCATTTAGTTCTCTTCCAACCCAAACCATTCTGTATTTCTACAATTCTTAATGAATATATATGCAAATGACTATGGTCACTACTAGGAATATCTGGATATCAAGCCTGAAAACCTGATAACATTAATCAGTCTTACACTGTAGACATAGCTAAGCCATGAAACTTCGCTATTACAAGAACCTTATATTTAAAGTTATCAAAATCCAAACTCTGAAGCAAATGATATCCAGAATGGTATTCCATAGATTGTAACTATGCCAACTTTTAGTGTGCAAATTTCAGCTTCAGACTACGATGTAGTGACTTGAAAATGTTTATTATATTGCAAGAGGGAGCCATCTTTCTACTGTTTCTACCTGCAGTAAGAATAATAGGCAATTAATATTTTATAAAACCTCGTGGAGCATGTAAAGCAGCAATTACTGTATCTGTAATAACCGTCTATGAATATGTATGACATAACTTTCAAAATAGCTGTATACATGAAAGACTTGATCAAGATATATTAGTACAGGAGTGAAGTGGAATATGAGACTTTTGAAAACTGAATTTCATGGTATTTTGTTAGGAAATATTCATTCAGCTGTATATGTAAACTAGTATAATAAAGTTTTCACGATCACATCTTCTGGAAAATACTTGGTAATTTGCTATAAGACTTAATATTCAGTGAGTTAGGATTTTTACAATAAATTAGTCAGAATATTTCAACATATCCGAAAAACAATAAAATGATCATCTTATCCTTTTGTTTTGGATTTTTTTTCATGTTATGATGGCAGATGGTAATTATGTCTGTCAGGTAATTCTTAGATCCAATGACATTCACTAAAATTACTGTATCACTGAAGAGAAGGAATATAAAAAGATTTCCTTCATTAAGATTAACAGAAGGGAGTTGCTAAGTCTTGCTAGACAGGGAAATGTAAGTTCCTATTCTAAGTTGTTGAAGTTATGCTAATGGGCAGTTCTTACTTTGGCAGTAGTGATTTCATTCCCACAAACATTTTAAGCATAGGTAAATATTTTCCTCCTGTGCTATGCACAAATGGTGCACATCCCATCACAGAATAAACTCCAAGCAGAAGATTATGCTGGAGCCATATCCTGCACTCATTTCTGAAATCTCAAGCTAAAAGTGTTTTAACAGTCAACATGCATGGTTCCACCAAATTGTTCTCTCTGCCTCTATCAGTAACATATCTCACAATTTCCACTGAAACCATTTAGTTGTGTTGCTTTTTACCTCAAATTTTTGGTACACTGTATCACAGTGTATCACAATGTACCACAGATTCCCCTGATTATGATGTGGACTATATATGAAGCACTCTGTGATACACTGTGATACTTCACAGGTTTGTCTCTGTCTAGCAATAGAGGGGAAGGTGGCTGTGGAGGCAAAGGATGATAAGATAGTTATTGGCTCACTCCTTGATTTTTAGGTCGGAAAATCTTAGTATTTCCTTGTGGATTCTTAGGAGCTCTACTGAAGAAAACCTAACAGAATCACAAGAAAACTTCTCAAGTTGTCTAGAACAATACTAGATTTGACTTATTGGATTACAGTAAAGATTGTCAAGAAGCATAGATTTGAGAATGATTTTAGGTTGGGATCTAATCATTGCAGACACAGTCCAAGGAGCAATTTAGAGCAAAGTAAAGTGCTAAATTAATGGAGTTCTCTCAGACAAAGAAAAGGTTTGGAAATTGGTTTGAGGTAATGTGCCTTTGTCTCTTACAGTCTTTTAAGATCCTGCAACTCTTCAGATGGCTTCCCCAGAGCCATCTGAAATCCTTGGAATTTTCACTTTCTTTGGATGTATTTGCAGACTTGCAGATCTACAGAAAAGAAGAGGTGGCCTTGAGCCTGGCTTATTCACTGAGGATGTGAATACTGTCTTTTCTCTATGCATGTAAGAGACAATGTGAAGGCAGCAAGGGCCGTTGTCAGAAACACAATATTCAGAAAACACTCCTATACTTCAAAATCCTTTAGCACTCTCAGAAGACAGTGAAAGTATTGTCTAGCAACAGAACTATCTAATATGAATGTTGTCTAGGATTCAACAAATTTAACCCACTGTGCAAAATTATGGATATGTCTGATCCACACAGTATGACAAAATACAAGACAGTGCAGCACCACCTTAACAAGCAGAGCTATCAGGAAGAAAGTAGCACATTTAATTTACCATGCTGAGGTGAAATATGACTTTATTTTACAAAAAGCTTTACTAAGGCTTTATCTGAAACCACCAAATAAAAGAAAACACTGGTATTGGGTTAAGGATTAGAATCATATGATTGCTAATGAAAAATAGATACTGAACTAACAAGCATATGCCAGTTAGGTTTTTTCTTTCCCCTTCTTCTTAACACATGCTATAATATTCTATTTCACTAAGTGATCCTATCAGAATATTAATTTTTTCCATTAGCAGGATTAGATTAGGTCTTAATATTAAACCATGTACATCAGTCCTATTAAACAATATACGTCTCTCCCAGACTTACTGCTATCCTGGTATTATTCCAGCTAAGTACCTTTTTTTATGTCAAGCTGGGGCTGGGGCATAACATAGTTTTTAAACTAGATGCTGTCCTGTGTAACGGTTCATAATGAAGAATAGCAACTGGGAGGTAAATCCTTCACTCAAATCGGCTTAAACAAAAATAACATTCTTATTATTTAATGAAGAAAATTACATAGAATGCCAAAAATATGGATGTAATGAAGTTGACTTTCTAAAGACATAAACAAGAGCGGGTTCATATATATATATATAATATATATATGTATATTTTAAATATATAAATAATATATTTATATATTATTTATTTAAAATATATATAAATACATATATATTTTTCTAAAGCAAAGCAGAAAGAAATTAAACTTGCTCTGAGATGTTCTGAGATTGCTCTGAGATGTAATGATCATCTGTGATGTAAATATCATATCAGTAATTAGAAATTCAGTGTTACAGAAAACAAAATTCACTAAGGTGTTAAGATAAAAGGTAAATGGGAAGCAGTGTGAACATTCCCTTCAGAAAACATATGTTTTTTTGCCAACTGAAAAACCTTAAATGAGATTCAGTTAGTGGATGACTGGTACATGATGCCTAATATTCAGATAGAAAATTGTCTTAATAATACTGTGATGACTCTACAGCCCATAGTGGACAATCTATTTCACAGATATCACGCACTTGCTTTCTGTTACTAGTATTACTTGGTAATACATTAATCTGAATGGTCTAGCAAGTGCCCTTTGCTTACGCAGCCCTCCCAAAAATCCTTATTACTATATAAAAAACACAGTGGGTTAATGCAGTAAAACATTTGAAAGAACTTTCAAAATACTCACAGTGTCCTCCAGGGCTCATATGGGTACTGGGTCCACTTATATTTAACATCTTTATTAACAATCTTGATGAGGAGGTTGAATGATTGATATGCCTAAGGGGTGAAGGGCACTACAGAGGGATCTGGATAGACTGGATCGATGGGCCAAGGCAAACTGCATGAGTTCAGTAGGGCCAAGTGTCAGGTTGTGCATTTTAGTCACAGCAGTCAACCAGTCACACCAGGCAACGCTACAGGCTTGGGGAGGAGTGGCTGGAAAATTGCCTGATGGAAAGGAACCTTGGTGTACTGATGGAAAGTCAGCTGAATATGAGTCAGAAGGGTGCCCAGGTGACCAAGAAGGCAAATGGCATCCTGGCTTGGATCAGGAATGGTGTGGTGAGCAGGACCAGGGAAGTCATCCTGCCAATGTATTCAGCACTGGTGAGGCCTCACCTCGACTACTGAGTTCAATTTGGGAAACTGAAAGGACATTGAGGTGCTGGAGCAGGTCCAAAGAAGGGCAATAAGGCTTGCAAAGGGCTTGGAGAGTATGCCCTATGAGGAGAGACTGGAAAACTCGGGGTGTTTAGTCTGGGAAAAGGAGGCTGAGGGGAGACGTTATTGCTCTCTTCCTGAAAGTTGCTTACAGTGAGAGTGGGGTTGGTCACTTCTCACTGGTGACAGGAGACAGGATGAGGGGAAGTGGCCTCAAGCTGCACCAGGGTAAGTTTAGGTTGGATATCAGGAAAAACTTCTTTACAGAAAGGGTTGTTAAACACTGCAATAGGCTCCCTAGTGAGGTGGTTGAGTCACCATCCCTGGATGTGTTTAAAAACTGTCTGGATGTGATGCTTGGGGATGTGATTTAGTGGAGGGTTGTTAGGGTAGTATGGTTAGATCGTGGTTGGAGTCGCTGATCTTTAAGATCTTTTTCAACTTGAGTGATTCTATGATTCTATGATTCTATTAACCAAACAGGTAACAGATTTGAGTACAAGTCTCAAAGTTATTTTAAGAGAGGCTAAAACATAAAATAGGAACAAGAACTAAAGATTACAGTCAGACACCAAGAATGTCCAACTTAAGAATGCCAAGGAACTACAGTGATTATTAACCAGATAAAAACTACAGCTCCTTCTGATACTATTGTACTTGCCTGTGGTTTTCCTACCTGCTTCATATAAGCATCATGAGACATCTCAGAAGAGGAGAAAGTTCATGGTTACAGCATCAACTAATGCAGAAAGTAACAGGAAAGCAGCTTTTCTCTAAGTACAATGCCAATGTCATGTTCTCAAGAAGTTCATTTAATGATAATAGGGAAAAGCATTGTTTGTCACAGTAGACACTGTAGTCTAGAGACATGGTTACATGAATTGTCATTCTGCGTTTCATAAAGACTTGACTTACTTACGTCCATTTCAAGAGGAATGCAATAAAACAGTGTTAACTATTTTGTCTGCATCATTGCATTCACCCATAACCTTGTAGAAATACATCTTCTCATCTGGCGCAATATCTCAGCAGTTTGAGACTGCAATTCTATATTGAAATTGAACTTTGTATACGTGTATGCATATGTACTTACATCCACATGAGAGGAGTGAAGTAAATATTTCTGAAGCAGTTATAAAATATATATCGCCTCCCTTCTCTTTCTACTAACAATAACTAGATATTGTTTTGTAACTAACTTGATCAAGGGTCATTACTGTTGCTGTGACACACAGCAGCAGTGCTTCCACCTCAGCTGGAGTGGTGGAAGAATATACTGATTCACTGTAACCTGACAAGGATTATGCATCTGTTTCTTCTGGTGACAGTAAAATGCTAAGCCATTTTAACAGAATTACTGGTGATTTAAAGGAGCATAGGGTAATGAAATCAGGCCAAAGCTCTTTATAAATTCCCTCCATCCTAACCTGTTTCAAATGAAAATTCTGATAACAAAGTAATTCCAGTGAGATGTTGATTTACAGGCAGCAGGGTTGCCATATCTTGCTATTTTATCATGAATTTCACTATATTGAAATCCTGTCTGCTTGAAATCAACAGTAAATTTTCTGTTGACTTCAGTGAAGTCAATATTTCACTTCTGGTACCTTTTATATAGTCTGATCTTGTGAGACAGCACGTATTTTAAAATAGTAATAGCTGCAGTATTCTGGCTATATAGAGACTTCTATATATCTCTTGAAAAAAAAAATCTTTTTAAAATATTTTTTATCTCATAATTTAAAATCTTTATAGCCAAGATACACTGTTTTTCAATGTTTTTACTGCTGATATTAAATAACATAACTTCAGAGTCGAATAGATCATCTCCTGAAAACATATTAATGTACTAAGCAATCAGCTCAAAATTGTTTGAAATAAACATGTCTATTTGTTTATATGAAGTGAGTTCATTTTCTTCCTCCAGGTATGACTTACACCCTTCCCCAAGCACTTCTATATCTTAGCATAATTAAAATCCACTAAACAGAAACTTCAGGTAAACATCCCTAGCATCACTAATGGATCCTTTTTGCTCACAGTGATCTAATTATTAGGGGTAATATTTCTCTGAAGAAAAATAATTTGTATCAGAAGTACATGCTAGAGTAAATTTAATTTGTAACTTATGTGCTGTAAATATAAACACTGCACTGAAAAGGTTTGTACTGTTTATAGTTTTATGTAGATATATTTGATAAACCTGTTTTCCTACTGTTTATGGTATTCATTCAGATTTGAAATGTCACACAGTTTAGTCTATATCACTATAGAGACCTGGTTGCTGATTTAGCTTTTCATTATTACCCATTACCCTAATGTATCTACTTCATCATGTCTGCAGAGTAGATTACATTTACAAGTTACGACTTACCATATTATTTTCTTTTAGTTGGCAGAAGATACTGGATCCTACTGGAAATACATTTTACAGGGGGAAATGCCCAGAGACAACTGATGCACCTGCCTGCTTTTGTTTTTCAACTGCTGATGAAGATGTGTTTGTTTGATTAGCAAGAGATAATTTCTTTTGTATTCCAAGTGCAAGATGTTGCACTTTCAGTATCCTCCACTATCAATACAAACTGGGGGGTGAAAGCATCGAGCACAGCCATGTCGAAAAGGATTTGATGATACTAGTGGAAATTAAGCTGGACATGATTCAGCAATGTGCTCTTATAGCCCAAAAAGCCAACCCTATCCAAGGTCGAGGGACATGATTCCGCCCCTCTGCTCTTCTCTGTGAGACCTCATTTAGAGTTCTGTGTCCAGATCTGAAATCCTCAGTACAGGAGAGATGTAGACCTGTTGGATTGCATTCAGATGAGGGCCACAAAAATGACCAAATGGAACACCTCCTCAACAAGAGCAGGCTGAAAGAGCTGAGGCTGTTCAGCCTAGACAACATTGATCAATTGAATTGTGACATTGTACCACCCTCCTTTTACCAAGAACAGACACATTTAGTTGATTCAGAACTTATTCCATCAGCTTCAGAAAAAAATATTCTGACTTCAATACTAAGTATTGACTAATTAAGCCATTCTCACTGAGTTAATAAAGTCAGAATTTTGCTATGCTACCAAGAACATCTGTTACATAAAACTGAAATTCCTTTCTTTTCCATTCTCTCCTACTTTACAGCATCTAATAAAAAAGGGAAAGAAAAAGTTAATTAAATTCACATGGAATGTGTCAAGCATTGTCAAGATATCAATGACTACTTTAATCAAAAGCAAAATGCATGTTGGTTAAGATTGGTAGTAATTAAAAGTCTTTTAGGAAAAAAAGAAAAAAAAAAGTTTTGACAGTAAAAACTGCTCTGCATTACCAAGTCTTCATCAATTTGTCAAGCAGAAAATGTTAATGTTGCTGAAAATACCTAATTGACAGTAGTGTTCAGTTAATGTACAACACCATATAAAATAAGCAAAAACTTATCTACCATTTTCTTTTTGAGCATGGATAAAACAACATTCAGTAAGACTACTTCAATGACTCCTATAGGAGAATTTTGTAATTCACTGTTCAAAATGGCAGTCATTAAGACATATAATTCTTTTTCATTTTGTAATACATCTCTAAGAACTTGTTATATCTTTTAACATTTAGTTAACAGGTAAGGAAAGCATATAGAGATGATATGACTTGCCCAAAATTTAACATGTCATTGGCAAAAACATGGAAAGACATCAAAGTTTTTAAGTCATAGCTACATGGTCTCTTCTCTCAACAAAGTTGATGCTACTGAAGTTCAGTATTGACTTGTCCAATGTCAACAACATGATATTTCAGTACACAGGATGACTTAGCAGATCCCCCATCTTCAAAGACTCTTAAGAGAAGCATAACATTCAAAAAATGTATTTGAAGCCTCAGTGAAGTTGTATATTGCTGTATATAAATAAAGGAAATGAAAATAACATTCCATAAATACCATCATTAAATGATTCCTCTTTAGGGTGAAACTATATGGCGAATGAATGTGAATGTTCTGAATGGTTTTTAGAAGAAAAGGTCTGGATGGAGATAGTATAAACAATACAAGAAACTAAAATAAAGCAAAATAAACAGATGCAAGTAATGGAAGGCAATGAACCTTAGGGGTCAATTCACCTCAGCCTAAGATAGACATGCAGATTTCATCAGAAAATGTCTTTTTTTTCCCTATTGTGGAGACCTAGACAGCCAGCCTGTATCAAGTGCATCAGTTCAACCCATGAAAAGTTTATTTTTCCACTAGTGCTGCCTGTGCTTACCAGTCGGGCTCTCAATCATAGAATCACAGAATTGCAGGGATTGGAAGGGACCTCTGGAGATCATGAGTTCAAGCTAACTGCTAAAGCTGTTGCCTTAGAGTAGGTTGCAGAGGAATGCATCCAATTGGGTTTTGAAAACTTCCCAGGGAGGAGATCTGTAACTATTCCAAGCAGACTGTCCCACTGCTTTATAAATATTAGTAAAGAAGATCTTTCTTATATTCAGATGGAAATTCCTGCATTCTAGTTTGTATCCATTGCCTTATGTCTTGTTACTAGGCATCAAGAAAAAGAGCCTGGCCCCCTCCACATTACACCTGCCTTTAGATATCTGTTAAGTGTTGATAACATCCCCTCTCAGTCTTCTCTTCTCTGGGCTGAATAGTCCCAGGATTCTCAGTCTTTTCACATATGACAGATACTCCAGACCCTTCAACATTATTGCAGCCCTCTACTGAATTCTCTCCAATATAAACCTGTCTTTCTTGAACTGGGAAGCCCAGAACTGAACACAGTATTCTAGATGTGGCCACACCAGGGCATAGCAGAGGGAGAAGAAAAACACCCTTGACAGCTGTCTATGCTCTTTTAAATGCAATCCAAGATACCACTGTTCTTCTGATACTGTGGTTTAATCTATCAAGAAGCTCAGTACCACACAGCCCCACACAATACCACACCAGATGGGGAAGAGACTTTAAATAAACATCAAATTCATAGGTTGAGATAAAACTATTTACTAAAATAGAAAAGGAAGAAAGAAATAATAGTAATGAGGGCGTATATACATATTTTAAAAAGTGATGTGTAACACAATTTCTGACCACCCTCTGAACAATTCCCAGCCACTCCCCAAGCAACAGCTTGCCCCCTATCCAACTTCTTAAATTTTATGGATTTGCTTGTTAGTTTCTTTTTTTTTGTTGTTTTTGTTTTGTTTTGTTTTGTTTTCATATGTTGTTATATGGTATAGAGAATCCCTTTGTCCAGTTTGGGTCAGCTATCCGGGTTCTATCCGCTCCCAGGTTCTTGCTCCCCTTCCCAGCTCCATCATGGGCAGAACAGCACAGGAACCCAAGAAACTGAAATGTTCCTGGCTGTGTACAGCACTGTTTAGCAACAACATCAGCGTGTTATCAATTTTTTTTTTTCCTCCTAAAACCAAAACATGACATCACAAAAGACTCAATGAAGAAAATCAATTCTGTCCAGGGTGAATCCAGGATATCTGGACACAAAGGCACACTGCTGGCTCAGGCCAACTTGTAGTCCACCAGGGCACCTGAGTTTTTCTCCACCTGGCTCCTTTCCAGCAGGTCAGATCCTACCCTTTACTCATGTATGTTGTTATTCCTCCCCAGGTATATGACTCCACACTTGCCCTTGTTGAATTTGAACCTTAAAAGCTCTTTTCTGCCCAGCTGTACAGCCTGTTCAGATCTCACTGAATGGCAGCACAGATTTCTCATGTGTCAGCCGTTACTCCCAGCTTTAAATTATCAGTGAATTTGCTGAGAATGCACTCTACTCCATCATCCAAATCATCAGTGAAGATATTAGGCAAGATCAGACCTAGTATCAGCAGCTGAGGAACATCAATCACTGATCACTGTCATGGAGTTGACTAGACCAATCTATGCCCATGACAGGGGGGGGCAGTAGGCTCCTGCCTCCCTCCCACCCCAGCCCCACAGAATGGGAAGGAAGGAAGGAAGGAAGGAAGGAAGGAAGGAAGGAAGGAAGGAAGGAAGGAAGGAAGGAAGGAAGGAAGGAAGGAAGGAAGGAAGGAAGGAAGGAAGGAAGGAAGGAAGGAAGGAAGGAAGGAAGGAAGGAAGGAAGGAAGGAAGGAAGGAAGGAAGGAAGGAAGGAAGGAAGGAAGGAAGGAAGGAAGGAAGGAAGGAAGGAAGGAAGGAAGGAAGGAAGGAAGGAAGGAAGGAAGGAAGGAAGGAAGGGAGAAAAAAAACAGCGGCAACATTCTATGGAGGAAAACTTATTTTACTATGATACCGGAATACAAGATAACACAATATAATACAATTTAATTGAAATTGAGATTAATAAATCAGACAAGATAGGAGAGAGAGTTTGGAGACCAAGTCAAACCTGAAGAGCTTGGAGCGGCTAGGAAAGCACCCTCCAGCACCCACTACCAAGCAGTAAGAGACTGCCCCCCACGTGGAATGGGCAGATCCCATGACTTCTGTAATGTACAGTCACCTGGAATTGTAGAATTAACACTTTAATGCCCAGTACACTACATGATGTTTTGATGTGGAATACTGAAAACCAAAAAAAAAACATCAACCATGACAATCACAAATCTCTGAGCTCTGCCAGTGAGATCTTAATCCATTTCACCATCCACTCGTTTGTCCCATATTGGCCCATGTGACCCTAATGAGGTTCAGTAAGACCAAATGCAAGGTGTTGCACCTGAGCTGGGGCAATCCCAGATGTTTATACAGATTGGGCAAAGAACCTGTCAACCATTTACGGGCTGTTTCAGCCTGATTCTGTGACTAGGGGAGTGGAGGAATCTGCGGATCTGCACCTCCAGAAAAAGGGAAACAGGGGACCCAAAATAACTGAAAACAGCAGCAACGATCTGAGGTAAAACAAACTCATTTACTAAACACAGTATAAGAATGCAAAGTAATCTGATGTAATGGAATTGAAGCTAATAAATCAAGATATAATAAAAGAAGGTGTGTCCGAAAATTGGATAGGCCACACCACAATGCTGAGGTGAGATGTGCATGTTATGTGGATGATATGATGTGCAATACTGATAACCAAAAATCACAAAACCATGACATTCCACCTCTTATTCTACATCACTGCATCATGCTTAATATATACAAACAAAATATAATTACCAAACATTAAACACACACACACAAACCTATGTACGTACACATGGAATTACTGACTGCACTCCCCCAATATCAGATTCCATTGTGGTACATGTTGAACATCCCGATTTCTCTGCATCACCCACCAAGGTGACCCAGGTCCCTGGGCAAAAACAATTCCACGAAGAGGTCTGCCCTTCCCAGAAGCTGGAAAGACCCAACCTGCTTTTGCCAACATGTTCTTTACGTGTACTACAGGGACCTTATCTCCCTTGACAGTATGTAGGGAGCTAGCAGGACTATTGCGATTGATCAGTCATCTAGTATTGACCAACCAGGTGGCTTCTGCCAAATGCTTCTCCCAATGCTTAAATGTTCCACCACCCATGGCTTTCAACAACCCATTGTAGCGTTCAATTTTACCAGAAGCTGGTGCATGGTAGGGGGCATGATAAATCCACTCAATGCCATGATCTTTGGCCCAAGTATTTACAAGAGAATTTTTGAAATGAGTCCCATTATCTGACTCAATTCTTTCTGCCATGTCACCACAGGACTTCTTTCTTGAGATCCAATATGCTGTTTCAGGCAATAGCATGGGGTGCTGCATTTGTGTCAAAGCCACCCAGTGGTTGCCTCTATCATAGTAAGCACATATTGCTTACCATTGCGAGATCGTGGCAAGGTGATATAATCAACCTGCCATGCCTCTCCGTATTTATACCTTTGCCATCATCATTTCCCCCAGAGAGGTTTCATTCTCTAGGCTTGTTTAATTGTGGTGCATGTGTCACAGTCCACAGAATAACCTGTGCAATAGCATCCATAGTTAAGTCTACCCCTCAGTCTCTAGCCCATTTGTATGTTGCATCCCTTCGTTGATGACCCAAGGTCTCATGGACCCACAGAGCTAGGAATAATCCACTCTTGTTCTGCCAGTCCAGGTCTATTTGAGCTACCTTAATTTTGGCAGCTCTATCTATCTGATGGTTATTTTTACCTGTTCTTCAGTAGCCCGACTCATGAGCATCTACACGGCCCACCTTTAGAACCATATTCTTTATTCGGGCAGCAATGTCTTTCCACAGTTCAGCAGCCCAATTAGGCTTACCCCTTCTTTGCCAATTGTTCTGTTCCCACTGCTGTAACCACCCCCATAAAGCATTTGCTACCATCCATGAGTTAGTGTAAAGATAAAGCATTGGCCACCTCTCCCACTCAGCAACATCTAAGGTCAGATAGACAGCCTTTACCTCTGTGAACTGACTTTATTCTCCTTTCCCTTCAGTGACCTCTGCAACTTGTCGTGTGGGGCTCCACCCAGCAGCTTTCCATCTGTGATGCTTCCCTACAATACGACACGATCCATCTGTGAACAGGGCATATTTCTTTTCATTCTCTGGTAATTCATTGTATGGTGGGGCCACTATAGCATGCAATACTTCTGTTGTTGATGTTGCAAACTTTTTACCTTCAGGCCAGTCCATGATGACTCTAGCATTCCTGGGCGGCTGAAGTTCCCCATCCGTGTTCGTTGTGTAATCGGTGCAATCCACTTACTCCAGGTGGCATCAGTAGCATGATGGGTGGAGGGAACCCTTCCCTTGAACATCCAGTTCAGCACTGGCAGTAGAGGTGCCAGAAGGAGCTCTGCTTCAGTTCCGATTACTTCGGAAGCAGCCAGAGCCCCCTCATATATGGCTAAGATCTCCTTCTCAGTTGGAGTGTAGCACTCTTCAGACCCTCTGTACACCTGACTCCAAAATCCCAGGGGTTGGCCTTGGGTCTCTCCTGAGGCTCTTTGCCACAAACTCCAAGTGGGACCTTTATCTCCAGCAGCAGTGTAAGGGATGTCCTTTACATTATGTCCCATCTGTACTGGCCGCAGAGCCACAGCACCGCTTCTCTCTTGTTTAATCTGCTCAAAAGCCTGCTGCTACTCAGGGCCCCGCACAAAGTTATACTGTTATATAAAGTTATCCGAAAATTGGATAGGCCTCACCACAACACTGAGGTGAGATGTGCAGTGCAGTTGAGCTGATGAAGAAAAGCAGACGGAGAAGAGCAGACAAAGGAGTGCAGGCGAAGAAGAGCATAAGAGAACATCAGGTGACCTTGCCAGGAGTTGTATCTCCTTGCTGACTGCAAAGCCCCCTGGGGAATGTAGTTCTTCTTCTCGTCTGGACAGGCACCCCGAACTTGAGCATCAACAGTCATACCCCCCGTGCATTGCATGATGTTATGATGTGGAATACCGATAACCAAAAATCATAAAAGCGTGACAGAACGCCTTGAGAGCAGCCCTGTGGAGAAGGACTTGGAAGTCCTGGTGGGCAAAAAGCTGGACATGAGCCAGCAGTGTGTGCTTGCAGCTCAGAAGGCCAACTGTGTTCTGAGCTGTATTAAATAAGGGGTGGCCAACAGGGAGAGGGAGGTGATTGTCCCCCTCTACTCAGCTCTTGTGAGGCCCCATCTGCAGTACTGCGTACAGGCCTGAGGCCCCCAGTACAGGAAGGACATGGAGCTCTTTGAATGGGTCCAGAGGAGGGCACTATGATGATCAGAAGGCTGGAACAGCTCTTCTCTGAGGAAAGGTTGAGGTAATTGGGTTTGTTTAGCTTGGAGAAGAGAAGGCTGCAGGGAGACCTCACTGTGACCTCATTCCAGTACCTGAAAGAAGCATATAAACAGCAGTGGGAATGGCTGTTTATGAGGGTGGGTAGTGATAGGACCAGGGAGAATAGTTTTAAACTGAGACAGAGGAGGTTTAGGTTAGACATTAGGAGAAAGTTTTCACTCAGAGGGTGGTGACATAATGAACCGAAGGATGTTGTGGATGTCCCATCCCTGGAGGCATTCAAGGCCAGGCTGAATGTGACTCTGGTCAGTCTGGTCTAGTGGGTGGTGACCCTGCACATAGCAAGAAGGTTGAAACCTGATGATCTTTGAGGTCCTTTTCAACTCAGGCCATTCTATGATTCTATAAATTCCCCATATATTTTGGTGAGCTGCAGCATTTAGTTTACACTTGACAACAAAGTCACTGATGAGCATAAGATAGTCACTGAGCTAGTTGCTGAATAGTAAGCATTCAGGTGCACTGTTATGAGTTCAGTCACCTATGCATGTGATGGGAGCTTTAGATCTGACTTTTTTGGCCTATTTCTTTTCTTTGAAATACATCTTGAAATATCTTCTACGCTCACCAGTGACTGGACACTGGAGCAAAAGATATGAGAGACAAAGTCTATTCCTTTCTGATGCCAAACATTTGATGAGTCATATACCCAACATATGCCTTTCTCTGCATATTTCTTGCATTTTCAGTCGTTGATATCATGAGTTCTGGTAATATCTACTTTCTGAGACATTATACAAGCCACGCACTTTAAAGCATGATTTTTCATAAATATTTTGTTAGAATTAAAGCAGTCATTATGCCCAGATCACCACACAGGATGTTTCTATGTATTCCTGTGTTTTAGTGTAATGAGGGAAGGACTGAAAATCAATTGAGTTAAATATTTTTAATTTAATTAATATTTGAAAATAGTACTGAGGAAAGGAGATTGAAACTGGAAGAAAGAAATGGAATATTTCTCTATTTTTAAGTACCATGATTTTTTTAAAACTTTTTTTCTCTATAAATGTAGAAATTAGTATATTTTCCTTGCTAATACAGATTTACATAAGAAGTTACAATTACCTATATGTATATCATAAACTGTATTCTGAATTGTGTCAAAACTGGATTAAAATCCAAGTGACATATGTGATTGGCATGGACAAAAGTCAGCAATTATCATGAGTTTCGGATGTTCTAAACCACCATGAGTTTCTGATCTTGATCTACAAAACACAAAGTAGCTTCTGATAACATCTACTTTTGCTCAAGTGACTGAATAAGGAAGCTTGGGTTTCACAAACTTTAATGTTCTGTTTACACAAATAAGTATAAAAAATCTAGTATTTTTAAACAGCACACGAATTTCTTAAATATGAAAACATTCTGCAACTATGTGCTGTTTCAAGCCATGGTATCTTACAATTGGTACTGCTGAACCTGGTACTCTGCTGGACTTCCTTTGTGGCCCTGGAGAAGCCATTTGATATCTTTGTTGGGAGACTCAGGTATATGGAGCTGGATGTGGCCCTGGGCAACGTGATCCAGTGCTTGATCTAGTGGTTGGCAACCCCACCCACAGCAGGAGGATTAGAACTTAGGGGTCCCTTCCAACCCAAACAGTTCTATGATTCTATGATTACTTGGTCTAAGAAGTAGATGTTCAGGGTGCTTGTTCTTGCACTTAGTTAGATGTTAGCAGTAACTTCGCTGCAAAGCCAGCTGCCCGTGAATTATTTCACTCTAGAGGGCGCTTCCTTGACGCTTCATTCCTCTTGTCATTACATGATTGCATAATCCCTCTATTTTCAACATAAAAGAAAAAAATCTGTGCTTACCAGAAGTTTTCCAGGAATCTGACACTGCACCAGAAGTCTCATTTTGTTAATAAGATCAAATTTTAACATCACAGCCATGATCTCTCCTATAATCTGCTGATATGAAGAAGTTTTCTTGTGGCAGCAAACATACAGAAGTCAATGGTTATACTGCCACAGCTAAAAGAGTGTGTTTCATAAAATATATCAAGAATCACCTAGAAAGTGTATCTTTTTGAAAACTTGGTGCGAGGCTGTGAGTGATAAACATGGGTCAGAGTAGGAGAAAACTAAAGATTTGTAGAACAGCCTTGAGGCACTATAATGATAACTGGGTGATGAAGGCCACATGAGAGAATGAAACTGTGAACCAGCACTACTGAAGTGTTTATTGAACTCTGGCTCCTGGGAAGTTGTGATTCACACACAGTTATCAAACATCTTTGACACAGCAAAGACTATAGTGGAGGTATTCCACTTCTCTGGGTCATTTCTGAGTGAAATACGAATTAAATCCCTTATGGATTTGCTTTATGAGGGCTTCAGCTCATTTACTTTGCACTCATTTTCTGCAATAGACACACAAGGAGACACAGATAACACAAGAACCTAAGTAGAAGAGATAGAAAAAAAAATAAATAAATAAAGAAAAAGAAAACAGCTGCTGAATTTTAAAATTCCATTCAAGATTTACTTGTACTGCTCAACACCAGGAGGAAAAACAAAAGTATTCAGCAAACTCAGCGGGAATGTAGATCAAATCCAGAGTCAAATTGATGATTACACGATGACTATAATTCATAGGGATTTAGATGGTAATACTTTACATTACAAGGAAAGTGTGATAACCATGCATGTAAATGTTAATTTCCATGGAAATTACCACAATAAAGCACTTTGAGGTATTATCTTTCATGTAGCAAAGGTCCCTGGGTACTTTATTATTCAAAACAACTTAAAACTATGTAAGACAAACTTTTCTTGCATTTGATTTAACAGCAGAAATGGAGACCAACTTTCTGCATTTCTGAAAATGATAAACATTTCCAGACAGTAACAACACTTCTGCTATAGTGTTTCTGACATCTTTGTTCACCTCAGCTTTCTACTTTTCTACTTTTGTGCTTGAAAATGTTGCTGGTTGGACTTTTTTCTGTTGCTAAACATCAAACCTCCCACAGGCTACAGTTTTCAGCAGTAAAAACCTACTAAATGCTATTTAAAATTCACTCTTTGTGCTTCTCTCTACTGGTGGAGAAAAAAATGTCTTCCAAAACAACATATAAACTGCAAATGGCACCAGAATATTGCCTTAGTGATATCAGTCCTTGATCTACAGTGCTCTATAACTTCAGTTATGAGGAATGAACCCTAGCTACTCTTTTTCAAGGGGCATTATTCTCACACTGAATGCTTCTGCAATTGAAAGATCTTCACTGGAATAATTTTTTGCAAGTTTGGCCTCATATGCTAGTCTCTAGCAATTATATTTTAATTTCTCACCCACTTAGGAAGATGTACATCTTCTTCTTTGGCTTTTGTATGGATAAATATTCATATATATTTTTCTCACTTTCATTGTATAATACATGTAATTCCAAAGAGGTGACTTCAAAGGGCCAAGGAACAGCTTAAATGCCTGGTAATTTCTCTATATTCATGCTACATTTTATTATCTGCTGATCTTTATTAAATGTTTTTGCACACTAAGCGTGTATATAAATCCCCTTTAAATGCTCTGGAATTAATTCTTATCAAGCTAAATTTGGGATAGGAAAAAATATTTGCTGGATGGAATGTCCTCACAAGAGTACTTAATATTAATTGCCATTTACTTGCACATCAGTGTCCAAAAGACTTTACTATTTTCTAGCTAGTTTACAGTGAGGAATCATTTCCATGCAGACATTTATTGTATCTAGTAAGTTAATTGAAATGTAAGAGTTATAATACAGATTAAATGGCTAATTCTTGCAAAGTCTGCACTAGTAAAAAAAAAAAAAAAAAAAAAGTTCTGCATCTGTGGATGAGTTAAAGAAGCACATTTCAACTGCTGGCACAAGGACTGGCTGTTATGTAAGTTCTTGTCGTTTGGCTATCATTTCCCTGAAGGAGATGAAATAGTTCCTTGATAGTTGACAGTCTTCTCCCAGACTTGCAAGCTGTCTTTAAAACAACTGTTTTCACTGCAGTTTGCACGTGGAGATAGAGATTGCAAATCAGAAAATTTCCTCCATTGCTTGTGCCACCCAGCACACTTCAGAAAAGTGCTGTCTTTGTCTACACTTCACTTCTTGCAGTGTCATGAAGACCCCATATCAGGAATTTGTTCTCTGTATTCACATGAGCTGCCTCACTTATGCAGGTGAACATCTGAACACTGTTTATTGAGGAGAAAAAGTAAATGGATATTTTGAACAGAAATTAAAATTTCCAGGGAATCAGTATATCTTTTTAAAGAATAGTTGTTTTTTTTGTTGTTGTTGAAATGGATGGATCTTCCAGCATAACAATAAAGCATAAGGCATTTGCTTTCATTTTGGCACATCACTGGATTGTGTTACTGAAGAGGTCAGTTGTACAAACAATGTTTTTGGCAACAAAGTCAGTTTAAGAAATTTCCTTTCCCTGACCCCAGCTGCTTGTTCTAATCTCCATGTCACAGTTTGCTTCCTTCTCACTCGTGCCAATGCCATCTGCTTTTGTTGCTGAAGAAAATATTTCTGTAATTACATCCCAGGCTGCCACAGTGTAGTCTGCAAGTCCCATTGCCTCTTTTTTGTTTGTGAGGTATACAGTGTGCACAAGAGCAGATGGTGGAAACTCGTAGAAAGAAAAAAAAAAAAGAGATTGGCCTTACTGAGTTGAGCTAGAAATCTGTTTCATCCTCTGTTTCTGATTACAGACAAAATCAGGATATTAGGAAAAAAAAGTATGCTCTGTACAAGTAGACAATTACAATTTTGCTGACAGTTCTTCCACACGTGGCAAGGAAACATTCAGAGGAACAGGTTTTATTAGCAGCCTCACAGTCTCCATTAACTTCTACAGCCTACCTTTTAACCAAGGCAGATTTTGGTATCAACAACAACCTTGTAAGAAGGCAAAAGATGACGGAACATGAATCATTTGAGCTGCCATTTCCTCGAGCTAATCATTTTTTACTTCTGTAATATCATCTTTATCTCATCCCTCACTAATCTTTTCTCTAGATTATTGATTTATTTCAGATGCTTATCTATGGGGAAGCATACCTGCTCTGGGTGCAGGAACATCTTGACGTACACTTTGGCACACATTAATGTAAAGACTATCTCATAGCAATCTGGTTTCCTTTAAAACTTTTGTCACAAAGGATTCTGATCAAATACTTTTTCTTCAGAAAGTATTTCTTAGATTATATAAAAACACCCAATTCCTCTTATCCATAAGTTATTCAACCATTGCTTTCACAAGGTACAGTGGTACTTCAAGATCTGCAAAAAATTACCAAGCTGAGCCATTAAAAACCAAACCAAGCAAAACAAAATAAAAAACAAACAAACAAACAAAAACAACATATATTTTGTAACTGTTCAAGTATTTATAGGCATTTCCCTTAAAAACTGAAGATCAGTTTTTCACCTGTACAGGATGGAGATAACTTCTTTGCCCTCAAATAAAGTAAGATAGACTTCAGAGAAATAGTCACAGAAGAGACAAAATGCTTTAATAAGCAGATAATTTAGAAGAACTTTACTGAAATTAGTTGACTATATAATGCATATCTATTTAATATCAATTAATACATTTCATGGAATACACAAACTGCATAATTTCATAAAATTAGCAGGATTAAAGATGCCAAGGAATCCAAACAGAATATAATAATGTTTTTTCCTGTTGTCATAGCTTTATGTTTTTGGTTTGGTTTTTTTCTTTTTTTTTTGGTTTTCAGTATTCTGCATCAAAACATCACATAGTGTACTAGTCATTAAAGTGTTAATGCCCCAATTCCAGGTACCTATCCCTGTACATTACAGCAGTCACGGGATCTGCCCATTCCATGTGGGGGGCGCTCTCTTACTGCCTGGCAGTGGGTGCTGAAGGGTGCTTTCCTAGCCGTTCCAAGCTCTTCAGGTTTGACTCGGTCTTGGGAACTCTCTCTCCTATCTTGTCTGATTTATTAATCTCAATTTCAATTAAATTGTATTATATTGTGTTATCTTGTATTCCGGTATCATAGTAAAATAAGTTTTCCTCCATAGAATGTTGCCACTGTTTTTTCCTCCCTTCCTTCCTTCCTTCCTTCCCATTTTGTGGGGCTGGGGTGGGGGGGAGGCAGGGGCCTACTGCCTCCCCCTGTCACGGGCACAGATTGATCTAGTCTACTCTGTGACACCTGTGAGAAATCTTGCCTAGAATTTCAGTTACAGTTGTGAGGAAGTAAATAGTGATTTTGTATAAAGATGGGAAAATGTTAGGGGAAACATGAGTGAAATGATAGAGGAATGCCTCTTTAAGGCAAAGACCTCTTATTTTACGCTAATTCAACACTGCATTACAAAAACTATGCATTTCATTTTCTAGTTTTTGTTAATTTGTGTGCCCTATACAGACCTAGGTAGTCTGATTTTAGTCTGTGACTACCTATATGTGTGAAATTGAAGACTATTCCTTTTACAGCTTCTCTACAGCCATTGCATTTACCTCTAGGACATTTCTGACTGCTGTTCATGGTTTTTCCTATGGAGAGAAAATCTTTATTTTATTTATATTGAATGCAGTGTGGTCCAGCCTTTTGTGCACCAGAACAAAGTCCTACTACTCAGAGCTTCTCTGCAGGAGTTCTCCCAGTCTGTATTCGTATCTTGGATTTCCCTGATCAAATGCAACATTTTTGCACTTGGGATTGCTGAATCTCATTAGGTTCAAAAGGGCCAATTTTTCAAGTCTAGTCTAGCATTAACCAGCTAAGAATTAGGTGCCTCCATCTCAGTCATCCAAGTGTCCTTTCTAGTTTGTATAGAAGAGTCTGAGAGTGAGAAATTTGCCTTATTTTTATCTTTTACTTTAGAATTAAATGGTTTCCAACTAACCTTAACTGAGTAATCGAGAAGTGATCTAAGACTGGAAGCCTCGATTGAGTAAGTCAAGTGTGGATATCTTTGATCTAGTGACCTGCAGACCTGTTTTATTAAGAAGTGTGAACTGTACCTTTTCAGGAATCTGAGCATATCCAAGTGTAGTTTAGGTAGACACAACAGAAAAAACACCCAATCAGTTCCAAACTCCTCTTCCAGATGAGTTGCCACCATCCCTAATACTAATACTTTTCCTGCTTCTTGGCACATTTCCAAAGTTTCCACTGGGTTCTTGGTTTTCACGTTCAGTAAGTAGGTGAAAGGACTTAAGGAGTATGTGAAAGTGCACAGGTCACTCCCATCACACAATTCTTTAGCAACACTGGACAACCTGGTTTGGTCAATCTGTGTAACTTAGAGTATAACTGAGTTCCAGATGATGCAGTTACTTCCCCTGGCCTGCTAACTACCCCTCTTTTGATGCAGCTGAGGACACAGTGGGCTTTTCAGACTATACCTAATATATACCCCTGTACTCAGTTCTGCTGAGGCTGCACCTCAAGTACTGTGTCCAGTACTGGGCCCCTCACTGGAAGAAAGACATTGAGGCTCTGGAGCAGGTTCAAAGAAGGGCAACAAAGCTGGTGAGGGGTCTGGAGCACAGGTCTTATGCAGAGCGGCTGGAGGAGCGGGGATTGTTCAGTCTGGAGAAGAGGAAGCTCAGGGGAGTCCTTATTGCTCTCCATAACTACCTGAAGGGAGGTTGTTATGAGATGGGGGTCAGCCTCTTCTCTCGTGTAACAAGTGGTAGAACTAAATGGAATAGCCTCAAGCTGTGCCAGGGGAGATTTAGGCTGGACATTAGGAAATATTACTTTTCTGAAAGAGTGGTCAAGCACTGGAATGTGCTGCCCAGGGAGGTGGTGGAGCCACTGACCCTGGAGGTGTTCAAAGAACGTTTGGATTTTGTGTTGAGAGACATGTTTTAGTGAGTACTGTTGGTGACCGGTGGATGGTTGGACTGGATGATCTTGTAGGTCTTTTCCAACCTTGGTGATTCTGTGATTCTGTCATACACCTAAGTACATATACACATTGTACACATTTTTATCTCTTTCCATATATATATTGATTGATTGATGGATGCATGGATGAATGGAAATAGATGTAGATACAGTGATAGATATAGATATCTTCCTTTTTTTCAGAAGAAAGACTTTTGTTCGTATTCTCTTACTGGACAAGTAAAATGTGTTTCTGTTTGCAAGAGGATGTGAATACACTTTGTTGACATTAAACAATACTTATAATATCAAGATTGTATGATTGAATGATCCTGGAGCACAGAATTTGTTTCATTCCTGATTAGAGAGCAGATTGGTGAGCAGGTCTATTTTTTTATTTTTTAATTTCAATAGGAGTAAAGAAAACAGGCATTGTTATTCTTCAAATCAAGATCATAGTCAAATAATCCAGAAACTTCATTATGAGTTGATAACAAATTCCAAAGGAAAGGGGAATAGGAAAATAGAATGAAGATCAGCTGATTTAACATGAAAAATCTGTGTAAGAGATCAGGACATAGTGCCAGTGGAACTTACTCAGAAATGTTTAAAAAGAGCAAATTGCAAAAAATAACACACACAGTGTAATACTGAATTGAAATCACCATGTTTGTCTGGTAGATTCTGGCTGTTTTTCAAACCAGTTTGTTGACATGTCATTTTTTATTCTTGTGAGTTGTCACTGAAATGGTCTGTATACAGTGATACAACATTCTGGTGCTTTAGATTTGCCTACCAGCTTCATTTAATAGTCTGAATTACCATTTCAAGCACTGTCTACAAAACTCCTGAGAAATTTACTGATAAAAGTGAGCAAAAGATCATCTGCCAAGTGTAATAGAACTGATGTGTAAAAAATTCAGCTGCATGGAAATTACATTTCAGAAAGGAATTCAGAACAGGCTTTGAGTATTTAAAAAATTCCATAAAACAGAAAGAACAATTTAAAGGTAATCAAAACATTGTACTTATTTTTTAACTACCATGCACTTTTTTTAATGCAAAATTTCATCATGAGATAAAAGGTGTAAGCCTGAAAATGCCCAGATACTCTTACCTCTTTATGAACAATGATTGGGCCTTCTGTTTTTCATGTCATTTTTCAGCTTTTCTATGACAATATGATATTTGTGGGCATGATGCCTTCACAGTTTAGGAAAAGCCAATTAGTACAGAATACAGGAGCAAAATTAGAGTATTCTCTGCATATGCTATTTTCCCCTCAGGGAAAGAATAAAAGAGAAACAATATGTGACATGCAGTTGTGTTTTTTAATTCACTACTGGAGGGCTATAGTTGAGCACAGACCATCCAAAAACTTCAGAGGCAAATATTAGGATGTCTTGCTCCAAAAATTTGATAAATGTGTACATGAAATCAGATGGTGGCATTTTTCTTTATTTTATTTTGCTATGAAATGAAAATGATTCATCAAATATTTTGCATAACAGATATTTAAAAAAAATCATGTGATCAAGCAGATACAATGAATGTTTGTTTGTTTGATTGTTTTCCAATTTTTTGTTAAATAAATGGATCCATCTAGCAAAAAACAGACCTAGTTTTCTTCGTGATGGAAATTCCTTCCAACTAGACTTTTCTCATAATTAGCTTTCAGTGGTGGTTTAAGCTGGGGTTGGCTTTGAACACAGTAAAATTGGACTGAAAGAAAAAAAATAGTATCTTAGTGGCATACGTCGAAGTCCAGCCATCCTGCAAAAGAAGGTGGTATTTCTACATTTTACCTACAAATCTTTTCACGGTACTTGAATCTGTCTTTACCACTGACCATTCATGTCTTGTGGTTTTCCGTGTCTGTAGCAACGACCATTCTCATTTTGATGCCTGTTTTGCAGATTCAATATAGGGAGAAGGTATTTTTAGAACATATTCTCTGGGGGAAAAAAGAAGAGAATTTATTACCATGTGATGAAAAACTCTGAGCTGAGGAAAAATCCATCCCTACCCAGAAAGCATTTACCTACTCTCCAACTGCAAAGTTTTTCTCTGTCTTTACACCCATCTGTCATAAAGAATGCTGATACATTTAATGTGTACACCAAGTGTGCATACCTTGACTTTTCAAATACCATATTTGAAAATCAGGAGGAATTAGACTCTGTATATATTCTCCTTGCTGACATCTCTTTTCCTGTTTCACAGCTGGATCAGCAGTGAATTTACCTATCCATGTTCAGGGACAAAATTTTCATTCTCTTCACTTTGGATCTGTAGCATTCCTTTATCTCTCAGGGGACTACAGGAAAATATCCTGCTGGATTAATCATGTTAAATCTCTGCAAAGTATAACATCTCCCTAACTACAGAGGAAGAATTCAGAAATCTGTGCCATTTTAGCAGCACTCCATAGACATTAAAGACATGCTTGCAGTGACTACTAGTGACAAAAAGAGCAAAAGACTTTCTTTTGCAGATGAGAGAAATGAAGATGAATGCAGCATCTGATGCACAGACTCATATGTGAACAATCCAAATCATTTATTACAAGTTCTCACATCACTTATATACCTTCACAAGTTTCCTTTTTCTAGCTTTCCCATTCGCTCCTACAACTTTCCCATTCACCTTTACATGTCAACAGAGTATTGTACAAACACTCTTCAATCATTCATGCAGGCACTTATCCAATCAGAGCTGTGAGATGTTCTTTCTTCTTCTAGAGGTGTCCTTGGTTCTCATGCTGTTTATCTTGCTCCACAGCTGCTACTCTGAACAGTTTTTCTTGTATTCTCAGATGAAAATGAAAAGAAGGAAAAGTGAAAATTGTTTCTTGTAGGTTCCTAAGGGGGGGAGAGATTTGGAAAGGGTTATGGTGTGTTACAGTGGAAAAAAATGTAGTCAAATTGCTCTGTGAAATTTACAACTGAAAGCTATGGAGAGTCATATAACACCAGGGGCCTGGGAAGATAGCTCAGGGCTTGCAGTACAAACAACTCTGTGAGATGCTGAGCCCAGGTAAACAACTAGAGAATCAGTATTATTCAGAGAACAGTGATAATGCATTTCTGTCTGTTCTGGGACTGATCAGCTCAACCGGATACTGAACTCTGCAAATCAGGTGTGGTGGTGAATGTAATACAGCTGGTGACCAGTTGAGAGTGGTGTTTTTCAGAGGTCAGCACTGGGGACTGTCCCATTTAATCCCTTGGTGACCTGAACAAAGAGATTGAATGTACCCTCAGTAATTTTGCAGATGACATCAAGCTGGGAGAAAGTGTCCATCAGCCAGGTGGTAGAAAGGTTCTACAGATGTAGATAGGCTGGATTACTGGTATGAGATCAATGGGATAAATTCAACGTGTCCAATTGCCAGGTTCTGCACTTTAGACACAACAATGATAAAGGCTTGGGGCAGAATGGATGGAGGACTTTGTGGAAGAAACCAACTTGGGTTGTCTCAGTTGATGCTCTGCTGAACATGAACCAGCAGTGTGCCAGGTGGACAAGATGGCCAATGGAATCCTTGCTTGTGTAAGAAAGTGTTGCCAGCAGGAGCAGGGAGAGGATCATCCCTCTGTACCCAGCACTGGTGAGGCTGCGCCTCAAATACTGTTTTCAGTTTTGGTTCCCCCACTATGAAAAAGATATTGAGTCCTTGCAGCATGTCCAGAGAAGGGAATGAAGCCAGTAGGGGGTCTAGAGCACAGGATTTATGAGGAGTGATTGAGGGAACTGGGATTATTTATTCTGGAGAAGAGGAGGCTCAAGGGTGACCTTACCTTTCTCTATAACTGTCTGAAAGGAGCCTATAGCAAGGTGGGGACTGGCCTCTTCTCTTGTTTAACTAGTGACAGGACCAAAGGGAATTGCCTCAAGTTGTATGAGGGGAGATTCAGTTTAGACAAATTTCGTCTGTGACAGAGTGATCAGGTGCTGAAAGTGGCTGCCCCGGGAGGTGATGTAGTCTCTGCCCCGGGAGGTGATGTAGTCTCTGCCCCTGGAGGTGTCCAAAAACTGTTTAGCTGTTATACTGAGGGATATGGTTTAGAACGCATATGGTGGTTGGTCAACAGCTGGATTGGATAATCTTGGAGGTCTTTTCCAACCTTGAGGAGTTAGTGATTCTATGATTCTATGACAAGCCTGAATGATGTGCTGCAATCCCACTACTCATTGCAGCTGAAACATTTAACTAAGAGCCTATGCATAGGGGAAATGAAATGAAGTGGACGATCTTTATTTTTAAAATTTGTGGGTTTTATCGCGAGGTGCAAAAATAGAGGAAAGAGTGTGAGCAGCGCCGCTGGATCAGCATGCAGTATCTGTAGCGATTCAACAGCTGCTCGGTGCCATCTAGTGGGAAGAAGCATCATTAGCACCAGGGAACCGACCAGTTTTGAAAGAAGCACCTAATCAGAGAAGTAATTTCATGGACTTTTGCTTCCTTTCTGCAAGGAATTGAGCCTTGCTCTTGTATGCACAAACACATAACATGCACATCAGTTCAAGAAATTTTAGTAAAGCTTTTGCATGTTTTTGTGTTTGTTTTTTTTTGTTGTTTGTTTGCTTTTGTTTTTGTTTTTCTCTTACAAAGAGAATCCATTGCGTCTTATCTTGCAGCTCCAGCTCTGATGAATATAGTTCTGCAACAGTGAGCATTAGTTAGCTGCCGAGATTTCTACCTGTTTTGCCATTCCTGTTTTCTGTGAGCTAAGACTGAAAAAAAGAAAGAATAAATGAGAATAAAAAGAAAGAATAAATGTAATTGATGATATTTGCAACAGACTTGTTGACTGACTAATAAATAACATATCAAGGCCTCTTTTCACTCAGTGTTTCTCTCTGATGAGTACAGTCTCTCTAGTTTACTCACACATTGAACACTGAAGAGTCAATGTTCAAACTTTTATTACTTTAACATATTATATTAAAAATGAAGGAAATCAGATATATTGTTTATCTAAAATGGTTGTTAAAAGATCTGTGGGAGATTGAACAAGTCTGTTTAGTATTTGGCCAGCCATGTGATCTCCCTGTCATTTGGGGGATCATCATTTCTGAGTAGTTGCTGAAATTATTCTAGGTCACAGGTTCATGAGCTAAAGAAAAGTGGCAGAGTTAACATGCCTTATTTCTAAAACCAAAGTGATATTTCTTACTTTGTAGATCTTGATCTGGGACCTCAATCATCTCCAGGAAAATCACCTTTGGGAAAATTGAGGAAATTCCTCTTGATCATTTTTTTTACATCTTTTTTTGTTGTTGTTGTTTTCTTTTTCTGAGTATCTTCTTACAGTATTATTTGTTACCTTTAATTTATTTTCACCAAACTTGCATCAGTCTGGTAATCTGGTGTTACAAATTCACCTTGCATTTTTTTAAAAACCTAAATACATCTGTTGGAAATAAACTATAGTAGTTGGTCTATGTTAAATATTTTATCTTCATTCTTATACCAATAATGAAGTTATTACAACTTATTCTGTAAGAAAAATCTGTATCTACATTCCTAAATACAGTTCATTTCTACTCATCATGTTTGTTTCCAGTAGCATGAATGCCCTGAAAGGAACAGCCCCACTTCTTGCCATCAGATCTCTCTCACTGCCTGTCTTATTCTGCTGTGACCTCATTTCTCAGCCAACTCAGATCGCCAACCCAGCAGGAAAATAATTCAGCCAAAGGCAGTAGATAATTGGGGTAACCTTTAAGATTGAACAGAAACTCAAGAAAACATGCAGAAGTTCTTGTTTTATTTATTTATTTTTTTTCATTAGCATTAAAAAAAATCTGAACCATCTCAGCAGTCTTGAGATATCAATTGTTGATTTTCTCCAGCAAACCTACAGGGTGTCTTTTCTGTATCATGGAAATCTGAAGAGTTTTCTTATTCCTCAGAAGGGATGACTCTCAAATAAAACTGCAGGACATGGAACAGGAAGTCAATCAAAGGTAATTAAAAAAATGCAATCAGCTGCCTCAGCAAATGGATCTGCGAGGGGCCTAGATTCCCTCAAAAGATTCCCACTTATCAAAACAGTATGTTTTCCACTTAAATCAAAGAATCATGGAATTGGAAGGGACTCAAGGTATCATTGAGTCCAACCACGCTACTAGATCAGGTACCCCACAATAGGTCACACAAGTAGGTGTCCAGGTGGATCTTGAATACCTCCATAGAAGGAGATAATAATATATACATAGCATATATAATAATAATAATACTCCTCTAGTTGTCTGTGAACAAATAGCTTAAATGCTCAAAGTGGGTGTTCTCTTTTTTCAAGATATGACCCAATCTGGCTTAGCTGTCAGGTCTATGTTTGATGTGCTGGCTGACAGAAAGCTCTCTTTGTTCAGGAGCTCCTTCATCGGGAATTTTCTTGCTACGCATCTCATCTCTGCATTCAGGGATTTAATTAGGGGGTCTATGTTTATTTCAGCAAGGGTGATGAGAGAGTACATGAATTTTCTCCAAAATAATTGTAGGAGCTCCAGGTTAGAAAGAGAGAAATTGGACTACCAGTTTTCCTGCCTTCTATGTTTGTACACTTTCTTTGAGGACAATTCAGTAAATACGTGAATACACATTTGAAGCCAGGGATTGTTTTTGTTGATCAGTTGGTGAGTCACATTCAAGGTTATACTCCCTCTTGCTCATTTTCTGATCATAAGGCATTTGTTCCACTTGAATAGAAAGTGATGAAGATTTTCACCATCGTGTATGTAGGACACTCAGAACTTTTAGACATTTAATACATCTTGAAGACATATTACAAGGTAGCACAGATAGAAGTTGTTCTATTGTTAGGAAAACTTGCACAATTTTAATTGAATTTTTTTTTTAAATCAATTGTGTGTTCCAAGAACGAGGTCAGCATTTCTAAGACTTGGAAAATACACACATTGAATTGCAAGACTATTAGTGTCAACAATTTATGAAGATGAAATAGATAAAGCAAACAGATCAAGAAGAGATTAACATTGATAAAAAGTTGTTTTGTAAAGGTCAAGATCTTTGAAGTGTTTAGGTGATTTACAATGCCAGTTGATTTAAAGGACACTTCAGAAAGTGCTGCTTATATGAGCATTTTGAATATGTTATGTGGATTGGAAATTTTATAAGGACTCTCTCCTGACTCTAATTTTTGCAGATTTTTTTTTTTCTTTTCATGGAGGGAGTGACTGATATTCAAAATAGGTATCAGTTGTTTGGATTTTGAGTTCTCCTGAATACAGTTCTACAGATATTGCTATAAATGCTTGTAGACCTGCTGTATCCTTCGAAATTTAGTTGCAGGTGGGGACTGAATCCAAGCTGCTTTTCAGTGTAATAGGGCAATATGTGAAAAGTAAAATATTTATCATGGTCCTAGATATTTTCCAATAGAAAATTACAATGCCTTGCTCCACAAATCTGTGGATATCTGAGACTCTACTAATATTTTTAGGGTGGAAGATCTGATTAGTCTATGCTGAAGTGCCAAGAGAAGGATTTACTCCTCTGTGCATTGAAGACAATGGCAAGGATACCGCTAAGTAACTTTCATCCATGATTTTCTACACAAAGGAAGGAGCACATGAAAGGCAAGGACAGCAAGCATGGCAAAAGACACCGCAAAGGAGAAAGGAAAAATCCTCTGATGCATGTTGTCAGCCCCGTACGCTGGTAGTTGCTTCTCTCATCAAAGTCTGCAGTGTTTCTCTCAGAACTCCAACACCCACAGGCTTTCCTGAGGGCCCCTGCTCTAATCAGAGCAAAAGGAAAGAATCTAAGATAAATACAGGTACTTATTGAACTCTGCAAGAGAAAAAGCTAAAGCCAATTCAATGAAGAGAGGCTAGAACAGATCATATATGAAATTGTCCATCTGTCTTCATAATAGGAATACAATATTTTTGTTGCTGAAAGCACGCACTTCTTGATTTTGTCTGAGATATTATTATTAAAAGGTATTGAGCATAAAAATGAGTATTTTTGTATTTTATTTGACTGGAATGTTTAAGAAATAAACACTGATTCTTCAGAATTATTCTCCCGGGAAAACAAAAAACAAACAAAAACCAACTAACCAACCAAACAAACAAAAATATATAGATATATTTTATATAATAAAAATATATCTAATAATATATTATATATTAATAATAAATATAATGTTATATATTTATATTTAATATATTTAATATAAATTTATTATATTATATTTAATAATATAAATAATATAATATAAATAAATAATATAAAATAATTCAATATAATTATATTATTTATTTATAATATAAATAATATATAATAAAAATATATGATAATATATATATTATTTTTATATTTATAAAAAATATATATTTTTTGCCTCAAAATGCTTATTTCAGTGAAATATTCTAATTATCAGCTCATATCATGCTACCTTAGAAACTGTATTTCTGTTTTGTTGGCATTTCAAATTCATTTCCACTGAGCTTGAAAAGTAAAAAAGTAATGAATTACTAAAAATTCCACTCTTCCTTTGCTATCACCTCTTATTGAGCATGTAAATTACCGTGTCTCATATTTACGCACCTTTGATCTTTCTGCAAAAAAGTAATCTCAAATCAGTTTCAAACTTGAAATATGCTCTAAATCCTGTATGTATAAGTGAAGAGATCACAAGTGAAAAAATCTGAATTTTTGTGTAGTTCTGGATCTGTACTTTTTCTTTGTCTTTTTTTTTTTTTTTTTTTTTTTTTTTTTTTTTTTTTTAATTCCTGCAGTAAGAATAATTTTCCTACCTATATACATGTTCAAAAATTCAGTATGAAAAACTTGTTTGTGGCTACTTGCAGTCTAGTGCTAGGGAAAAGACAAATGCAAATTTTATTCTCATGGTGGTAGGTGGTGACTTTTATTTATCCAACATACACACTACAAACACTGAAGATGTTATTAGTAAACTGGCAAAATGAAGAGGTGATGTTTTTCGTACATCTGTGAAAATTAGAGTCAGAAGAGAATCCTTATAAAATTTCCAATCCACATAACATTTTCAAAATGGTCATATAAGCAGCACTTTCTGAAGTATTTATTTATAGAACTCAAAGCAGTATAGCATAATTCTTTCAGGATGAAGATAAAGGAGGATATATAGCAGGGAAAAAAAATTCTCAAGAGACATCTTGAGAATGCCATAGAAGGAACAAATTCCCACATATAAGAAATCTAAATTGAAATTATTTTATTTTCCATCACCTGATAGTATGTTTTATAAGAGTAAGATCCAAGTTTGTTTTTTTTTTTTTTTTTTTTTCTGAAGCAACAGAGATATTCAGAGAATGAACTAACTGTAGTTGTCTAAAGTTTTTCATAGCTTCATAACATAAAATGCCAGAAATGTGCTGTTCAACCTATCCTCAAAAAAGTAGAAGTTCCACATCCGCACCATCAGACTTTTTGCTGTTTCAATACCATTTTTATAATAAAAAATAGAGAAAAAAAAAATATCACTGAGGCTTTGGCAAACATCTGGTTCTGTTCTTCCACCCACAGAACTTTCCAGGCATACAAGGTCTTTTCATCCAGCAAGTTATTTTTTTAAATAACGTTAGGCATTTTGGGGGAATATTCAGTCTGCTAGAGCTGTTCCATACTTACCAGAGCTTCTGATACAGTGAGTTTTCATAAAGATAAATTCATCCCATATGCTTCAGAAGTTCCCATGAAAGCACATGTTGCAGAAAGTTTCTGTAGGAGATGCTGCCTACAATTTCAATTTTACTTTTGGAGTTTGAATACAAAGAAGAATTTCTTTTTCACTTCTGTGAACTTTGGAGCATGCTTCTGAAGGAGCACTTTTTCTGGATATTTATCTCTTGCATGTGAAGAAGAGTAAATTATAATGTAATTTAAAGCTTAAAGCCTTAAACTTTCAGAAATGAGTTCATGTTAGATGCAAAGTTGTTGATTACTTATGGTGGTCTAAGCTATCAGTAGACTGTAAAGGATGGCAAGGATGGCTAGGACGGCTAATGCAGGGAAAGAAAGAACTGCTCTGCAGAAAGCAATTGAAGAGGAATAAGTAATGCTGGCAGACTCAAGCAGACACCTGCACAAGTACATGTACAAGTTCTCTATCCTTTGAGTTAAGAGTCAAGTTCACTCTATGAGAAATTAGCAAGAGTTTGTCTCTGATAAAACTCTGTGAAGTATCAATAACCTCCACATGTAAATAAGACTTACTGGGAATGAACGGTGAGGTGTATTGAGAGTGGTCAGAATGACAGAGCTCAGGGGCTTGTAATTAATGGTACAGAGTCAGTTCTGGGTCCAGCCTTGTTTAAAATCTTCATCAATGACCTGAAAGAAGGGATACGATGAACCCTCAGTAATTTTTCTGATACAAGGCTGGAAGGAGAGGCTGACACTCCAGAAGGCTGTGCTACCATTCAGCAAGACCTGGACAGGTTGGAGAGTTGAGCAGTGAGAAATCTAATGAGGTTTGACAAGGAAAAGTGCTGAGTTCTGTATTCCTATACCTATATCACATGTGCCATTACAGGTTGGGACTGACCTGATGGGGAAAAAAAAAAAAAAATCTGCAAAGAAAAATGAGTGTGTTCTGGAGGACAGCAATATGCAGCAGTGTGCCCTTGTGGCCAAGAAGGCCAATGGTAGTCTGGAGTGCAAGAAAAGCATGGGCATAAGGTCAAGGGAGGTGATCCTCCACCTCTGCTCTGTTCCAGTGAGATCATACCTGCAGTACTGTGTCCACTTCTGGACTCTCTATTTCAAAAAAGATAGGGAACTTTGAGTGACTGGAGGGCTACAAAGATGATAACCAACCCAGAGCATCTCCCTTTTAAAGAACGACTGAGAGATCTGAGTATGTTCAACCTGAAAAAGAGAAGACTGAGGGGGATTATCTTATTAATGCTTATAAATATCTGAAGGGAAAGTTTCAAGTAAATGGGGCCAGGTTCATTTTGGTGGTTCTCTATGACAGGAGATAGGGCAATGGGCACAAACTAGAACAAAAGAAGTCTCATGGTGAACATGAGGAAAAAAATCTTAGCTGTGACAGAGATGGAACAAGCACCCAGAGAGGTTGTGGACTTGTGAAGATATTAAAAACCTTCCTGGACACTTTTCTTTGCAACCTACTCTAGGTAATCTGCTTTAGCCATGGGGTTGAAACAAGTGATCTCCAGAAATTCCTTCCAAACCCTACAATTCTGTGATAAGCTCAGATCTTCACTTCTCTTTGATTGATTTTTATAGTGGGACTGTGACAACAGATAATCAAGAATTCCACAGTGCCATGAGACATAACTTAAGGAAAAGCTATGACAGAACTTCCTTAAAAAGCTCGTATAAATGAAAGACTCAAACTAGCAATACAGATTAACAAAAGCTATATTTTCAATCTCACAGCCTCAGATAAATTGGAAGAGACTATTGCAGTCTACAAGCCACAGTCTGATACTGGTTTCTTTATCCACTTCTATGAAGAAACTGTCTTGTTCTTCACTCTAAAATGCTGAAATTATGCTGAGTTAAAAGATCATTTTATCATAATGGCTGTGACTCTTTCCATGGCAGAATGTGAACAAATTAAAAACTACTGAGCTGCATTTGTGTTGAGTGGGATAAAAACAAAAGAAAAAGAGAATGAGTTTACAGATCACAGAATCATAGAATCACAAGGTTGGAAATAACCTATAAGATCATCCAGTCCAACTGTCTCCTCATCACCATTGCACCACAAGCACTAAACCATATCACACAGCACATCGTCCAGACGCCTCTTGAACACTGCCATGAATGGCGACTCCACCACCTCCTTGTGCAACCATTCCAGTGCCTGACCACTCTCTGAGAGAAACAGTTCTTCCTTATGTCTCACCTAAACCTCCTCTGGTATAACTTGCGGCCATTTCCCCGGGTTCTATTTGTTGCCTGGGAGAAGAGGCCAAACCCCTCTTCACCACAACCTCCCTTCAGGAAGTTGTAGAGTGCAATGAGGTCTCCCCTGAACCTCCTCTTCTCCAGACTGAACAATCCCAGCTCCCTCAGCTGTTCCTCATAAGACTTGTGCTCCACACCCCTCACCAGTTTCATGACCCTTCTCTGGACACGCTCCAGGACCTCAACATCTTTCCTGTAGTGAGGGGCCCAAAACTGAACACAGTACTCAAGGAACGGCCTCGCCAGTGCTGAGTACAGAGGGGGATGATCACCTCCCTGATCCTGCTGGCCAAATCATTTCTAATGCAGGCCAGGATGCTGTTGGTCCTCTCGGCCACCTGGGCACACTGTTTGCTCATGTTCAGCCGAGCATCAACCAAAACCCCAAGTCCTTTTCCTCTTCACAATCATCCAGCCGCTCGTCCCCAAGCCTATAGCGCTGCATAGGGTTGTTGTGCCCTAAGTGCAGGACCTGACACTTGGCCTTGTTGAACCTCATCCCATTCACCTCAGCCCAGTGGTCCAGCTAGTCTAAATCCCTCTGAAGGGCCTCCCTACCCTCAGGCAGATCTACACCACCTCCCAGCTTGGTGTCATCTTCAAACTTACTGAGGGTACACTAAATTCCTTCATCTAGGTCATCAATAAAGATATTAAACAGGATGGGACCCAGTACTGACCCCTGGAGGACACCACTTGAAACGGGTTGCCAGCTGGACTTAACTCCATTCACCACAATCCATTGGGCTCGGCCTCTAGCCAGTTCCTTGCCCAAAGAAGTGTATATCTGTTCAGACCATGGGCAGCCAGTTTCCCCAGAAGAAGCCTGTGAGAGACCATGTCAAAGGCTGTACTGAAGTCTAAGGTAGACTACATCAACAGCCCTTCCCTCATCTACCAGACTGGTCACCCAACCATAGAAGGAGATGAGGTTGGTCAAGCCCGACCTGCCTTTCATGAACTCATGCTGGCTGGGCCTGATTCCCTGGACACCATGGACATGCCTTGCAATCTCACCCAGGATGATTTGCTCCATAACTTTCCATGGTACCAAGGTCAGGTGTACAGTTCCGTGGATCCTCTTTATGGCCCTTCTTGAAGATGGGAGTCACATCTGCAAGCCTTCCAATCTTGGAATCTTGGTCCAACCTTCTGGGACCTCACCAGTTAACCAGGAGATACAAAGGGTGGCTTTGATTTAGAGTCTGGACAAAGGTGTTACTTTTGTTTCAGCATTTTTGCATAAATCAGAATCATGAGTTCAACCTTTCCATTTATGGTACACCAGTAGCAACCTTTTTCGTAATTCATGGCCTCCCGTTTTTCCTCATAATGTGTCTTCAATAGCAAGATTCACAAAGGTTAGCCTGAACTCTTTATCTCTCTTATCTTTTGATTACTTAAATTCCCTTGCTTTCTTTAAATCCTCATTCAGATATGATAAATAACAGCTCTCCATACATATAAACTTTTGACTCCAAAATTTCCCCATCTGGGTCTTTTTAGCAACATAGCAACATAGCTTCTCTGGTTGTAAGATCTGCTAATAATTTGGAACAAGAATGTAAGCTGGTAGACAAGAGGTTATATTTTGTCTGTAAAGCTTGAATACACTGGATAAAACACATTGAGAACATAGAACTTTGGGAAATAAAAAGTCTAAGATAAAAAACAAATGTTTCAAAGCTGTTGTCTCCTGTATGCTAGCTATCAAACGTATTCCCTATCTGTGGAGTTAAAAAATGAATTAAGGTTTGGACCACTTTACCACTGGACATTTACAGACCATTTAGTCTGAAATGTCTAGGAGTTCCACTTGAAAAGATTGAAATTTTTTCACAGTGCACACAATTTCAGTCTTCTCCTACTATATTTTATGCTGGGGTTGAACTCTGGCTGCCAGAAATCTTCTTAAAAGTCAGAATAAAGCAATAATTTTCTGTCAAATCGTTTCAGGTTATGAACACGGGAGATGCCAGTTAATTTCAGATGTATTCATTCATACAGTATCAATAAAAATTCCAAAATATCTATCAGTAGAAAATTCACTTTGTCACAAAAGTAAAAAATTTTTCCATGCACTCCTTATGAAAGAAAGACTGAGATGTAATTCACTGTTTCTGAACAGAGAGAACAAATTCTGTTTGGTTAGGAGAGACATGCATCTGTTTTCTCTGACAAAGAGCAAAATTGACAATACTGCTAACCTTCATCTCTTAATTTCACAAAACAGAAATCCTCTTCTGGAAGATCTATTGATAAGGTTTGACATTGGACAACTGGTAGTTATCAGCAGCAGAGCAGAGGTAATGTCAGAATCCCACAGAGATTTTTTAAAAATATTCCTTAATATCTGAGAAAAAAAAAGAACAAAAAACAAAAAACAAACAAAAACAAACAAACAAACAAAAAAACAATGGAAGCAACATTCTTAAGGTTTTAAGGTACCAAATATCCAATCACTTATAATCAATCATCACAGCAAATTCAGAAAGAAAAAAAGATTCTAGACATAGCCCAGAGATCATCAGTCTGTTTGTTGTTGTTATTTTGTTTTGGGGCTATTTAGTCTGGGGAAAAGAAGGCTGAGGGGAGACCTCATTGCTCTCTTCCAATACCTAAAAGGTGCTTACAGAGAGAGCGAGGTTGGTCTCTTCTCACTGGTGACAGGTGACAGGACAAAGGGAAATGGCCTCAAGTTGCACCAGGGTAAGTTTAGGTTGGATATTAGGAAACACTTCTTTACAGAATGGATTGATAAGCACTGTAATGGGCTCCACAGGGAAGTGATTGAGCCACTATGCCTAGATGTATTTAAAAACCACTTGGATGTAGTGCTCAGGGACATGATTTAGCAGAAGATTGTTAGGGTACTATGGTTAGGTCATGGTTCAACTTGATGATCTTTAAAGTCTTTTCCAACATGAGTGATTCTATGAATGTATGATTCTATGATTCTAAATGACATACTATTTTCCTGTCCAATGACACAAAATATATGCTATATTTCAGAATGTTTTATGTTAATTAAGTTGTACAGAAAATAATTTTTATATTTTAACAAACAAACAAACAAAACCTACAAAATTGCTTAGGACTGGATGAAGTTTAAAGAAAAATTCATAGCGCTACTCAGAGCCATGTACAGAACTCCAGCTTCTTTCATGGATACAAAGGAAAACTTAATGGAACATTAGTTTGGTATGGTGTTGCAAAGTGGGAGGGTAAAGAATCAGACTACATAGGTTGGGATAGATATCCAGATGCATATGATCATCTACAGTAAGAAACTAAGCACTACGAGAAGCTACATGAATATGAAGTAGGAGGCAAGGAACATATTTGCAACATAGCTGGGCAAGACCATGAGAAGTGAAGATCTAACCCTGAAATAGCACAGGCAAGAAACAAGAGGATTTCAAAACTTCTGTTTTTACATATATGAAGGTAAAGGATCAAAATACTTGAGAAGTTTTTAAGTTGAATAGCACAGGTAATCAGATTGCAAGGAGACCCACATAAAATTTAATTACACTACTGTACCTGTAGATTCTTTATAAGTGAAGAGAGCATTTGACATTTGTCCAAGGCCCCAACATTCTTGTATGGCCTGAATACCTTCCCTTGATTTTATGAAGGGATGAAGATAGTTTCAGAGGGATTGAGGAAGATCAATATTCATATATTATATTTAGGCTGAACTCAAGGAAGAGAACTGATGTTCTAGAAATAAGCAGAGTCAAAATGCAAAAAGCAGATTTTGGGTGAAATGATTGTCATAACTGTGTCATGATTGTCATGAAAATCTTCACAGGAAATATCACCTACAAAGTGATAAAAGAGTAAAGGTGAAAGAGTAAAAAATATATTTGATTTCCATGGAAATTTAGGAGATTTATTGAGAAGGGGAGAAGTAATATCAAGGGAAAGGCATTTTAGAGACTGAACAGACAAAGAAGGCATCACAAAAAGGCAAGAAATGGTAAAAATCAGAACAAATATAACTGCCAACATCAAAAGCAACACTGAAATAGATAAAGGTGATATCAAAAGTCTGAGGTCTGACCTGAGCTCCTGAAGGGAATACAAGTATGTTCTTCGTAACTGTAAATAGCATCCCAGTGGAAAGTCTGGAGTTTTCTTCAAGCTTCAAGCTTCAAATAATACTGCAGCTCTGAAATACTAAACAACTGTATGTGATAATATTACTTCCTAAAGAACTCAATATTACCTTTATAAGGAAAACTTTAATTGAACAAAACAGCAAACTGATGAATTCTCAATTAGCTTGAGTCATCAGATTATGTAAATTATATCAGGCTATTTGATTTTGCAATAAAACATATTTTACTTGGTTGACTATCACCAAAATATATAAATATAAATAAATATTATGTGCTTTCATACAGTAATGCGTAGAAACTTACATATAAAGTATGTTCATTCTAAGAAATTAAATGTTTTTGCCTAAAACTCTAAGACTGTTCTATAGCATATAAGAATGTTCTATAGCAACTATACAAGAACTCAGAGTAGGATTGCTGTACAACTGTGGTGTTTTCTAGAAACAAGTGCAGTTAGGGCTTTGGAAAAAGATGACAGCTTTTTATTTATTTATTTATTTATTAACAACAGCTGATTTGCTTAAGGAAAAGGAAACCAAGTTTTATATGCGCAAGAACTTCTTTATGCATGGGGTATGATAATTCACTTCTTTTCTCTTAATGTTTAAATAAAATCTAAAAGGTGCAAGAGTTCACATTAATTATATTTATCAGGTTATGAGAAATGTCCTAAACATGCAAGGTATTCAGGATTTCTAATCTAGTATATTTTCTCAGGAAGCTCAACCCAAATATTTGTATTAAGAAATTTCTGTTCCCACTTAGATTTGTAATGTCATCTACATTTTTGCCAACAGATGGAGTTACATTCAAAGAAATAGTGAATTGCTGGTGTTAGCAGATTCCAGGGCACCAAGACACACTTCACACAACTGCAAGATAAGATATATTTTGGATGTGAAAAAGATCTCTTCCTTACCAAAATTTTAACAACCTGACTATAAAAAGTACATATGTTGTGGCTTTTATTTTTTAAATGTGCTATTGTTGTTTTTAATAGTACCTAAGGACACCACTGATTTTTGAGCCATACAGAGAAAAATAGACCATACTATTAGAAGGAATCAAATCTAGAAGAGAGAGAGAGAAAATTAAAAAGAAAAACAAACAAACAAACAAAAAAAACAAAACAACAAAAAAAAAAAAACCAAAAAACTAAGGAAAAAAGACAAAGAGCACTCTTCAACTTCTTTTGGTAAATATGATATCAGACGATGTTAAGCAAAACAATACCTCACACAGATCTTTGACATGCTCTGTTTTATAATCTAGTCCTCCAAAATAATATCCACCACTGCCTAATCATCATACAGATTACTGGTAAAAGGAAAGAAAACTGAGAAGTCTACATCTCCAACTGGAAAGATCATCCATAAGCAAGGAAAGACCATCAAGATTATTAAGTCCAACTTCCTCTACACATGACCATAAATGAAGTGATTTTGAATTAAAAGCCTCTAAACATTTCAAAGTAAACCATTTTGCTTATTTTCAGGTTTAAAAAAAAAAAAACAAACCAAAACAAAACACCTGTGGGTACATATCTCTGAATGTAATGACTTATGTCTAGACCAAATGAAAGTTTTTGAGAAATGCATGGTCATAACTAGCTTCTGTTCAGAGCAGATGTTTTGTCTAGTCACAGATCTGGACATCATGGACTTCAAAATGTGTGCATAGATTCATCTGTCCTACTTTTTAAACTCTGGACTGACAGTCTAGTTCAAATTCCAGTATAGTTCTCTTAAAATCTGGAACATTATCCTGTGGTGCCTGTGTTTCCCCATCAATTACAAAGACAGAGCAATCAGATCTAATTTAGGCATCTCAGATAACTGACAGGATGGTTTTGTGCCACAAAAAATTTGGTCTTAATTGTGAATTCATAATGATTTATCAGAACATATCTATGGAATAATCTGAAATGCTTTCTTTTAGAAGTTAGAAAACTTAAAGTTCACATCTAAGTACTATCATCTAAAAAAAGGGAATTTCTAATCATGACCTTCCAAGGATTAATTATAAATATTTTTATTTAAATCTAATCAACTTTGTCAGCACTAAAAAAAAATTTCCATCAGAAATTATTCAATGCCTCTTGTATCTACATGAAGGTACTTATACCACCAACAGAGTACAATAACTTTTCAGTGACATATACCAACATTGATCAATTCCCAAAGACAAAAATCATTAAATCAGCCAATTAGAGCACCATGAAGTTGCATACTATGAGACTGATCACTTATTTAAAGGAGTGGTCAGTGCAATGGCATTATTTTCTTTTGAGGATAATAGCCACAAGCAGTAAGCAGAATTCCACATTTATCTCCTTGCGTGAAGTGACATTTCTTGAAAGAAGAGTAAAATGCAGGAAAGAGTACCAACACGTGAAAGGGTGTTTGAGAAAGGGTGAAAGATTACTATCATGGACAACTACTCCTTTTCAGCTCCACCTTTCAGCAGGAATACTAGTGATATATGCATTCTTCTCAGTGTGAGTACTTTGACTCCTACATTTTGCTCCCAGAATTAAATGCAGGAATTATTAATACAGAAATCAGTTTTTATTAACAATTGCCAAAATCGCATTCCTAATTTATTAGCATGATTTTTTTGAATGAAAGGAAAAAACAAAACAAAACAAAACAAAAAACTTGCAAATCTCATTATCAGAACCAGTCATTACAACAAGCAGTGAGAAAGTTCACACAATAATAAAGTTCAATAACTGCTGATATGTTTAGTTTTGGAAATAAATGTGGCATCTTATTATCACAGTGAAATATCAAATACTGATCAAATGCTATTAATACAGCAAATATCTTGGCAGGTAAAATAGTATAGGAGTATACTTGTTTTATGATTTGATGTAATTTGGCATCTTGGTGGATCTCACTTAGATGATAAGGATGATCAGAATTTTGCAGAAATCCATAGCTCAGTTGTGGCCCATGTGTTCACAGAGATGAATCTATCAATTCTTTCTGTATATTACTTTATGTTTGTTGTTCTTGCTGCTGTTGTATTTTTTTATTATTATTATTTTGAGTATTTTGAGTAGTTTCTGATATAAGACATTTTATTCTATATTTTGATTCATAATCCAAGATTTATCCAGTGATAAGGGGGATTTAAACTGTTTTGAAAAGCTGAAGGTGCTGAGCAAAGTTAGTTAATACAAATATGTATTACACACACATATATATATCTTTGGAGTTCTTCCCAAACTGCTCCCTTGATACCAAGAAAAAAAACAGTTTTGATAAGATTACTAATCTATTATGTAATGACAAATTGGGGTGGGAATTAGCTCCTGTGATATTACAAATAAATGTAAATATCAATGCCTGGATACTTACATATAAGTTTGTTACTAAAGATTAATGGAGACAACCATTAATAGTCTCATATATAGTGTTCATAGTCAAATAGTGTTCATAGTCTTAAGAACATTTTGGTTGTGTTCATTATCACGAGCTATTGACCGTTAATGTTCCTTATCTCCGACTAGCTATTTCATCTCTGAAAAGGGTTGCAGGGAGGATTCAGGGAACTACAGGCCCATCAGCCTGACCTCGGTGCCTGGAGTGTGTCCAGAGGAAGGCAACAAAGCCAACGAGGGGTCTGGAGCACACGCCTTATAAGGAGCTACTGAGAGAACTGGGATTATTTATCTTCCCTCCAGAGAGGAGGCTCAGAGAAGACCTTATTTCCCTTTACAACTCCCTGCAAAAAGGCTGTGTTGAGCCTGTTCTCCCATGTAACAATAGCACCAAAGGGAATGGCTACAAGACGTGTCAGGGAAGATTCAGTTTGGACGTTAGGAAAAATTTCTTCTCTGAAAGAGTGTTCAGGCACTGGAACAGGATGCTCACGGAGGCTGTGGAGTCACCATCCCTAGAGATGTTCAAGAAACATTGGTGGGGGAAATATTGGTGGAAGCTGGACAGTTGGACTGGATAACCTTAGAGGTCTTTTCCAACCTTGGTGATTCTCTGATTCTGCAATTCTATGTTTGATAAAAATTTCATGGCCCACACAATCCACATCTTACCAGATTTTCCTAGCTATAAATAAGCAGGTAAAGCATAATATGGAGACAATTGTGATGGTTGGAATATATAAGAACATTACACTCTTCTGGGTCTGTATATTTGCTCCTTGTTTGCTATCTATCTATCTATCTATCTTTTTTTTTTTTTTTTTTCTCAAATGCATAGATTTCTTTTTAAATAATCAGCATATAAAAAAGATTTCTATAGTATTTTTTGTCAGCAATAAAATAATGAGATGTTCTCATAAGACAGCACTTTAGGTGGAAGAGGTGATTTATAGTAGCATGTTGTAGTAGTGATGTTGATTGCTATTTGGAGATAACAATTGTCACTGCTGCACAATGGTTTACACTAATCTTTCTGCACGCTTGAGTACAGAATTGATAATCTGGTTGAGCAATGAACCCTTTGTGATACTGCTGAATGAAGGCTAATAAGTAGAGCTCAAAGAGAATCTTACATCTGATCCTTCTTTTTCCAGGGAGGCCATATCTTATAATGCTGCATGCGACAGTAGTTCAGTTGTAATTAAACAGGAACTGATATATTATTTCCTTCTGAGAAGAACGAACTTATTCTTACTAGTGCTGCTAATTAGGCAATAAGGAAGGCATCATAAAAAAATAACGACCACTTCACTAATCCCTGGAGTTTCTTGGAGCAGAGAAGCAGGACAGGAGAGGAAGCTGCAAGATGTTTCACTTATACCATACTGTCAGTATAAGAGCAAGATAAATTCTGTTTGGGTATACTGGCCCACATTTTCAAATGAATAGCATACTACTTATGTGTATTTCACTTGAAACAGAGTGCTACTGGATTTCAAAATAGCTTGAGAAATCTAACTGCTAATGTTCACTCTTAAACATGGCAAAGTGGCATGTTGGTTCTGAAAGAAAAGTGTTATACTGTTTACACAAAACATGGGAAAAAAAAAAAAAATCATAGAGGTTAATCTGCTTTTACATTCATATGAGTTTCCAAAAAGTTCATGCCATGTAGTAGACTTGTATGAGAATATGAACATATCCTCCTAGCTCTTCAGCCTGGCACCATATTTTTAATTTTTTGTTTGTTTAGTGTTTATTGTTGGTGATGGCTTCTCTGATTATTGGGTTAAGGCAACACTGCCAGGTGAGATGATAGCACACTTCCCCTTCCGAGAGGTGGGTTAGGATTGTCTCCACCAAAGCAGAACAGGGTGTTCTAAGTAGTGACAGTTTAAAGTGGCACTATGGCATTTTCTAAGATTACCTATGCTTTAATATACCTTCATCAGGACCAGATGGATCTCCATCAGATTTGAAAGAACGTGTTAGAACCTCTGGCATCATAACAGCTGGACACACCAGGATCATAAACCCACAGAGGAGGAACTGGCTCCGACTAAGAAACTGGTATCAAAGCTATGTGTTTGGAAATCTTGGTCTATGCTGTTGATTTGGGCAAAGATTTCCCAAGTCTTTTTGTAAAACCCACAGAACAAGAGAAACCCCATAGGAAAAAAATCAAGGCAGCTATTTTAACATCACAGCTATACTGATAGGGAGTGAAAGATGGGCAGCAAATGAATCATAGTCATTTTTTCCCTTGTAAATTCAAGGACAATTTAACTTCGCAAGTATACTTCCTTACCCTTCACACTCCTGGAAAAACTACCTAGAGAATAAATGTTTTCTGGTGAAAAAGAACAGATCTTCCATAGTTATAGGTTCTTGAGACCCTAGTTTGTGCTCCAGCTGCAAAAACATTTTCTAAGTATTATTAAAACTTTTCTTTCCTTCTCATTTTGCCTGCTTGCATTGTTTCCTCTGTGCCCTTGTACTGCCTTGAGGTTCCCACACGTTATGAATCACTATCCCTCATCAAATGAAGGTTTTATTACTTTACTCCTTAGTCTTTTCTTTTGATGACTTTTTTCCCCTTTATTTTCTTTCATTTTCTTTTTTTTTTTTTTCCTTTATTTTTTTCCTTTTTTTTCCTTCTATAATTGATTCTAATGACTGGATTCTTTCCAACAGAAGTCAATGGTTGGCGTGATAAGTGCTGAGAAAGATTATTAAAGCTTTTCAGCTTTTTGGAATGTTCTCTTTCATGTTTTCTGGTTTTAGATATAAGATACTGAGTTTATTTATTATTTACACTATGATTTGTTTTATTATCTTTCATTACACCCATTAACAGTAGACAGATTATGATGCTGGGAAGCCCCAGTATCTACCTGGAATTCCTATCCTTTTACCCCATGCATTATAAATCATTTAACTTATTACTAAAGGAACATATGTTTTATTTCTCCGAACAACTGAGATGTGACCACTTTACTAATACTTTTAATGTTTTTTAAAGATCAAAAAGTTGATGTGGTCAGGAAAGCTTTCCAAGAATTCTGCATTGTACAAACTGGCTTAAGTAACCTCCAGGTCTTAGTGAAGCTCAGCATGCCTCCTGCCTAGTCTGACAGTAGCTAAAAGTGCCTTCTGAAAGGACAGAATTCTCATTTTAATATCTATCTTTAATTAAAGAGTGGCTGCATACAGGGCTAATTTTGGGTGTATTTTGGAAGTTTAATAAAAATATTTACTCACCTTTTATTCTTTCATTCCAGTAGGATTTTGATCTTCCTTTGTTTCCCCCAAAAGTGTTTTCCTTGTGGCTCCTGCATCTCCAGCACTTATCGCTTGTTGTTTTATCTATCTAGTATCTCCACAGTGTTTTTGTTTGTTTGTTTGTTTCTATTTTGGGAGAAATAGCTTATTTTCTAATATGCCCTTCCTGCCTTTTAACAGAGCAATCATAGTTATATTATGACAAATGTTGATGCATACACAGACAGATTTCCATTCCCAGAATACCTGCCTTTGAAGAACCTAGTTCAGGACTTCAACTCCCAGTGCCTGAAATGTTTTTTCAGTGTGCACTCTGTGTCATGGAGAGATGTAAAGATGTACAAGCTCCAGACTTATTTCATATCACTTCCAGCATCTAAGTGAAGCAAGGCATACCCTAGGCTTCATTTCCTGACATTAAAAACAAACAAACAAACAAACAAACAACTACATAAACATATGCCAGCAAGATATCTTTGAAGTCTTATTCATTTTCTGAAGACACCTTTTGTGTTTCTGAGAGTTCTATTTGTAGAGATGAATTTGATTCCCAGGGTCCATTTCTGATCTCTCTGAATTGTCCAAAAATACCTCTCTCTTCTAACTGGGAAGAACTTTTCTTCCTATTGCACTGTAGAGGAGATGAACACGCTACAGCTTTTCTTTAGTATCTTGCAGCAACAGAAAAGAGCAAGAAAAAAGATTCCTACTATATTTAGCTATTTTTGTTCCAGAGTGTTATTGTTAATAAGGTTTTCTTAAATCAGAAATTAATAAGAAAATAATACATTACATTCCTTCTGTCACAGGGTTGTGTGACTTTGTGGAACAGCTCCAGTATTCAAGTGAAAGCCTCATTATGTAGTTGTATTCCATTTTAGCTTCAATTCTCTAAAGAAATTCTTGCTGCAATTAATTGAAGCTATCTAAATTTAAAGCATACTAATTAGGCAACCATCAAAAGAGAAAATCTATCTTTCCAGGAAATTGGAGCCTTAAGTGTAACTCCCAGACTTTAACTGTTTGAAAATTCAAAGGGAAACAAAAGGTATTTCAAGACAGAATCTTATGGGCAGACAGAAAAATATGTAGCAGTCTGGGTGAACAACATAACTTCTGCTGTGTCTCTAGCTTAAGTCCAGCTGGCAATCCGTTTCAAGTGGTGTTCCCCACGTGTCTGTACTGGGGCCCATCTTGTTTAATATCTTTATTGATGACCTAGATGAGGGGATTGAGTGCACTCTCAGTAAGTTCACAGATGACACCAAGCTGGGAGGTGGTGTCGATCTGCCTGAGGGTAGGGAGGCCCTTCAGAGGGATTTAGACTAGCTGGATTGCTGGGCTGAGGTGAATGGGATGATGTTCAACAAGGCCAAGTGCTGGGTGCTGCACTTTGGGCACAACCTCATGCAGTGCTATAGGCTTGGGGAAGAGTGGCTGGAAGACTGTGAACAGGAAAGGGAACAGTTGGTTGATGCTCAGCTGAACATGAGCAGACAGTGTGCCCAAGTGGCCAAGAGGGCCAGCTGTATCCTGGCCTGCATTAGAAATAATGTGGCTAGCAGGGAGGTAATCATCCCTCTGTACTCAGCACTGACAAGGCCACATCTTGAATATTGTGTTCAGTTTTGAGTCCCTCACTACAGGAAAGACACTGAGGCCCTGGAACGTGTCCAGAGAAGCACATGTAAGGGGTCTGGAGCACAAGTCTTAGGAAGAGCAGCTGAGGGAGCTTGGATTGTGTAGTCTGGAGAAGGGTCAGTGGACACCTCATTGCACTCTACAACTTCTGAAGGGAGCAAAGTCTGTGAGGATTTAAACTGGAATTAATGGCATTTCAGCTTGTATCCCACAGCCCTACTCCATATGGAAAGCACCAGTGGGATGTCTCACCTGTTATGGTTTTATGATTTTTGGTTTTCGGTATTCCATACCATAACTTCATGTACTACACTGGGAGTTAAGAAGTTAATGCTCCAGTTCCAGGTACCTGTCCCAGAAGAGAAAAACTACACACCCCAGAAGACTTTGCGCCTGGAAAGGAAATAAAACCCCTCACAAAGACAGAAGACCTTCCCTTTTCCCTTTTTATCTTGGCAGCATGTGAGTTCCCCAGATTTTCTGACCTCAGCTTTAGAGTAAGGACTTCAGATTTTGGACACTTTCTCTAATTGTATTTGATTTATTAGCTTGAATTCTAATTATATTGTAGTGTACTGTATTATAGTGTGTCATCTAGCATTCTGATACCCTATTTAGTAAATTAGTTTGTTTATTCTTAGATCATTGCCGCTGTTTGGTTTTCAGGCCCAGCTCTCAACCTTTTTTCCATTGTCATCCCTCAGTCAATCAGAGAGCTCTCATTGTTTCTTGTAGCGTCTGAATAGTTCTCAGAATAGTTCTCCTTTATTGTGTTCAACATGCCATTCACTTACAAGCCAGGAATTCCTATCCCTCTAATCAGTTAATTGGCTCAGCTTCTCCCAAAACACAGTGATAAAGGATGAAAGGTTTCTTAAATGTGATAAGATTAACAATGCATACAAAAAGAACCTCCTATTTACCCTTAGATGCAAACAGATACCATTTGCTCTCTGTCTTACACTCCAGACTCCCAAGGTTTCACAGTGAAAGGGTCTATCAAGGAGTCTGATAAACTCTTTGCTGACTTGCTCAGTTACATCTTCCCCCACATCTCCCCCTTCTTTATTAACAAAGAAGACATGATGGATAGCATCCTGTATCATTTTCTGTATACACTGCAACAAGCATGGAACACAAATTAAAACACAGAAAAAAGCACTAATCCTAATTTTAACAAATTCTGTTTCCATTCGGCAAAAGCCCCTAAAGAGACCCCTGAATATATTCCAGAGTTTATCTTGGATCTGTTCCTTCATCGAGAGAAAAGCAGGTCTGCACACAGAATTGCTTCTTTCAGCTTAGCACTTCTTCCAGCATGAACTTCCTTTCAGCTTCTATGCAGCATGAGCTTCCTTTCAGCACTCTCGTTCCAGCTGAGTCCAGTATGGACTCAGATCTGAACAATCCAAATCTCTTATTACAGGTTCTCACAAAACTGATAAACATTTACAAGTTTCCTTTTTTAGCGTTCTATCCTCCTTTACAACTTCCCCCCCCCCTTTTTTTTTTAACAAACTGTTATCACACTATAAAATAATAGCACTAATTATATTAATAACATAATCATCATAACTCAATCAAAGCCTTGATTGATAACACACTGAACATAAAAGTTAAGTAGGAGGTTACGATGTTTTGAGCTGATATAGACACACTCATGCAGGCATTTATTTTAGACAATTCCGTAAATGGGAAATGGAAACATTCTGAGCTAATTTATTATTAGTTATTGACCCCAAAGAGATGGCAAACTGCCAAAATGACAGAGAAAGTATATTCTGGTGGTGGATGAAAAGGCAGTGGCATCCCCTGCTTCAAAGATCACTTTTCTCACCAATCGCAGACTGTCCTGCTTTTATTCTTCTCAGGATCTGCAAGGTTTTTTCCACTTGTGCTCCACATCTGCATGGCCAGTGCATGACACAGAGCCCAGGTGGAACACCTGCTCGCAAAGTAGAACAAACTAGTAAATTAGATCTCTCTAACAAACAAAATACAGAAAGCTATTTACAGCTATAGTCACTTACTCCCACTGTTTCTTGCTTTACCATTAGCTCCATTTTCTATTGAATTCATAAGCTTTTTCTTGTTGACCAGTAGCTCGTACTACTGTTACAAAAATCATCTACGTGTAGTAGTCTTGATGCAGTACCCATATCTACCAGAAAACAAACATCTTTACCCTGCTGTGTGCACACTGCATTCAGTCCACTGGGGGCAAAATCCATCCTGGGTCCTTCAAAGTCCTGCTCTAGCGCAACTGCTACTGTTCTTCCCAATTTCTTTCTTTCATTATAATTCCTGTTTCTATATATTTTTTAAGTTCCCTCATTTAATTTGTCCAAGTCCCTTACTTCAATTCCTTTAACCTGCATATTACTGGGAGAAAATAAAGACACTTTTGGTTCAACTAGCAAAAGACCTTTGGAGGTATAAACAAGTTTAGCAGACATGAATGCAGAAAAACTGAAAGATTGTAACTATTCATGCCAGACAGACCCTCTTGACATGATCACAAGACGTCTAGTTTGTACACCTGGCGTGGGTGTCAGCACGTGCTATAAAGACCATTGGCAAGCCCCACCAAAATTGAGGCGGCTTGGCAGAGGTGAGTGTCAAGAAACCATGGGTTCGTGTATGACAAAGGAGCAGATGGTAGATTGCCAACTGACAGAAGATCCCATCACTTATACATGGAACCCGATGTACATTATCCCAGTGGTGAACAGCCGAAGGAGACGACCTGCTCAGAAGGAGGTGAGTGCCAACATCAAGCTGCATCTCATGCAGGAATGGTTCCATGGCAAGCTGGGGGCAGGGTGTGATGGGCAGCACATCGCTGAGTGGCTGCTGACGGAGTACTGTGCTGAGATGGAGGCCCCTGATGGCTCCTTCACCATCAGGGAGAGTGGGACTTACGTTGGGGACCATGTTCTGTCCTTCTGGCACCGTGAGAAAGTGCGGCATTGCCGCGTAGACTGGCAACAGGACGCTAACAGCCTGAAGTTCTTTCTGACTGACATGCAAGTATTTGATAGTCTCTATGACCTCATCACCTACTAATGGGAGACACTGCTGAGGTACAATGGACTTGAGATAAGGCTGACAGAGCCGGTGCCTCGGTCCAGCACTCACAACAACACAGATTCAGTGCCGCGGGATGGCATCAGAGGGACGAGCCCGGCTCCAGCGCCACCTACTTCAGGGCAGGATGGAAGATCCAGCACTGCCAAATGTGGCAAGAGAGTCACATTTAATAAGGCACTTGACCAAGTACACATTATTCAAGTTAATCACCCACAATAAATTTTTTTTTTCTGCACTAACAACGGAGTCTGTGTCTAATTGCCACAGTTAAAACTCATTTGTCTTCCTCAACCTGCATGAGGACCTCAGGACAGGATTTCAAAAGGGCATAGAGGGGCTTTACCAATATTCCATAGTTGTAGGTGGCACCACCTCCTCATTACTAGGAAATGCTAGAGCTCCTTAGCTGTTTGAGGTTCCAGAGTCTGGCTGTTTCCTTCCTCACTGTTTCCTAGGATTCGGGATCCCACAGTGACTCCATAACATAAATGGGTTACTTGTGGCTTTGCCACTTGGGCTTTCTGTGGAGAAACTCTGAGAAAGTTTAGTAGGCTAATTGTCCTTGCTAAATGTTATGCATTACCTCCTTTGTTTTGGTAGCTATCAGGTTATCCATGTCTTTGAATTTGAGATAGTACTGTTTAATCCAAACCAGCTGAGCTCCCTGCTTTATTCTGAATGCTATTGGAGCTGCATTCTTAGCCCTACCTGGGGATTCTACCATCCACACCCCAGAATAAACTTGATTCCTTACTTTATCTTTGTTCTGGTCCCAGCATGGGTAATGATTAATGTTAAACTAAGCACCTTTATTAACTGTTCCTTTTTTTACCTTAAATTGTAATTTTCCTTTAAACTCTATTTCAGTTTGCAGTTGTTTTAGTAAATCTTGCCCTAGTAAAGGTTTTGATGAATTTGGCATGTACAAAAATTTGTGTATGCCTACCAGTTTACCTATACTAAATTGTAAATGTTTAATAAAGTAAACCTTCTCACTTTTGCCAGTGGTTTCCCTTTTGGTTACAAATTCATCACTTACTGGAATAAGAACACCAAATTAGTTTCTTCAGCTTTTACTACAAATTCCACACTTTGCTGTAATTCCTTCCTTAGCTTAATTTTCTCCACCCTCAACTGTTATTGCATCTGTTTCCAAATCCAGTGCCACTTTTTGCACTACTGCTTTTCTGTTCAGTGAGGGCAGAACCCTCCTGGACCCTGCCAGCCCCCTCTCTCAGCTCTTCCTGAGGAGATCTCTGGGTCTTAGAGCCCTGCGCTCAGCTCCTTCCTCCTAAGGCTTCCCATGCTAACACTGGGATATCAAGTTTCCTAAATCTCTGCAGATGAAGTGTATTCTTGTTTCCAATGTTTTGTTTCTGTCCCCATTCGCAACTAACACTTTGTTTATGTTCTGATTACAAGCGGGGGGAGGAGTAGTGCAGGGAATATGTTCTCTTGCTGGCACTTACCTGCTTTGGCTAGAGTAAATCACAAACTTTAATATTTTAACTCACTGTATTTCTTTAAACTTTTTGCTGCTTTTTGTTTTTGTTGGTTTTTTTTGTTTTTCACAATTCCAGTATTTGTATTCTCAATTATGCTTCCATGTACCATTAATAATTACACTTCCATATAGCATTAATGTTTACACACCCACATAGCATTAACATTTACACTTCTGTATACTGTTAACATTTCCACTTCCATATACCATTAACAATTACATTTCCATATACCATTTACATTTACACTTTCATGTACCATAAACATTTGACAGTCACAAAGAGAGTGACAAGAATCCTCCTCTCCTCCAAGTTATCAGTGGGAATGAGCCTTCCCATTCAACTGATTCCAGATTCTTCACTAGTATCATAGTTTTTCCATTAATATTCACTCTTTCCTAATTAATTGAAGCAAAATGAGGGCTATTGGTTGTCCTCTGTATTCACATCCTTGATTTAAAAAGTTCAATACATGTGTAGTTTTAGCAAGCTTTCCTTCTGGAAGTGCCTTCTCCATCCCTTCTGTTTTGCTTAAGTAGCATAGTTTTCAGGATGCTATGGGTATGCTCAACTATGGCTTAACTTGTAATACTGTAATACTTTCTGGGATATATATCCCAGGCCATTATCTGTACAGATTGTAGGACTGTTTTTCATGCCCTGAAGTAATACCGTCCAGTGATACTGTTGGGCTGGTGCTGATGCTTTACAGAGAGGAAGAAAAAGCAAACCTAGGAGCATCGTGAGGCTACATAGAGATAGTGAAGAAACAGTCTTTTAAGTTAAGTGTTAAAAAGTCCTGAAACATCAAACTTCTGTGTGGGGGTCCAGTTGGTTGGAACCCAGCACAGCTTTTAGAGGCACAGCTGGCACTGGCTGTGCCTGAGAATGAATCAGTTGAGCAATACAAGTTCCTTTACATGGGGGCATGGGTGTGACTGTTTATCCCAAGTCCTGCAGGACACTATACAATAATGCTTCCCAACATGGCTCTTGATCTGAGGCTATGATAACAGGGAAAACTTTCAACCTATCTGTCTTTACGGCTTTCCTAGCCTCCCTCCCAACAGTTGCGTGTGGATCGGGGGGGGGGGGGGGGGGGGGGGGGGGGGGGGAGGGGGCGAGGCAGTAAAAATCCCATCCGATGGGGATGGCCGGGGAGCCGATGGCATTGCGGGTTGGTCTGTAGAGCAACCAGCCGCTCCCTTGCCCTCAGGCAGACTGAGGGTGTCAGATTGCGATCTTGAGTGGCTCTTTAGCTTCTCAAAGACCTTTTTCCAAGTCTGAAACAACCCGAATGTTGTCTTATCACCCTTAGTAGCAGCATCCCATGGCTTCACCCGACTCGGTCCTGTACTACAGGATCGTACATTGTCTGATTTGTGATCGAGGGGTCACTCTTGATAGCCCATACAAGCATCTGCTGTAAAATGGCAGCGGGCACCATCTTTTCCCATTTTTTAAGAATAATTTGAAAAGTAACTAGGACATTGTTTTGTTCTGAGGTCATATTATTCCCCATGGTAACGCAGTGGCTTACCTTCATCCAGAGAAAGGCAATCAGAGCTGTCGGGGACGATGAATGTTCAGGTTGTGGCGCTTCTCTCAGCGCACCCACTCTTTTCTCAGCATCTGCCATGCATTTATGAGCGTGCTCCATTCTTTTCTCAGCACCTGCCACACTTTTCTCAGTGTGCTCCATGCTTTTCTCAGCGCCTTCTGGTCTGGCCAGTCTTCAAGTCAGGCCTAGCTTCATGTTCCTGTTCGGGTGCCATTTGTCATTGCTCAGTCGAGTTAGAGAGCTCTCATGGTTTCTTGTAGCATCACAGTAGTTCTTCAGAATAGTTCTTCTTTATTGTGTTCAACATACATCTTATATACCATTCACTTACAAGCCAGGAATTCCTATCCCTCTAATCAGTTAATTGGCTCAGCTTCTCCCAAAACACAGTGATAAAGGATGAAAGGTTTCTTAAATGTGATAAGATTAACAATGCATACAAAAAGAACCTCCTATTTACCCTTAGATGCAAACAGATACCATTTGCTCTCTGTCTTACACTCCAGACTCCCAAGGTTTCACAGTGAAAGGGTCTATCAAGGAGTCTGATAAACTCTTTGCTGACTTGCTCACAGTTACATCTTCCCCCACATCCAATGTTTCCCTTATCCCTTTTCTGGAGCGTGGATCCATGGGTCCCTCCACCCTACTAGTCATGGAACCGGGCCAAACCAACCTGTAAGCTGTTGACAGTTGCCCTAAGAATACTCTTGAAATTTGAACTTTCCAAACTACTTATCCAGTAACCAAACTGATAGCTATATATGCTCTCCTTCTCTTTAAGCAAATACAAAAAGAGACAGGAATTTACATGAGAATTTAATGTTTTTTTTTTCTCTTCTCCAACTCCCAAGCACGATTTTTTGTCATTACTAATAACTGAAAAGCTTTTTAATGACAGTCTAAGGGTAAAACATATTCCTTAAAACCTTGTTGTATAATATATTTCTCTTTGCTGTCTCCCAGTACATTATTTTTGTTAATATGAGCTGAATAATGGTGGTAGGACGCAAGGAAAAACAACATCCAAATACTCTTTCATTCAAATGAATTTTGGAATTAAGTTAACTGACAGCTTAGATAACATACCATCAAAAAGGAACAGCTGATTTGGACCCTAACAAGGAAATATCAAGTTGAATGAATGCTTTAAGATTTGATTTATTACCTAATCTCCTCAAGTATTTTTCTGTTCCCACTATTCCCATGTAAATCTATATTAATCCATCCAGCGTTAGTGTATCTAATATACAATGTAATATTCATTGATTTTGAGGGAGCAGGTATGGGATCTTAATTACTCTACTTGCCTGATGGAGGATAACATTGTAGTTGTCATATTAATGTCATCTGCAAAGAGATATAAGCAATTACCTTTTTTTATAGATTTTTTTTTTCTATTCATCCTGCTTAAAACTTGTAGATCATCATTGTAATTATTAATAATAGCCATTTAATTATTTTCTATTTGGGAAGATCTGTAAGTGTTTTTTCAACTTTCTTTAACAATTTTCAGTGTTTATTTTCTGCACTAGTTTTTTTGTAGATTTACACAGCATGTTTGTTTTTTTTTTTTTTTTGACTGAATGATGAACGTGTGTATAGGAGTCTATCAAACTTGCAATCTGATTGTACATGAATACTGCAAGTTAGCAATTCATTAAGAGATCTTTAGACAGGCAGAAAAACAAATGATCTTATAATTAATTTCTCATATCACAAAAAAATATCAGAAGCACAAGCAAGGTTAGTAACTCTGGACTCTTATTTTAATTACTTAGATGCCTACAGAAGAACTGATATTTGTTTAGTGAATATTTTGATCCTCAGCAAAATAGTCAAGATAGTTGTAAACAATACTGGTGTAACTGGAACAATTCTTCAGCCTAAGAATCTTCTAGTTGAGATTGCTCAAGGGAAAAACATACAGACTGCTTATCATACCAGTGAAATTTGTAACACTGTAGATCTGCTTCTGTACTTTCCTAATGTTTCAATCCACAAAATGCTTGGAAATATTTTAAAATCATTATTGGTGCTGGTCTTAGAATTTGATCCTAATTTCTCAACCTAGGATTTTCTAACAAATTGTCTAAAATTCAAATATTGTAACAATTCTGTCAGAGAAATTTAAAGAGAAATTGACTACCAAAATACTTCTTTGCTACTGAGAGTCATCAATTTGTCATTCTCTTTTTTCTTTCCCTTAAATAAGAAACATTCAAACTACGGATATTACAATAAAAGGAAAGTTTGCTTATGGTACAAAGCTGTGAGGAGTAACTGACACATCAGAAGGCTGTGCAGTGATTCAGCAACATCTGGATAGACTGGAAAACTGGGCAGAGAAGAATCCGATAAGCTTCAACAAGAGGAAGTTGTAGGGTCCCGCACTTGGGGAGGAATTATCACGTTCAGCAATACAGGCTGGGGGAGGAACTGCTGGAGAGTAGCTCTGAAGATAAGGATCTAGATGTGCTGGTAGACAACAGGTTGGCCATAAGCCAACAGTGTGCCTATGGCCAAGAAGGCCAGTGATATCCTGGAGTACATTAAAAAGAGTGTGGACAGACATTCAAGAGATGTGATCCTCCCCTCTGTTTTGCCCCAGTGATGCCATATCTGAAGTAGTGAGTCCAGTTCTAGGACAGTTCTATTTCAAGAAAGACAGGGAACTTCTAGAGAGTCCATTGGAACACCAGAAAGATTATTATTGGCCTGGATCATCTTCTGTACAATGAAAAGGTGAGAGACCTGGGAGTGTTCGGTCTGGACATAAGGAGACTGAGAGTGGACTTCATCACTGTGTGTTATTATCTAAAGTGTGGGAGTCAAATGGATGGGGCCGTACTCTTTTCTGTATTGTGCAGGTATAGAACAAAGGGCAGTGGTAAAAAGCTGAAACACAAGAAGTTCCATAAAATCATAATATCTTTTTTACTGCAAGGGTGACAAAGCAGTGGAACAGGTTGCCTAGAGAGGTTGTGGAGTCTTCTTCTCTGGAGATATCAAAGATCTTTCTGGATACTTTTCTGTGCAAACTACTCTGGGGAACCGTCGTTAGCAGTGAGGTGGGACTGAATGATCTCCAGAGGTCTCTTCCAACTCTCACAGTTCTGTCATTCTGTGTAATTCTGTGATATCTTGGACTCAGAAGAGATATACAGTGAAACTGCTGTAAACTTTTGATTGCAAGAGATCATTAAATAACATGACCATGGGACTTTCGATGATTGCAATCATGTCTATCCAGTACCATAATTATAAACTACAGTTTCAAATGGCTTAACATCCTTAATAAAACTTACCTTAAATGATATTTTATTCATCCCAATAGCCTGCTAGGTGTTGATGAAGATGACTTGCTATCTCAAATGAGAGCATTTTACATATGCTCTGCACCCATGCCGGAGTATATCAGAAAATATGATTGTTTCTTACTCCTGTCAGAACTTATCAGTAAATCAGAAAGTTTGAATCTAACCACATTAAATCATTTTTACTTACTTCTGTTTCTACACCATTATTTTGCATTTCCTGTAGTTATTATCTGTTATATCACTTGTAGTTCACTGATATAACTACTTTACTCATCAATGAAGAAACACATATGCTATGCAATCTATTTCATGCTTTATATCTATCTTTATTCGTCACTTACAGAGTAAGTAATATTATACCCAACTCCCTGATAGACAATAAGGTCTTAAACTTCAAGAAACTCAAAGCTAGATTTGAGATGAGTGGTTTGATTCCTGAAATGCCCATTTTGAATGACAAGTTAAAAATTTTAAAAAGCAACAAAACAAGACTTGTTTTTAAATGTTTATATAACTTCAACAAGAAACAAGAAACAAATAACAACAATCTTGCCATCTGTTTCATACACTTTAAAAAATGATTTTTAGTAGAATGAGTAACTGAAAAATTATCAAGGAAAGAGACTGGGGAAATACAACCCTTGAGGAGCAAAATGCATTTTCTGACACCTCAAGATTAAATATAGCATGAAATATCTAGTCTTTAGTTCTGTATTCCATGATCTTAATACTTTAAGCAAAGTATTAAGATATATTTATCACTGGCACTACAGGAGTTCCAAGTTTTCTGAATACAGTTACAAGAGTGCTTTGATAAAAGTATGAAATTGTGATACACAATCATTCAACTTTTCATTCGTTCTGTTCATTTCTATCAAAGTGTTCAAGTTTTCTCGAGCTTGTTAGGGGTGTAATCACTTATTTACTGCTAAGATGGCTCACTTAGTAACTTGTTAAAAAAGTAATACATTGTATGTATCAGATTGAAAAGACAGTACAACACTGGTTCACTCAGAAAAAAAAAAAAAAAAACAAAAAAAACAATATGGATAAGGATCTGACTCTAGTAAGTAATTATTATTTCTTAATGAATGGATAAATAATTATTTTTATGAAAAAAAACTTTACAGAATTTTTGAAATAAAAAGAATATTAAATATCACAAAGAAATATTGCTATCCATTTGAACAGCAAGTCAAAAATATCTGGCCAGAAAACGAGAAAGAAAAAATCAAAGGAAAAAAGAAATTAGACTACTAATAGTTTTTTTTTTTTATTTTTGTCAATGAGTCAAATTAAAGGAAAAAACATTATTTACTTATTTCCAGAAATCATTCTCAGTATATAACCTGTCTTTAAGTGCTTCTCAAAAGAAATTTCCTCTCCAGTCTTAATCAACAAATCAACTGATCAACTGAAAGTAATATTGACCTGTACTTTTTGCTTTTTGATTTGTGATTGAATGAGTAATTATTGGCGAGGGGAGAAATTTGAAATCACTCATTCTTTGAAAAAACAAATGAACAACAGTTAAAGAAAGGATAATGAATAAGTGACATGAAATACTATTACAATATGTATTCATTCCTTTTACGAGATGTCTCGCTCCAATTTATAGGAGGAGGATGAGGTTCTTTAAAAAATCTGACTTTTTTTCTGTTTACCATGCAAGCCTTAAAACTCACAAGGAAACTGTGTTTCAGCATTGTTCTGATGGAAGACTTACAAGAAGATATATTAATAAATGTGGAATGTGGCTGTGACCAAACTTCGGAGTTACATGAACTGAGAATGTTATGCCTTCTAATTATGTTGTCTCTGGAAATGATTTGGAAACTCTGGAAAAGAGTTATTGGCACACTTCACCTAACAAATGCATACATTTGTGATGGATTTAGGAACTTTAACAGGAGTTTAAAAAGCAGGTGGTTGTTTCAAGAGAAAATAACACACAATAAGAACGCACTATAAAATACTTGAAGTGTTCAGCAAGTTTTTTAAGATTTATTTTAAGAAAAGCTAAACAGAGAACTTTAAACCGTGTGTAAAATAAATAAATAAATAAATCCCTTACAGTTTCTTACATATGATGTTTATGATAGCCAAGATCTGCCTCATATTTACTGCGACATAAACAAATGTGGCATGCATAATAGCAAATCTGAAAGAAGCTGTAGACTTCTTAACTCTCCTTAAGTGGAAATTGATCCTGTAAACAGCAAAAGGTGCTTTGATCTGAATAACCTTGTCCTGAAAAGGATTAGGGATGTTCCCATTTGCAGCTTTTGGTCTCTGCTGAGATCCTTCCACCAGGGTAGGAGTAGGAAGAAGGTTGTTCTGTCACAGCCTTCCCCTGACATTGAGAAATACCAGCTTCTGAGCCTGTGGAATGAAAAACACCTTTACCATTCACATGGTTGCAGTACAATTAGCTACACCTCACAATCACTCTGCTCTTAAGAGGTGCTAAAGAAATATATCTTGCTCCTTTTTCTGAGATAGAGGTCTCATCATTGGCTATTGTGCCTACACAGCATACGCATTGGTGAATATCATGTTGCTCTGCCCCTAATTTATGCCATAGTTTTTATACTTCCTACACATCGCAGGCTGATGCAAAACAAATTAGGAAAAATAGCAGATATCTGATCTTGTTATAGGTCAAGTCCACAGGAATTTCTCCAAGGCTATGAAAATAAAAAATTCAGATATGCACTCAAGAAAAAATTAACTAAGTCAATTACTAAATGTTATATTTAATTTACCTGCATAATTGCACATATTATAGCCTGGAGAGGTCAGATTTGCTTTTCAGAATTATGATAGTTTATCTGTAATCAAATTGTGTTCAGAAATATCCTTTGTAATTGAATTTTCATTGATAGACAAAGAAATTTCTGCTTTCACAAAGTTAACTGGAGCAGATTATGAAGTTTTTGTCTAGTTTGTTCATTATTGCTATAAAGCTGTCTGTTTCCATCCGCAGAGCTGAGCTTTGGTTAAAAAAAAAAAAAAAAAAGAGAGAGAGAGAGACTGAAAATATTCTTAGTCTGCTTCAGTGCTATGTCAGCTAGACTGTTTTAAATCACCAGCCTCTCTGATTTAATGGTCTATTAAGCTGACTGACCACACTGAAATCGATTAGAAGGAATCATTTGATCTGTTACTGTGACTTAGCTAGGAAGATGGTTATGAACTAATGGTGGTCAAGAGCAGTTTTAAATCCCAACAGTAGTTTCCGTGGGGATCATATGTTTGTGTCCTTATTTCCCAGTGCGGAGTATGTTTTTTTCTATGCATCGTTTGTGTATTTCTGTCCTTACCACCTAGTACTTACTATTGTAAATGTCATATCAATTAACATTTATTTGTGTTATCATACACAATGTTAAGACTCATAGTTTGGCCACTTTAAGATTATTAGGACACATTCCCTATCTTTAACAGAAAATCAATGACATTAAAAATATTAGTAGATATCCTTCTAATACTAAAGGGTAGAACTCTTTGTTTTTGAATTCCTCACTATGAGACAAAATTCAGCTTTATCACTGCAAAATTTGCAATGTATCCATTATCTCCAGATTAAAGCTAAAAGCTTTTGATGTGACAAGCAAGCAATTCATCTTGTTTATCATCTGACAGCTAATTCTCTCCTGCTCGTGCTGGAATACAAGTGTTCATTTTGTCACACTAGCTTTACGCTGCCTGAATTTCTTTCCATAATGTATGTTTGTATTAATTTCCAGACTGTCTTCAAAGTGAGAAGGTGTCCCTGCTCAAATTTTAGCAATTCTAAATTATTGATATAATCTCTGTGGACTTTAGAGAGGACTTTTAACCATTCAATTTTGAGCACTGGGGAAGTGGGGGAAACAGAGTTGGGAGGTAATTGCTTTCAATGGTAAAGGCAAAAATCCATTTTTGATTTTAAATTTATAAATTTCCATTTGCCTCTAAATGCCTTTGTAGGGGAATATGCCTATTATCTGAGTAGTACCCTTAACAGTTAATATGTTTTTACCTTCTTCAATTCAAATCTAGCCAGAAGAAAGAGTAAAAGACATGTATGTTTTAGTCTTATCATCTCTGAGATTATTAACTGAACAATAGTTCTACTTGTGAATTACAAGTCTTTTCATTTCAAGGATGCTTCAGTTGGTCTGCTGCTAAAGATGGATTTTAATAAAATCAGAGATTTAATTATCTATTTATTTTGGTGGAAAAGCGGTGGGAAACTTGACTGCATAATCTGTGGGGGACTGTGTTCACACTCCCGCCTGTTTTGCCATGCTCCAACACACTGCAGTGATTTATGCCTCTTTAGGATTGCCAGACAGACAGCAGAACTCTTCCAAACATTCTGCATTTTTTCCTTGATCCTATCCCCTATCCCACTGAGAATAGGGGGAGTAAGCAAACAACTGTATGGTGCTGAGCCACCTGCCAGGTTAAACCACAACAAGTGAAAACAAAGTCCTGAAGGAAATAGATATAATTTTCTTATTTAAATGAATTTCATTGATAAAATATTTATGTTGCTTTGACAAGTTACTTAGTTCCCTGTTACTCGGACACTTAATGATAGAAAAATATTATTCCCACCTGTCCGCCAACTTCACAGAATTTAGGCAGAATTCAGATTGTAGCACACTGCTGCTTGCAAAACACAGTTATTTTCATAATCAACTCGAGGAAAATCTATAATTTGGGGAACAACTGTATGTTCATGAATGGGTCTTAGGGATGACCAGCACTAATGGTCTCCATGATGTTTGAGTTTTTTCTCAGACATATTCTGAACTGTTGAAAAGTGGAATAATAGTAGAGTCCAGATTTAGATCTGATTTGTATAAATGCTGTCACAGAATCACCAAGGTTGGAAAAGACCTTAAAGATCCTGACTTCTGTCAGGACACAGAAGTTAGAATCATAGAATCACAGAATCATAGAATCACTAAGGTTGGAAAAGACCTAAAAGATCATCCAGTCCAACCGTTCACCTATTCCCAATAGCTCCCACTAAACCATGTCCCTCAACACAACATCCAGCCTTTCTTGAACACCCCCAGGGTCGGTGACTCCACCACCTCCCTGGGCAGTCCATTCCAGTGCCTGACCACCCTTTCTGAAAAATAATACTTCATAACATCCAGCCTGAATCTCCCCTGCCAGAGCTTGAAACCATTCCCTCTGGTCCTATCGCTAATGACACGAGAGAAGAGGCCGACCCCCAGCTCACTACAACCTCCCTTCAGGAAGTTATAGAGAGCAATGAGGTCTCCCCTGAGCCTCCTTTTCTCCAGCCTGAACATTCCCAGCTCCTTCAGCCTCTCCTCATATGGCCTGTGTTCCAGACCCCTCACCAGCTTTGTTGCCCTCCTCTGAACACGTTCCAGGGCCTCAATATCTTTCTTGCAGTGAGGGGCCCAAAACTGGACACAGTACTCGAGGTGCGGCCTCACTAGTGCTGAATATAGGGGAACAATCACCTCTCTGCACCTGCTTGCAACGCTGTTTCTGATGCAAGCTAGGATGCCATTGTCCTTCTTGGCCACCTGGGCACACTGTCAGCTCATGTTCAGCCGAGCATCAATCAATACCCCCAGGTCCATTTCCTCTATGCAGTCCTCCAGCCACACCCCCCCAAGCCTGTAGCGTCACCTGGGGTTGTTGTAGCCGAAGTGCAGGACCCGGCATTTGGCCTTGTTGAAACTCATCCCATTGGCTTCAGCCCAGCTCTCTAGCCTGTCCAGATCCCTCTGTAGGGCCTCGCTACCCCCAGGCAGTTCCACACTTCCAGCCAATTTGGTGTCATCTGCGAATTTACTGAGGGTGCACTCGATGCCCTCATCGAGGTCATCAATAAAGATATTGAAGAGGACAGGCCCCAGCACTGACCCCTGGGGAACACCACTCATGACTGGTCGCCAGCTGGATTTAACTCCATTCACCACCACTCTCTGTGCCCGGCCCTCCAGCCAGCTCCTCACCCAGCCAAGAGTGTACCCATCCAAGCCTTGGGCTGCCAGCTTCTGCAGGAGAATGCTGTGGGAGACAGTGTTAATCTGTTAAATCCTCTTTGAAGTTATTGGAGATGTTGTCCACTGAGACACTCTCTACATCTCAGAGACGATAGTGAATAATTTGACCTGCTCCAAAGACAAAGAAAGCAATGAGCTTCCCTCATGTCTTTGTGTATATTGAGTTTATGTGATAAAGTTTGGTTGCTAGAGCACTGACTGTGAGCATAGCATATTAGCTTCCCCATGTCAATAAGGAACTGGTTCCAGCTGGCTTTATAATGGACCTACTGCTGGCTAGAGATAAGTGAGTAATGTTGTCTATGCCTTTGTGTAACAAGATTTAGGGAAGAAAAAGACTGCATCTGAGAGAGAGAAGTGAGGAAATGAATGAGGAACAGCCCTACAGACACCAAGGTCAGTACAGGAGGACAGAAGAAGAGTAGACTTTCTATGGCTCCCAGGAGAGGACCATGGTGGAGCAGTATGGTCCCTGCAGTTCATGAATACCACATGGAGCTGATCTCCATGTGCAGCAGTGAATGTGGCCTAAAGGAGGCCACAGCCCATGGAGTTCCTGCACAAGCAGGCCCTAGGCCAAAGCGGCATTCTGTGGAGAAGAGCCTACAGTGGAGCAGGAAGCCTTGGGGAGCTACCACCCATAGAAAACCTGTGCTAAAGCCCTTCCTAAGGTTGGGCACCATGGCACACAACAAATTTGGAGCACGGCTTGAAGAGCTGCAGCCTGTTGGAAGCCCACACAAGGTCAGTTCAGGAAATAGGACATCTTTTGAGAGAGATGGCACACTGGAGCAGATGCAGAGAGTGACCATAAGGGAGCAGCAGAGACAAAGATTTTATGGACTGATTGCACCCTCTATTCCTCTGTGCTGCTCAAGGGGAGTAGATAGTATAAGGCAGATGGGAAGGTGGTTTTAGTTAGCTTTTATTTTTAACTGCTTGTCATGGAGTTAACTAGATCAATCTATGCCCGTTATGGGGGGGCGCTAGGCTCCTGCACCCCCTACCTCCATCCCCACAAAATGGGAAGGAAAAGGGAAAAGGGGTAGGGAAATTTGGGAGCAGCGGCAATAATATATGGAGGAAAATTTATTTTACTAACTATGATATCAGAATGCAAGATTACACAATATAATACAATCTATTAGACATTGAGACAATCACAATAAAATAGGGAAGAGAGAAAGTTCCTGAGACCAAGTCAAACCTGAAAAGTTTGATATGGCTAGGAAAGCACCCTCCAAAACCCCCTGCAAGGCAGTAAGAGACTGCCCAACCCGGAAGGGCCAGATCCCATGACTTCCACGACATACAGGGAATTGGAGCATTAACACTTTAACTCCCAGTGCACTACATGATGTTATGATGTGGAATACCAAAAACCAAAAATCACAAAACCATGACACTGCTCTATCTTGTTAAGAATAGGCAGTAAATAAGTTGCATTAATCTCCATTATGTGAAGTCTGTTTTTGCCTGTGACAGTAGTTTTTGAATGTCCTGATTTCAGTCAAAATAGTTTTACTCTGATGTCTTGGTTTTATCGCTGAGTGGTGGAAACCCTACAGTTTTTTCAAATCACCGTGCTTAGATATCCATCTTTTATATGATTCCCATCTGATGGCATAATGTTGTACCCTTAGATGATGTAAATTGAATTCATAGAATCATAGAATCACCAAGGATGTAAAAGATCCTCATGATCATCAAATCCAACCATCCGCCTATCACCAATATATCTCAATAAATCATGTCCCTCAACACAGAATTTAACATTCATCTAACTCCACCACTTCTCTGTGCAGTCCATTCCAGCACCTGACCACCCTTTGAGAGAAGAAAGTTCCTTTCATGAGAAAACATACTTGAAAATACTTTCTAGAAAATGTGCTCCAGAAGTACTCCAATATATGCCTATGTATTACTGTGTTACTGATAAGTACAGGACACAGGATAAGGTCATAGTTTGAAGTCAAATCTCTAAATTGTCAAAGAATGGATGTTAGGTCCTCAATGTCAGCTGTTTTACTATGCATAGATATTCTCTTATTGGTGTTTGTGAAGATTGCCATCATGGTCCCCTGAAACTACACCACATGTAATTTTCTATGGAAGTTATTCTAATTAAGAGAAGATTTAATTTGGAACATGACAGAGAAAAACATTTGCTACATATGGCCCCCCTGCTCCAGTTTATTCAGTGAGGCATACTGAATAAGAATTGACTCTCAAATCAGAGTCTGTGAGATCACTGTCAGTATCTGGACATTAAAATAATATTTAACATCAGAAATTCCCAACCTCAAAATGTTATTATATGACAAATAACTATGAAGATGTAACTTTTCAGGTATTTTTTAAAATAAATAGATAATTGTATTGTTGTTCACCATTAAAAAACAGGATAGAACCTATACTAGTGTCCTGTTGACTGCATAGCAAGACCTACTGCAAAGAATTAAAAAAAAAAAAAACAAAAGAAGTCATTGAATCAGTTATCATGCACTTATTCTTCCTTTAATTCTGGAAGATGGCAGAGGTAGTTGATATCTCTGATACTTAGAGCTAGTGAACTTGAGGTTTTGCTCTTTAGGGGATAAGCAACTCTAAATGTAGACACATCTGAGCAGACCTTACCAAAACTCCAGCACACAAGGACACAATTTGTGTCTATCAAAAAAATATTTTGCATCATTTTGATCTTAAGAGACATCTTCCCTCTGTTCAGTTCTATTCCCATCCTATTCATAAGAAAAGACTGTCTCTTTTGAAGCTTTTGTTTTTAATGTCCTGTTTTTTCATCTGAATGTAACAATGGAGGATGATTGAAGAGCTGTGACCCAAAGACTCTTCAATTTTCCAAATTGGTTTAATTTGATGAAGAAGGAATGCTACATTTTGCTAAATCATATTATGATAAAGAGGAACTGGTAGCTTCTCAGCATGAATCTGAATGCAAATTATTTCCACAAAAAAGGACAATGTATTTAACCAGACAAGTAATTATGCTGTGGTGCTACTATCTCCCCTGCTTCAGATTAGAAAAAGAATTCAATTATCACTCCATTAGATCAAAAAATAATTTTAGTGATACATTCAAGCTGAATTCATTTATTCCTAAGCATGCTCTGGATTAACCCTCATGCATTTTACTGATTAGAATCTTCAGTCAATACTTTTACTTAAAAATCAGCAGTAGATTGCTACATTTTTTATTTTATGTTAATATATTCCATTGTTGATTTTTCTACATACATTATACAAAGGCTGCACAGAAAGTAATGCCTCCTATTTTATCATATTGGTCCACAATTTCAGAGACAGATTTACTGGTACAAGTCTCTATCCCTGATAGAGACTTTCAACTAATAGTCCATCACATTTTGTTGCCACGTGACTAATGGCAGCAGAGGGTCAGTGTGAGACAATGGCATCTGTTGAGTGACAAAGGTTTGGAATAGAATTTCTTCATAAGAAAAAAAAGAAATTGTGCCCATTGATTTTCATCAACACTTGCTGAGCATTTATGGAGACCAACCAGTAGATGTGCACTCAGTGAGGCAGTGGGTGGTGCATTTCAGGATTAATGGTAGTAACATGAAATAGAAGCCAAGTGCTGAACAGCTATGCAGGCTCCTTGCATTGTGAAAATGCAAAGTTAATGTTTGTGACTTTGTTGAAAAACAGGGTTTTGTAGCTGAGATTTTCATAGAATCATAGAATCACCAAGGTTGGAAAAGTCCTCCAAGATTATCCAACCCAACCATCCACCAGTCACCAATATTTCCCCGCTAAACCATATCCCTCAATATAACATCTAAATGTTTCTTGAACACTTCCAGGGGCACTGACTCCACCATCTCCCTGGGCAGCTCATTCCAGAACCTGGCCATTCTTTCAGAGAATATATATATTTTTTTAAGTCCATCCTGAATGTCCCCTGGCACATCTTGAGGCCATTCCCTTTGGTCCTAGAGCTGGTTACATGTGAGAAGAGGCCAACCCCTATCTCACCACAACCTCCTTTCAAGCAGTTATAGAGAGTGGTAAGGCCTCCCCGAGCCTCCTCTTCTCCAGTCTAAACAGTCCCAGTTTCCTCAGCAGCTCCTCATAAGACATATGCATAATACATGAACATAATGAATAAACCTTATTGCCTGTAAAAATATCTTGGGCAACTTGAATGGAATGTACGTTTGATTTTAGATTGTTTTAACTAGTTTAGGTGATCATTAATTTTCTTTGTCACTGATTTATGTAGATCTGCTTTTAGTCCTCATAAATCTGTTTTTGAAATAGCTTCTCTTAGTATTAGAAATCAATTTAAAGCTAATGTAACAGATACATTTTTTTCCTGTAATTAATCTATTTAAGTTATGCTTTACAATTACTATAGATTACTAACACAATCAAACTACACTGATTGAAGTTCCAGTGAATTTTCTATGCGCATTAGCTAACTGTTCTGTTTTAACATTTATTCTGAAGGAATAAGCACTGACAATTGTTTTTTGAAAAACTTAACACTTGCTATGTCCCTGGCAATCCAAATGGTTCAAAAAGTTTTGTTTTAACAGAATATGTACTAAACACTGCAGGAATAATTATCAATTTTACTTTATGTATTTTTAAGGTTTATAGATGAAGCTATGTCCCCAGTGTAATTTAAATTCTTCAGTTGCCTTACCAGCATGCAATGCAATGCACATTTTCCTGATGGTGTTTTAAACTAACTAATAAGTTTACTGCACCACAAAAATCAGGATATTTGGAAGATAAGTCTGTTCTCCCTTTTGTTCCTTTGTTGACATTTGTAAAATATTTGTATTTATTTCTTTCCTCATCACTTACACGTGATACACTTTAAGCAAAATTAGTTGCACCTTTGATAGCTTAATTTTGACTTTTTTTTTTAACAATAACAAGTCTGAATACTCTTAGCTAATAAATGTTATTATTCTTTCCATTATGTTCATAATTACTCTCTGATTTGTAAAAGTCGCCTATGTGAAAGAAATATTATGTGATACTAGGCAGAATTTTCCTCCTTTTTCAAAAACTTCAGAAAACAATAAACTTTATATAATAGAGAGGAGGTCATATATTTTTAGCAGCACTTTTAGAAATAGTAGTCAGATATTCTCACAGAATCACAGAATCACAGAAACACCAAGGTTGGAAAAGACTTTCAAGATCATCCAGTCCAACCATCCACCTATCACCAATAGTACTCACTAAGCCGTGTCTCTCAACACAAATTCCAAATGTTCCTTGAACACCTCCAAGGTCAGTGACTCCACCACCTTCCTGGGCAGCCCATTCCAGTGTTTGACCACTGGAATTTCCTAATGTCCAGCTTAAATCTCCCCTGGCGCAGCTTGAACCCATTTGCTCCAGTCCTATCACTAGTTACACAGGAGAAGAGGCCAAACCCCAGCTCACTATGACCTCCCTTCAGGCAATTATGGAGAGCAATAAGGTCTCCCCTGAGCTTCCTCTTCTCCAGACTGAACAATCCCTGCTCCTCAGTGGCTTACCAGCTTTGTTGCCCTTCTTTGAACCTGCTCCAGGGCCTCAATGTCTTTCTTGCAGTGAGGGGCCCAATACTGGACACAGTACTCAAGGTGTGGCCTCACCAGAGCTGAGTACAGGGGGACAATCACTTCCCTGTTCCTGCTGGCAGCACTGTTTCTGATGCAAGCCAGAATCCTATTGGCCTTCTTGGCCAGCTGGGAACACTGCTGGCTCTTGTTCAGCTGACCATCAATCAATACCCTAGGTCCATTTCCTCTACACAGTCTTCCAGCCACTCTGCCCCAAGTCTGTAGCATTGCCTGGGGTTGTTAAGGTCAAAGTGCAGAATTTGGCCTTGTTGAAACTCATGCCATTGGCTTTGGCGCAGCTATCCAGCTTGTTCAGAACCCTCTGCAGGGCTTTGGTACCCCCAGGCAGATCAACACTTCCAGCCAACTTGGTGTCATGTCATCTGCAAACTTACTGAGGGGGCACTCAATGCCCTCATCGAGGTCATCAATAAAGATACTGAAGAGAACAGACCCCAGTTAGGGAACACCACTCATGACCGGTCACGAGTTGGATTTAATTCCATTCACTACCAGTCTCTGTACCCAATCTTCCAGCCAGTTTCTTATCCAGCCAAGAGTGTACCTGTCCTAACCACGGGCTACCAGCTTCTGCAAGAGAATACTGTTATGGGAACGGTGTCAAAGACTTTGCTGAAGGTAGACTGTTGTAAGAGAGCATCAAGCTCCCTCACGGGTGTGGTGAAAGAGGTGTGGACTCCTTCACTTGTGCAGAACAAAGAACATTTATTGTAGGTGCTCAGAGCCTTTTATACCTGCACAACACAACACTTTTCCTGCACAACCAAGTCTGGTTACACGGAAGGGCTACATGCCTTGTGGGTGTTTATGTCCAACTTGACACATTGTTGAGCTTTACCACTCATTAACAATACAACAATCATCTTTATCCCACATCTCCCCCTTTTCTATTTATAGAATTAGAAACCTGGTTCAGAAACAATTTTAAAAGTAGCTAAACTGAAGTTAACACCCTGAATAAACAATGAGTTTTTTAGAATGCAAACAATAGTCCCTGTTAACCAATTTGCATTGATTCCAGTTCTTATTATTTCTTGGTGAGGCAGCTTGATGAACAAGGTATGACTTGATGGTGAGTGTCCAAACTGCTGCTGGAAGTGCAGCGATCAAGATACGGCCAGTTTCCTCAGCACTCACAGGTGAATCTCAAATGGCCCCATGACAGTCCAGTTGGAGTAGTAGGTTTCTGACTGTGTCTTCCTGAACTGTGGGGGGTTCTGTCCACACCCCAGCCAAGACTACCAGATCAGACAGTGGAGTACCATGAGAGTACCTGGTCTGACCTTTAAAGACAAATGTAAAGAAGGCATTCAGAACATCTGCCTTTTTCTTATCCTCAGTGGTCACACTCCCAGCCTCACCCAATAAAGAATGGAGATTCTCCTTAGTCCTCCTCTTACCGCCGATGTATTTGTAAAAGAGTTTCTTGTTCCTTTCAATCCCAGCAGCCAGGTTGAGTTCAAGCTGGACTTTTGCCTTTCTGATTTTCTCTCTGCACATCTTAAGAAATTCTCTGTATTCTTTCTGAGTTGCCCATCCCTTCTTCCAGAGAAGGTAGATTCTCTTTTTCTCCCGAAGCCTCAAGAATAGCTCCCAATTCATCCATGCTGATCTTCTTCCCTGCAATTCATTTTGTGTCTCGGGGGACAGCCAGCTCCTGCGCCTTTAAGACTTCCTTCTTGAAGAACAACCAGCCAATTTGGACCCCTTTACTCTCTGAGACTGAAACCCCCTACTAGTCTTCTGAACAATTCAAAGTCCACCCTCCAGAAGTCCAAGGAAGCAGTTTTGCTGTTTCCTCTTCTGGCTCCACCAAGAATCGAGAACTGTACCATTTCATGGCCACTCTGTCCAAGACAGCCCCCAACCTCCACATCTCCCACCAAACCTTCTCTGTTTGTGAACAGCAGGACTAGCGGGGCAGCTCCTCTCGTAGGTTCTCTAATCCGCTGCATAAAAAAGTTATCCTCCGTACACTCCAGAAACCTTCTAGACTGCTTCTTTTGTGCTGTATTGTATTCCCAGCATATGTCAGGAAAGTTGAAGTCCCCCATGAGGACAAGGGCTGGCGATCATGCAGCTTCCACCAGCTGCTCGTAGAATTCATCATCTGTTTCTTCATCCTGATTCAGCAGCCGGTAGCAGAAGCCTACCAGGATGTCTGCCTTGTCAGCCATTCCCCTGATCTTTACCCGTGGGGATTCAACCTTATCATCCCCAGCCAGAAGCTCAGTAACATCAAAGGGGACCTGATCCATGTCTATAAATATCTAAGGTGTGGGGGGCAGAATGGCGAGGCCAGACTCTTTTCATCAGTGTGTGAAGACAGGAAAAGGGGAAATGGCCAGAAACTGCAGCATAGGAAGTTCTGCACAAATGTGTGCAAGAACTTCTTTACAGTGAGGGTGACGGAGCACTGGAACAGGCTGCCCAGGGAGGTTGTGGAGTCTCTTTCTCTGGAGATATTCAAGACCTGCCTGGACACCTACCTGTGCAACCTGGTGTAGGGTACCTGCTTTTGCAGGGGGGTTGGACTTCATGATCTCTGGAGATCCCTTCCAACCCCTACGATTCTGTGATTCTGTGATTGCATGAATGCACTCTCTAATATAGAGAGCCACGCCTCCACCCCTTCTTCCTTTCCTATCCTTCCTGAAGAGGGTGTAGCTAGCCATTGCAGCACTCCTGTCATGGGAATGGTCCCACCTGTTTCCGTAATGGCAATTAGGTCATAGTTAGCCTGCTGCACAGTGGCTTCCAACTCTTCTTGTTTGTTGCCCATGCTGCGTGCATTGGCATAAATACACTTCAGCTGAGCCTCTCACCTCACCTCTAATCCTATTACCACTCCTCCAGGCTCATCTCTAGCAGGTCTGCTTTTATTCCCTTCCCCTTCATATGTAATTTAAAGCCCTCTCTACAAGTCCCGCAGCATTTTGAAGGCCATTGCTTTTCAAATTACTGAAATCTACATTCTCATACCAAATAACCTGTAACTTAATTTTGCCCTTGTTATAAACAGAATCTCCTCTCATTTTCCAATTCCTCTCTGTTTCTTTTAATAGGGCCTCACTGAAAGCCTTTTTAGATTCAAATCATTCAGATCTCTAATCCATGTGAAGTTACCATTTTCATCCCTTCTAATCTACCTGCAGCCTGAGTCCAAAATCCCACTCAGAGAGACTATACTAAGATGCCAGAGATACTAAGCTTATCAATGAAGTCCTTTCAATATACCGTATAGTTCAAGCTTTAAAGAGTATGCTGTAGAAAGTTTTTCTTTCTGTCCATTCTGAGCATTATACTTTTATTTTAATTTACTGTTACTCTACTGTTCTTCTAAATTTCATTTTATTAGTACTCTATCATATTCTTCTTTTAGCATCTTTCTAATGTCTTTCTGGAATTTTCTATAAGAACTTTTCTTATGTGTGGAGACTGGTTATGAATGAAGCTCATCTTTTTTGTTCTGTAACAGTTGTGAAGTTCAAATTTTCACTATCATTTGACAAATGTTTCATTCTGTTGTAATATTAATATCTTACTTAGTCTTTATACAATGTCTTTTTATTTGTTTGCTGTGCTTTCTATGATCTTTTCCAAAATCTCTCAGTTATACTGTAATGTGCAATTACTTACAGTATAAAACGATTGATTATTGTTCATATCATAATCCATGCAGTTACCAATTTCCATTCAAACAAAAGAATTCAGATAAATATCATATTTTTACTATCCACACCAAAATACATAAAAATAAAAGCTTGAGTGCCTCAAAATTCCTACCTTCTTTACCTTCTAGAGTTCCTTAGTTTCTCTTTAAAACATATAATTTCCACTACAAACTCTTAGCAGTTTATAATGCATATGAATCCTCCTGGTTGCTCATTGCTTTGCAGTCTCAGGATGTCCCAGCATGAACCATTAGTTCTCTCTCTGCTTCTCTGTAGATGATGACCATGTGCTTGACATAAATTCCAGCCTTCCAACTGGATGGAAAAATATATGTATCTCTAAGATTGGTGCTTCCTTCTAAGTCCTGACATCTACTGCTTATTTATCTGCCTTGGTACCACACAAAAACTCCTCTCAAAATTATTTCTTGAAGCAGTTTGCTAAATAGTCTTATTATACTAAAAATCTCCAAGCACTGAAACTTGGGCTTCTAGCCCTCATGATTTCTCCCCAGCGTTACCACATATGCTTTATAAATTGTTTCAGGAAATAAAAGAGTAAATGTTTACTAGATCATTTTCCTTTATTGTTTGTATTGGCTGCCAGGTACAAGGGCCTAGAAAAGACAGAAAGAAACCATCTCCTAAGCTCCAGTTTGTGATTCCTGTTCAGCTTTATCATATGCTAGTTTGGCAGAGGATTTATTTGAGACTAAGATTTGGCGCTCATTTTTGTCTTTTTATCTAAATCCAAAAACTGATTGAGCACTTTTACTTATATTAATGACTTTAGAATGAAACATGCCAAAACTTTGCTCACAAATGAGTGATTGAAGGATGTGTCCTTTTCATCACAGCTACCTTCCCAATCAATGCTGTAAGCACAAGCAATATCTTCAGTCATGAAAAAAAAAATCATAGAATCTTAGAATTGTTTGAGTTGGAAAGGTCTTTTAAAGTTGTATATTCCAACTCCTCTGTAATGAAATGGAACATCTACAGCTCGATCAAGTTTCTCAGAACACAGTTCTGCCTGGCTTTGAATGACAGACCATCAGTCACCTCAGAGGGCAACCCATTCCAGGTGATTCACTACATTTATTGTAAAGCACTTTTTTCTTGTATCCTGTATGATTCTCTGCTGTTTTAGTTTGGATTGTTCATTAGAAAAATAATAGGTGCAAGATGTTTGGAAAACTTTTCTCTCAAGTCAGATTAAAAGACAAGCAGGTGTAAGGAGTGAAAAGAGAAAGTACACATGGAAAGGTAAGCATGTAGTGGTACGGTGTCATCAGGGACAAGTAAGAAATATCCACTTTTGCAAACAGTGTAATACAGCTATTTCATAAGCAGGAGCAAAATTGCAAGTTGATACTTTCTTTTAAAGAGTTGACATTTGGAAACAACTAGCAAGGTATGTTTCTTGGTATGAGCCTGTGGAGAAACAAAGTGAAAGCTGATTAGCTTTAATGTACGCACAGACAACAGGGGAGATCAGATGTAGCATGAGAGCCTTAAGTGTTGAGAGAAGGCGCTCAGTCGAATATCATTACAAACCCAACAGTGCTCTCTGGTTTTGCTTCCCTCCTGTAGTTCATTTAATTTCGTGGCAATTTATGGGAACCTTGGGATCCACACCTAGTCCAAACAAATTGCTGGACTTATTGTGTTCCAAGGAAAAAATGATTTTTATTCTTAGTCAACTGAAACTGTTCTGAATTATTCCAAACTTGAAAGTTCATTTGCAAGAGCAAAGATTAGATAAAATGAGACCAGCTACATGCAGGTAGTGTATAGACAGTCTTTCTAAGCTAAGTTACTTCATTTTTTAAACTTCTTCACTCATATAATCTTTTTGTTTGTTTATTTGTTTGTTTTTGCTATTTTAAGACATTATTTTCATTTTCCCAGCTCATTCTCTTTAATACAAGAACTGAGTCTTGAGTTTTTGCTGCTCAAGGAGATCCACAAGAACTTTGTTTTTGTGTTATTGTAATGCCTGTTGACTACTACGTAGCATTGCTACAACTGTGATGAAAATAATAAAAGACAGTATGCAGGTATTGCCATTATCCTTGATAATTAAATATCCAAATGTTTTCATTTCAAGTTTTTATTTTATTATTTTATTTTTCCAAATAGGGATTATCCTCAGTTCTCTTTCTCCAGACTTGTGTCTGAATCTGCAATCTACTTGATTAATCCAATGCCATTACATCATCTCTTTCTTTTGTCCTGGCAGAGTCAATTACAAACACAGATTGCTATGTGGAATTGTAGCACTAAGGAAACTGTTAACACCTAGCTGCTCTGGCACAAGATCACAGTAAACAGCTTATTAAGATTCAGCCACCAGGTCTGATAAATAACATGCAGCAAAGGTCTGGGATTTACTTCCAACTCATTTAATTACTGATATCAATGAATTCATGGAGCAAAGCCATGAAAAGAATAATGAACCTGACCTGAACAATGTTTCACTTGAGATCTCAAGATATTATAAGCAATACTGTATCAAGAATCTATTACAATTTGAGGATCTGAAGAAATGAAATGATAACAAAATTATACAGATATTTGCATTGATATCAAATTACTTACAGTATTTTACAAATAATTTGATAGCAGTAAAATTTATAAGGAGGAACTAAGATGTTTTGGCACAAAGTTGTTATAGATGATATGACAGGAAGTCCGATTGATTGTAGCAAAGAATTTTTTACATTTGTTTAGCTACTTGAACACTGTCTTGCATCCAACTCCTGTAAAGCTGATAAAGAGAAAATCAATCAAAACTTCTCGTTTGGTGTCATTACACCAATAATCTGTTCCAACCTGTTTTATTGAAGTTTTTGCTGGTTCAAATTACAGATAAGGTGTTTAATCTCATACAAAATGTATAATCTGATGAAAACACACAAAAGTTCCCTTTGAGTGCTCAAACTTGAAACAGCAGAAAAGGTTGAGCATCTACAAACTATACTTTAGTATTTGTGGTACATGGTTGTACTTCCCTGCCTCCTCCTGTGAAAGCATAGCATTTATCACATGGTTTCACAACATATTCATTAATCTTTAATATGTCATATGCTTTGTTTTCCTGCTATCCTATTACTGCGTGATGCTAACTATGAAACCAAACGCTATACAAAGCTTTGGAGACAGCAAGCCCTCAGGAAAACAAAACAAGAACAAAGGAAAACATATGTAGGTGTAACAGAACATAAAGGGAATAAGTACAAAATACAGATTAAAAGTAACCACACTTAAAAATGCAAACAGAAGTCTAAGATATCCTAATCAACAGTGATCTATTATGCAAATGTAACAGTAATGGCTGAGCACATGTTTTTTAATATCAGAAGAGGAAAAATATGTAGCAGATACTGATGGCATATTGAACATCTGAATAATTGAGGATATTCATTTCAATTTGTTTTGGAATCTTCTTTTTTGTCTCTCTGAAGAGCATCCTTACTGCATAGAAATTAAAAACTCTAACCTTGTCTGTGATTAATATCTTTGGGTTAAAATGAGATCTTATAAATATCTCATAAGCCAAATAGTACCAATATCTGTAGTATGGACTGAAAACATGAGGGCAGAGTGGAAGGAAGATGATCTGAAAGAAATGAAGAAATCATAAAGACAGTGATTAAAAGAGGGATTATAATAAAAATCTAGATTAATTAGCTGGATAAATAGTAAAATAAGAAAAAGAGTTTGCTTTTTAGGAAGGTAAGGATTATGCCTACAAGCAACAGTGCTTTAATCAATTCACTATTACACAGAGCAGGAAGAACAAAAAACAAACAAACAAAAAAAGTTTATTATTTTGATGAATGGAAAATACTTATGGTAAAACTCTCTTCATGAAAGAAAGCCCTGCGTCTTCTGTATTTGTGTATTTGTCTTTATAAAGCTTGAAGGCAGCTTCACCTAATAAAAAAAATATTTATTTCCTATTCCAGTGTGTTGTTAACATGTCACTGTGAGGTACTGCAATCTCTGGAGATCTCAAGGAAATAAGACCATTGCCCTCTTCATCTGAAACTTGAGGATTATTGATTTTACTCTAAATAATTCTTGACTAAGAAAGGGTTAAATGTATCTTACCTTAATTTCTAAAACAGCTGAAATTAAAGACAGGTTTGGTGTGTTTTCTGTCAGTCTGCAGCTCAGTGCACAATAAATGGGACTATCAAATATAACAATTGTGGGCCTGTAATTCTCAGGAGGATGAAACACACCATAGAAATGCAGGTCTCCAGCATCATAAGAAAAAATAAGAAGTTGTGATGAAGTTGAACAGAGAATCCATTACGGTCATTCAAAAGTCTTTTACAAAGACAGCAGAAAAAGAAATTTTGTTCTTAATACCAACATCTTTAATAAAGATACCTACAAGGATTGCTGCTGTTTTGCAGTGACTAGGAGGATGTAGACTCTGACTGGCTTTTTGGTACTATGCATGAATGAGGTAAGACAAATCCTAGATCATCCCATTAAGCTTTGCAGATAGGACACAGGATGTATAAAAGACAGGGAGTGTCAAACAGAAGCTGTGTGGGACACTCTGGTACTATACATGCTAATTAGACTTTGAGATAATTAGAGTTGTTTAGTGTACAGAGATGTAATACCCAATCAACACACAAACACCTCTACTTAGTCTATTTAATCTGGAGCAGAAGCCTACTCCTCCAGTATTGCCTATGAATACTCATTAAGAAATGACAAGATTTTAATGTGATTGCACAGACAGTGAAATCAAATAGTCAAATGGAAAATGTTTCTGTACAATTATTTCAAGTCTTTCATTTTCAACAAAACTCAAGTGATTGTGGTGGAAGAAATTCCTGAGAACAAGGAAGAAAAAAGTCTGGATTGAACAGGTGCATCAATTAACTTATTTTCCTCAGTTAACCCCTTAAAACAATGACCGTTAGGTTTCCTGATCATCTCATCCAGTTGACACTGCATACATTCAGTTGTGAGCAGATAACACAAATATTGACATCAAAGTTTTCAGTTATTTTTCTCAAGTAGAATATTGCCTTATTATTTCTCAGCAATCTATGTCCTGCTTAACCTGGCATCTGGAGAGATGAAATTCCTTTTTGCTGCTATTAAGCAAGGACAGTATTACAAAAAAAAAAAAAAATTGTGCTGGAAGGCAACATTTCACTTCTGTTGTAACTATATTTTTGCTATTGCTTCTTGGTGTTTTCTAACAGTAGTTACATAGGATCTACCTTCTTTATTAATTTTTCACCATGTTGCGTGAACTTTCAGAGCACCACAATGATCAAATAATTTATAAACTTTCTGGCCAAAATCTTTAATGGTTTTGCCTGGCTAAGGTACTAATTGCACAAAAGATGGAAAAGTGGTTTACTGTCCTGGTAACTCCTGTTAACATGTTGAAAAACCTTGGGGACGCTAAGCCGCTATTAACACTCCCCTCAGAATTTGCCATGAGTACTAAAAGCTCCAGATGAAATCCTAAATCCATATCACTGCATTACAGAAAGATTTTGTTTTTTCAAAAGATGGCAAGTGACGATCAGATTCATGACCACTCGAAGAATTTGAACATCTGCAAGTCGATGGGTCCCAATCCATCTCAGAGTCCTGAGGTAATTACCTGATGTAGTCACCAAGGCACTCTCAAAGGTAAGTGAAAAGTCATGGCAAAGTTTCTGGTGATTGAAAAAAACGTCTCACTCATTCTTAAGAAGAGTACAAAGAATGACCCTGGGAACTACAGATCTGTCTGTCTCACCTCTGTGCCAAGAAAGATCATGGAGCTGATCCTCCTGGAAGCTATGCTAAGGCACATGAAAGACAGGGAAATGACATAGGAAAAGCAACATGGATGGCTTCACCAAATGCAAATCATGCATGGATGAATGGAATTCTCCCTACGGGAGAAAGCTGAAAGAGCTGGAGCTGTTCAGCCTGGAGGAAAGAAGGCTGTGAGTTAGAGCATTTGTGCATTACACAGCATGGAGATCAAACTTATCTCATATTTCTACTATTCAAATCCTCTCCAAATGCAATTTAAATAGTTTTGAAAAACAAATACCAGTGCTTAGAGCAAACTGTATTTTTAAAAAATGTATTGCAGAATGGATAGGACAGCATACAGAATGCTCTAAGTAAAGACTGTTTGTCCATGGGATACATTTAAAATATTTTTAGAAGTGAAATTTTAGAACTTGCAGAGAGTGAAATTTTAGAATTTGTAGAAAATGGCAAAGAAGCTCTGCTATAATTGACGAGAAATAATCATACATTATCATAAAAAAAAAAAAAAAAAGTCCCTCTTGAGGACCTGTTTAAAAGATGATAAAAAATTTAGCCTGGATGCAGTGACATTTCTTATTAGGAAAATGCAGGGGGAATAGAATCAGATTCTGCCAGATGACAATAGACAATACAGAGTGTAGATAAATATGTTCTCAGTACTCAGGTGCTGTCATACATCAAGTTTACACTTTGTGCTCAAAGATGGTTTCTCAAAGGAGCACAACTAGCAAAGCTAGATGTATTTTCAGGATTCAGGAACAACTGTACCTAAACAAGTTTTGACAAAGATTCATTTAAGTCATTTTTTAAAATCTGCAGTAATAGAGGATCTACAGTATGTGAAATTTATAGCCATCTTTAACAATCCTTGCCGTTAGGAATTTTTCCCTAATGTCTATCCTCCTTTACTGCAATTTAAGTCCATTACTGCTTTCCCTAACCCCAGTGGAAGTGAAAAACACTTTGTTCATTTCCTTTCTGCAACTATTTTTTAGGTGCTTGGAGATACTTAGGTGTTACCCCACTTTTCCCTTCTCTAGACAAAAGAAATTCCATCATACTGAATATTCAAGACCTCAGTGGCTATTTTCAAAGTGCTCATATATCAGGACACGGGAGATCTGAAAAGCTGTCTAAACACCATAGGGGATGACTTAGGTGAAGGAAAAAAAAAAAAAAAGGAATGTGAATGAAACAGAGGTATTTTCTGAGTCAGTTGAGAACTATATTGAGCTTTTTTTTTTTTTTTTTTTTTTTTTTTTTAAGGATTTAAATGGATATTTTGGCCTAGCCATCCTCACCCTCATTTGGAATATAAGAAAGAAAGTCAAAGTGTTTCAGTAGCTTTTTAATGAGTTTCGGGAAGCTGATCTTGAGTCAAAAAGTATCATTGTTTCTGTCAAGCCTGGTGGAGAAATAAAGAGCCAAGCATCTATGTGTACTACGGAAACTTTGTCTTCCATCTAGAGAATATGAGGGTCCATCTGTAAAAGCTCCCTTGACTTACATAAATGATGTTAAGATGTGGGGGAAGATGTAACTGTGAGCAAGGCAGCAAAGAGTTTATCAGACTCCTTGGTAGACCCTTTCACTGTGAAACCTTGGGAGTCTGGAGTGTAAGACAGAGAGCAAATGGTATCTGTGTCTAAGGGTAAACAGGAGATTCAGTTTGTAACCTTATCACACTTAAGAAACATTTCATCCTTTATCACTGTGTTTTGGGAGAAGCTAGGCCAATTAACTGATTAGAGGGGCAGGAATTTCTTGCTTGTAAGTGAATGGTATGTGAGATGTATGTTGAACACAATAAAGCAGAACGATTCGGAGAACTATTCTGATGCTACAAGAAACTGTGAGAGCTCTCTAACTCGACTGAACGCTAACATTAAGAACATAAGATGTAATTAATGAACTAGCATAAAACTAAGAGTTCCAGTTGATATGTTGATATGATGTGTCAACAGCAGTCTGAGTGCCAGATGTACAACTCCACAGCCAAGTTGCAAGAGGCTTTACCATTCACCCCCTTTTTCTGTCTCTCTTTTTTTTTTTTTTAATTTTTTTTTATTTTTTATTTTTTAGGTCTTGTCTAATATAGACACATGGCACTGGGCATAGTCTAAGAAAAGAAAATCCACAGGCGGTCTTTCTCTCCTGTGGAGAGAGAGAGTTGTACTTGACAGATGCTAATTATATCACTGAGAGTTGTACTAGAAGATGCTCAGATAATGAAGAGATGGTAATGGGTATATCAATATAGTAGGTCTTGGATCTCATTATGCAGTAACTCTGGATTTGAATGAAACCTAGACTAACTGTCAATTACACTGCTGTAAGTGAGTGGTATGAAAAGGGGAGAAAGCGATGGCATTTCTTTCCCATGTCTAATCTTTTCAAGAATTCTTCCAGATAGATAATTCTCATAGATTTACAGAGAATTTATCTTCATTCTGCCCTTCCTTCCTCCTGTTACTAAACTCAGCACTTGGATATTTTTCAGGAATATTCAGCATTATGACTAAACATCTGTCAGGTCCTTGCTCTCTCTTCTTCCTTCGGGCAGAATTACGAGTGTGTTAGAAGCAGAATGCACAGTAAGTAAATTCTGCATATGTGGATGTGGTTGATGCAGTAATACTGTTTAAATACCAAATCCCCCTAGCTTTACTTCAAATACCATATCATGTTGGGGAACTGAAAGTTGTGGAAATTTTGGGGATGGAAGCCTGTGTAGTAGAGGAGGCAGAGGTCAATCCAAAAAGAAACAGAGAAAGGAATGATTTTTCAAGGCTACAATTGAAAGGCATCACTAGATTAATTCTCCAATTTGCAAATATAGAATTGATCAGGTACTATTTAAAGGATATATATATTTATTTATTTAATAAATATTGTGGCACAGTTTACTTGTGTTTGTAGAGTTAGTAGGCAAAATTTGATGTCTGAAGTCTGACAAGCATGTGCACAAAGCAATAGCCAAAGAGTGAAGGAAGTCCATTTGGAGAATGCAAAGCTATGGCTAAGAGATAGTGGGAACTAAAAGGCAGGGAAGTATGGTTCATTTCACAATATTCACACTTTATATTTTTCTTTTTATCATATTTTATGTAAGTATGGACTGTTTTTAGGACTTCAGAGACCAAGTCCACCAATTCAGCTGTCTTTAACACTGAAAAGCAGAAATTTCTGAAGAATGGATGCCAGCTGTATAAGCATGAATGGATGTGGGAGCACACCATGGGTGAGCAACCAAGGCCTGATGGCCCTGGTCCTCAGTGGGATAGGGAACACAGCCCTAAGATCTGACAGCTCCAACTGACACTTTCTATATGAGACAGAAAGCAGCTAGCTATCCACAAAGTTATTTTTCCATCATGAGGAAATATTTCATGATTATTGTAGTTCATGAAAGCAATAAGTAGGTCACTATATATTAACCAATTTTCTTCTGTGTTTTGTACTGGACAGAGTGTATTGGACATGGAGAGAGTGACCATGAAATGGTAGAGTTCTTGATTCTTCGTGGAGCCAGAAGAGGAACCAGCAAAACTGCTTCCTTGGACATCCGGAGGGCAAACTTGGAAATATTCATAAGATTAGTAGGGAATCCCTGGGTTTCAGTCTTAGAGAGCAAAGGGGTCCAAATTGGCTGGTCGCTTTTCAAGAAGGAAGTCTTAAAGGTGCAGGAGCTGGCTGTCCCCCTGAGACACAAAATGAATTGCAGGGAAGAAGATCAGCATGGATGAATTGGGAGCTATTCTTGAGGCTTCGGGAGAAAAAGAGAATCTACTTTCTCTGGAAGAAGGAACGGGCGACTCAAAAAGAGTACGGAGAAGTTCTTAAGATGTGCAGAGAGAAAATCAGAAAGGCAAAAGTCCAGCTTGAACTCAACCTGGCTGCTGGGATTAAAAGGAACAAGAAACTCTTTTACAAATACATCGGCGGTAAGAGGAGGACTAAGGAGAATCTCCATTCTTTATTGGGTGAGGCTGGGAGTGTGACCACTGAGGATAAGAAAAAGGCAGATGTTCTGAATGCCTTCTTTATGTCTGTCTTTAAAGGTCAGACCAGGTACTCTCATGGTACTCCACTGTCTGATCTGGTAGTCTTGGCTGGGGTGTGGACAGAACCCCCACAATTCAGGAAGACACAGCCAGAAACCTAGTACTCCAGCTGGACTGTCGTAAGTCCATGGGGCCGGATGGGATTCACCTGTGAGTGCTGAGGAAACTGGCTGAGATGATAGCCAAGCCACTTTCCATTACCTATCAGCTCTCCTTATTGACTGGTAAGGTCCCAGAAGACTGGAGGCTTGCCGATGTAACTCCCATCTACAAGAAGGGTTGTAAGGAGGATCAAGGGAACTACAGGCCTGTTAGCCTGACCTTGGTGCCAGGGAAGGTTATGAAGCAGATTGTCTCAAGGGAGATCACGCAGCATGTGCGGTACAACTGCGGGATCAGGCCTAGCCATCATGGGTTTACAAAGGGCAGGTCTTGCTTGACCAACCTGATCTCCTTCTATGATCTAGTGACCTGTCTGGTAGATGAGGGGAAGGCTGTTGATGTAGTCTACCTAGACTTCAACAAGGCCTTTGACAATGTCTCCCACAGTATTCTCCTGCAGAAGCTAGCAGCCCGTGGCTTGGACAGCTACACTGTTGGCTGGATAAGGAACTGGCTGGAAGGCTGGGCCCAGTGGTGGTGAATCGAGAGAAATCCAGCTGATCTGTCATGATTGGTGTACACCAGGAATCAGTGCTGGGGCCTGTCCTCTTCAATATCTTTATTGATGACCTGGATGAGGGCACTGAGTCCCCCCTCAGTAAGTTTGCAGATGACATGACACCAAGTTGGCTGGAAGTGTTGATCTGCCTGGGGGTACCAAAGCCCTGCAGAGGGTTCTGAACAAGCTGGATAGCTGTGCCAAAGCCAATGGCATGAGTTTCAACAAGGCCAAATTCTGCACTTTGACCTTAACAACCCCAGGCAATGCTACAGACTTGGGGCAGAGTGGCTGGAAGACTGTGTAGAGGAAATGGACCTAGGGTATTGATTGATGGTCAGCTGAACAAGAGCCAGCAGTGTTCCCAGCTGGCCAAGAAGGCCAATAGGATTCTGGCTTGCATCAGAAACAGTGCTGCCAGCAGGAACAGGGAAGTGATTGTCCCCCTGTACTCAGCTCTGGTGAGGCCGCACCTTGAGTACTGTGTCCAGTATTGGGCCCCTCACTGCAAGAAAGACATTGAGGCCCTGGAGCAGGTTCAAGGATAGGCAACAAAGCTGGTGGTGGGAGGTCTGGAGCACTGGCCTTATGAGGAGCAGCTGAAGGAACGGGGATTGTTCAGTCTGGAGAAGAGGAGGCTCAGGGGAGACTTTATTGCTCTCCATAACTACCTGAAGGAAGGTCGTAGTGAGTTGGGGTTTGGCATTTTTTGGCTTTTTCTGAAAGAGTGGTCAGGCACTATAATGGGCTGCCCAGGGAGGGAGGTGGTGGAGTCACCAACCCTGGAGGTATTCAAGGGACGTTTGGATTTTCTGTTGAGAGACATGGTTTAGTGAGTACTATTGGTGATAGGTGGATGGTTGGACTGGATGATCTTGTAGGTCTTTTCCAATCTTGGTGATTCTGTGGTTCTATGATTCTGTATTCTTTCCTTCCTTCAAGGCAGCATATTTCCTTACGCATTTGATTTCTTGTTTGCAAATTATCTGAACAGGCTGGTTAGCTGGTTTGAGGCCAATAAGATGAAGTTCAACAAAACCAGGTGTTAATTTGGCCACACCAACCTCAAGCAACACTACAGGCTTGGGGCAGAGTGGATAGAAGACTGTGTGGAAGAAACAGACTAGGCTGTGTCGATCAATGCTCAGGTGAATATGAGACACCAGTGTGCCCAGGTGACCAAAAAGGCCAATGGCCTCCTGGCTTCCATGAGAAATAGAGTCACCAGCAGGAGAAGGGAAGTGATCATCCATCTGTACTCAGCTCTGATGAGGCCACATCTGGTGTACTGTGCCCAGTTTTTGCCCCTCACTACAAGAAAGACGTTGAGGCCCTGGAGTGTGTCCAGAGAAGGGCAACAAAGCTGATGAGGAGTGTGGAACACAAATCTTATGAGAAGCAGATGAGGTGTCTGGGATTATTTAGTCTGGAGAAGAGGAGACTCAGGGGAGACCTTATCACTCTCTACAAATTCCTGAAGAGACGTTGTGACGTGGTAGAAGTCAGCCTCTTCTCCCGTGTAACTAATGAGACTAGAAGGAATGGCCGCAAACTGTGCTAGGGGAGATTCAGGTTGAATATTAAAATATACTTCTCCAAAAGCATGGTAAGGGTTCAAACAGAGTGTCCAGGCAGGCAGTGGAGTCAATGCCCCTGGAGGTCTAAAATAAATGTTTAGATATTGCACTGAGGGACATGTTTTAAGTAGGGGAAACATGAGCAGTATCGGTGGAGGCTCAAGATAATGCTTATTAATAAACCCTAAAAATAATGAAACCAGACTGCTTCTGGTTATCAATCAAAGCCTACCAGAAGCTTATAAATACTACTCTTTGTTCATTTTTAGCTCGTTTCCAAGACTGCTGTGAGTTGCTTGTATTCACTCTCAACATTAGGTACCCCCTCTCTGTAGTTTACCATATGCTGGCTTCCATGAACTGCACAAAGCTATGCTTTCATCTCAGGTTTGTTTTCTTATTTGAAACACCACACTTCTCTTTTGGTGTTGCAAACTTTATGTGCAGCTTGATATAGTGTGGAAGGGAGATAAAAAATAAAGGCAAGATTTCATGTTATTACGAATGTGAAGATACATGGATAGCTCTGAAAGTAATGTCTCCTATGTATTTCCAGTGAAAATGCAATAGATATACAAAGAGTACAATAACACTATTTGATAGATCAAATTCTCAGCTGTGAAACATTATTTTTCAATAGAGTCATCAACATTAACTGTGTGTTTTCACCAGTGATGAACAGGAGCATGCACAATGTGCTCATAAATACCAGCACCAGTGGAGTTTACCCACTGTTGCTACCACAGCTGAAACACACTACCCACCACCTCACTGTGCTCACCTTTCCTTCATAAACATTCAGCAAGAATCAGTGAATGCCAGTGGGTACAATTTTTTCCACATGGAGGAATTCAGTGACTTGTCTTCATACACACTTCTGTGTTGGATGCTGTTTTTGTCAGACTGTCCCCCTGCTGCCACACAGCAAAGAAATTAATTGAATATTAGAGGAAAAGTCCAAACTCTACTATGATACCATCACCATCCGCCTCTGACATCATGAGTGAATATAATAAATCATCAGTCATTATTTTCATGTTATATATTTCATATAATATTTCATATGGATTATAACTGTAGGAAACATTATATACATGACAGAAAAACCCAACCAAATATATGTATTCTGTTATTTGGGTTTGATCAAAAAAACATGGGTCAGGACTAGAGTTCTTCTGTACTTCTCATGAGATAAATGTCACCTTTCTGTTTGCTAGTCCATAGAAAAGCCCAGTAGAATCTACTACTGGAGATTCAGGGGAGGCAAGGGAGCAGAGTAAGAAATTACAAGACAATATTAACAGATTCAGAAAGAGGGGAAAAAAAAAGATGGCTTGAAAAGATTCAATTAGGATAAAGGAAAACTCACGCACTTGGGGAATATTAATACTCAGTAAACATACAGAGGAGTAAAGTACAGCAATAAGAAAGATTTGGGGAGTAAGAAAGAAAATACACAAAGGCAAGTCAAATCTAGTGTGAGCATGAAGATACAATTTGCACTTGTTCACATGTAAATGCTTCTGACAGAACAAAACTTTTTAAATTATTTTTCCCACTTTGCAAATAGTTACAAAACCCATGAGTGTATAGAATTTAGCACACAATGCTAGGAACTCATATTTATTCCATTATGTTTTACTCTACTATTTTCCACAGCCTATTTTTCTGTATTTGTTGTTCCAAAGAGGTCAAATTCTTCAAGGGAAGAGGCATACTCATATTTTTATGAGTTTCAATGAAAAATTAAGCAGTAACTGTGTCCATAAAACCCAGCTGTAGCTGCAGATTGTAGGTAAATCAAGCATTCCTAAAAGATATGTCAGATCCCCAACTCTTTTCATCTAGGGTTCAAATCTCTTTCCATGTGTGCAAAGACAATGGTGATCACTATCTAGTGGTCAGTATTCAGTGACCACCAAAATGTGTCAAATTAAACACACATGTCCCTGCTTGAAAATGTCAGTGAAGGTGAAACAGGAGTAAGTTGAAGACAAATTTGGGTTTTATTGCATTCTCTCAAAGGCAACTTTGCAGTGGGAACCCTGTAGAATCTCTTTTAGGAAAGAAGGAAACACAATGAGATAACAGACAAAATCATAAAACCTGTGAGATATTGAAGTATATGTTTAATTCCCATGTGACTGTACAAGTGTGTGAAACACAGGAGATTTGTATTTTAAAAGAAAGTGTATGCTTCCCAGGTTAGAGGTAGACTGATATCTAAATATCTTGCTAATCAGAGTTTAGGCTGAACATCACAATCCCTCATTTTAAAACTGACCTTGGAAAACTCATTATTGGACTCATTACTGTTATATACAATCATTGCTTATTGTTTCTTTTCGCCATGTAACTATACATTATCTCTTGTGCCCTGTGGGGCTCTATGGCCATTTCTTCTCTCACAGAAGTCACTCTTACTGCAGGTCTGCTCCACAAGGTGGCAAAATACAATAAGGCACGTTCTTGCATTTCTGCCCTGCAGTTCACCTTAAATAAATAATAATAATAACAAAAAAATCTGAACTAGATTTGATTCCCCCATCAATGGAGACTTAAAACACAGGAGAAATAGGGACTGCTCTGAACACTTTTTATGTGCTTGCTGTTGCCGGGGAAACCATTCCCCTGGTATCCCAATGCTGAGCATATCTTGCACTTCTAGCATTTGGATTCTCAGAAAATTAAGACCGCATTGTGCTATCACAGTGTGGGGAAACTATTAGAAAACGAGGACAAAGAGCCCTCAAAATAATGGTGAAAATGCAGAAGAGGCTGCTGATATTTAATAGCTACTTTCCCCACTGTAAAACAAAATTAGTTGTGAGTTATGTAGACAACAAAGAGGACTATGAATAGCTGTGGTTTCTTGTATCATATGATAATAAATGTGATGAAGCTATACAGTTTTTATCGGTGGGTAAACATATTAGGACAAATTTATCCCTGATGCAACTCTATTGATTTTGCTAGATTATCCAGGGACACATTTACCGTGGTATTTCATGCCAAGACCTTTGATGCTCTGGAAGTTATTTATGAGGTAGGGAGCAAATAAAGTTTTCTGGGGGACCCTGACACATGATCAAATATCAAATGAAAATCCCCTCTGTTCACACAGGCTGAAACTCATTTTTTTGTATTGTGTTTTAAATGACTATGATAACTTAAGTGTAATGGAGCATTGTTTTAAGAAAAATAACACAGTCTGGAGAAAGAAAGATTTCACCTTGGTCAAGTTGGATGGGGTCAGAAATCATCTAGGCAAACGACACAAATCTATGTTCCTCAGTGGGAGTGGTGAGGAAGCTGGAAGAAATGATTGTCAAATGACTCTATCATCTATGAAAGGTCGTGGAGAGTGGGAGAGGTGTCTGAAAACTGAATGAAAGTCAGTGTCACACCTATCTTCAAAAAGGCAAAAAGGAGGGAAACTAGAGGTCAATCATCCTCACCTCTATCTCTGGAAAGGTGATGGAATAACTTCTGAATGTCATCTCCAACAAAATGAAAGAAGGTTATCAAGAATAGTCAACATGGATTCATCACTCTGAAAGCCTTCTATGATGTCGTGATTGCCACTGTGGATGAGGGGAAAGAAGTGGATGTAGTGTACCTTGATTTTAGCAAGACTTTTGACACTGTTTTCCTAACATCCTTGGAGACAAGCTCAAAAAGTGTGGGATAAATGAACGAACAGTGAGGAAGATTTGAGAACTGAATAACTGGCAAAGCTCAGAGAGTTGTGATTAGTGGTACACAGTTTGTTTGGAGGTGTGTAGCTAGTGGTATTCCGCAGAGGTTGGTACAGGCTACAGCTTTGTTTTACATATTTATCAGTGATGTGGATGAAGGGATAGAGTGCGCCCATCAGCAAATTTGCTGATGATACGAATCTGGGAGAAGCTGGGAGAAACAGCTGGCACACCTGAAGGCTGTACTGCCATTCAACAAGACATTTTGAGATTCAGCAGAGGCAAATGCAGAGTCCTGTGTCTGGAGAGGAATAGCTACAGGTTAAATGCTGATTTTCTGGGAAGGAGTTCTGTTGAGAAGGTGCTAGGTGTCCTGGTAGACAACAGGTTGGCTATGAAGCAGCAGTGTGCTCTTGTGTGCAAGAAGGCCACAAGGGTATCCTGGGATGCATCAAAAAGAGAGTTGTCAGCAGATTGAAATAGGTAGTTTCCCCCCTCTACCCTAGACTGCTGCAGCAGCATCTAGAGAACTGTGTATAATACTGGGCTCACCAGTACAAGAGAGACAGGGAACCCCTAGTGAGAGTTCAGCAAAGGTCTACATTATAGTTATGGACCATCCCCCTTCTGAGGTAAGACTGAGAGACTTGGGACTCTTCAGAATAAAGATGAGAAGACAGGAATAATCTTATCAGTGTTTATAAATATCTAAAAGGTGGCTGTCAGGTCAGTGTGGCCAGTTTCTCTTTTCAGTGGTGTTCAGCCATAGGACAAAGGGCAATGGGCACAAACTGGATCATAGAATGTTTTATCTGAACACGAGGAAAAACATCTTTACTGTAAGGGTGACAGAACACTGGAACAGGCTCAGAGACACTGAGGAATCTCCATCTCTGATGATATTCAAAGCATTCTTGGACACCCTCCATTGCAACCTATTTTAGAGAGCCTGCTTTAGTACGGGGGTTGAATTAGAGGACTAATGTATTTAACCAATACCTCCTTATTGTCCTAGATATCATCTACTATATGGCCCATATGGGAAAAATGTTGCTTCACATTATCCTGCCTTTCATAAATTATGTCCAAACACTCACTAGCTAGAAAAATTTCAATCATAGAATCATAGAATGTCCTGGCTTGGAAAGGATGTCACAGGTCATCTAGTTTCAACCCCACTGCTATGTGCAAGATCTCCCATCACTAGATCAGGCTGCCTAGAGCCACATCAGACTGGCCTTGAATGTGTCAACGGATGAAGCATCCACAACTTCCTTGGGCAGCCTGGGATGAATGAATTATGAGTCAAGAGATTCCTACTTCTCCATAATTATTACGGAAGAATGTAGGGCTTCATCAAAATAATTCCTGTCTTGATCTTACTGTTTCTTAGAAAATGCCAGTTATTTTTCCTTGAGTAAACACAAGGTCTTTCACTTCAACTTTAACCACACAGTTTAAGCACCTGAAGGTGTAAGTCCAGGAGTTACAGAGAGTTGTTTTTTTCAGTGCTACAGGTCTGAAGAATTTTATAATATTTTCCATGTATTTTCAAATGATAATACCCTTATGGCTACACTATTCAGGACTGCTGGATAACTGTTGTTATACAACATTTGTCATACAAATGTTCTGCTGCAAACCCATATTCCAAAGTTTAAATAAACATCACAAACAGAAATTAAGATGAGGAACAAGAAAATTTAAGAATGCACCTGTATCTCAGCAGATGAACATGAAAGCTGCGGTCAGGATCTTGGACTCCTTTCTACTACTCCTTCACTTTCAGTTCTTTAGTTCCTTGCTGCAGCCAAGAAACATATGGACACACCTATTTTAGAAGACAAAAAATATTTTGGGGGCATGAATGTGACTCCTATTCAGCCTTAAGAAATGGTTCAAATAATAGAGACTCATACACTGCTCTATTTCAGATATAGAATTAATTGTCATTTCTCCTGGTCAGTTGTTATTCAAAGATAAAGTCATAAAAATAAATAAATAAATAGATATATCAACAACATTAATTGTGTATGTGTAAAACTCTAATAATATCTCTCTTTCTTTTTAACATTTTTTTCAAAATAACATTTTTCAAAGGATTACTTGAAGTATTGCTCTGGCTACTTTCCGATGCAAATAGTTCCACAGACACTTTTAAGACATTTCTGGGATTAAACTTATCCTGGATCAGTGACAACAAGACAGTTTAAGAGATGAATACAGACTTAATTCACAACTCTCTAGTAGTAATTTATTGTTGGAATAATGTAATCTCCAACTTTTCTTATTCTGGTTATCTATATGTATCTCAGAGTATTCCAGAAGAAAATCTCAGACTTCTTAGGTATTCTCTGTAGATAATGCACACAAATAAATGTTGAACCTCTGTTAGAACTTTTCTCTGTTAGAAAAAAGGTGTCAGAAAGTGAAACTTATAGTAGAGCTGGGGAAATGAAACACTGAAAAATCCCACGAAGACAGACATACAAGCTTCACTTGAGGCACATGAATAATGGAATCACTAACTTTGTCCAAACAATTGCAGGGGGCAGGAAGAGATATTTCCAACTGAGTGCAGTTTTGAGGAGAACTATTTTTTATTGAGATGAGAATAATTAGGAGTGAATAAATGAATAATTGCACTGAGTGTCTAGAAAGAACCTTTAACAGTGCTTTCTTTGTTGGAGCACAGGATATTTTTCCTCAGGGGACTGACAGATCTGGTACTTGAAACATTCAAAAAGAGACTGAAGGAAGAATTGAAAAGTTTACTGTCCTTCCTAGAAAGATCTCTGTAAGTGTCTTTAATGCAGGTTTTACCTTCTTCCAGATCTTGAATTTAGTGAGTTATTACAGGTAAGCTTTCTGCTTTCTACTGGAATTGGAATTACTAGTACGAATCTAATATCTCATAAATACATGGGGATTTACAGACTTGATTTCATAGAATCATACAGTAATGGAATCATAGAATCATAGAATGTCTTGGGTTAGAATGGACTTAAAGGATCATCAAGTTCCAAGCCCTCTGCCACAGGAAGAGCTGCCAATCTCTAGATCAACTACCAGGTCAAGTTGCACAGGGCCACATCTAAGCTGGCCTTAAACACTTCCAGGGAGGGGGCATATACAACCTCTCTGGGCAACCTGTTCCAACATCTCAGCATCCTCACAGCGAAGAATTTCTTCCTAGTGTCTAGTCTAAATCTATCCTAACTTCATCCAACATCTAATCTAAATTTCTGCTCCATTACTTTAAAAACATTTCCCTTTGCTCTATCACTATATATCCTTGTAAAATGTTTATTTTTTTTCTCCCTTTAAGAATTGGAAGGCCTAATGAGGACCTTCTTATCTCCCCATGCTTTAGCTTTTCCAGACTGAGCAACTCCAGTTCCTTCAGCCTGTCTTCATAGAAGGTGTGTTCCAACTGTCTGATCATCTCATTGACCCTCCTCTGGGCCCTAACCTAAAACTCCACATCTTTCCTGTGCTACGGCACCTAGACCTGGATGCAGTACTCCAGATTGCGCCTCATGAGGGCAGAGTAGAGATGGACAATGACCCTGCTGGTCACCCCTCTTCTGATAGAGCCCAGGATTCCACTGGCCTTCTAAGATGCAAGCACACTCTGCAGACTCATGTGTAGTTCTTCAGTCAGAACTCGTAGGTCTTAGTGCATCTACTCTCAAGGATTTCCCTAGGGGCTGCCTGATCCTTTCTTTTTCAGCTACAACAACTACTAATGAATGTCCAAGGCTAAGTTTTGTTCTCTGATAAGGATGGACAGAATCAATTAAGTGAATGGACATTATTTATGTACATCCAAAGTCAGAATACTGTCAAATATACTTGTCAAAGTTTCAAAATTTTTTGTGATATAGAAACCTAGATATTGTGTCCTGAGGAGAATATTTTCTGCTGAGATAAGCTTTTAGAATTTCAGTTTGGAATTTAGTTGACTATAGTAATCCTTTATCTAATTTTAAATTTAATGTATTGAAAGACTGAAATCCTCACTGTTCTAAGCTTCTTGGAGTGCATATTTCTGGTTCTCAGGCACACTGAGTTCATGCATCAGTGCAGCTTAGGGGATGACCTACTGAAGATGAGCTGTGCAGAGAAGGAATTGGGTATTGTGCTGGACCAGAGGTTGCTCATGAGCCAGAAGTGTGCCTTTGAGGCCAAAAAGGCAAATAGTATGCTGGGGTGCACTACAAAGAGCAGGGTCAGCAGCCTGCAGCATCTGCTCTGCCCTAGCAAGGCCACATTTAATATGCTGTGTCCATTTCTGGGCTCCCCAGTTCAAAGAAGGCAGGGATCTCCTGGGAATCCAGCAAAGGGCCACAGAGATGCCTAAGAGAAATGGCCTAAAACTTGAACAGAGGAAATTCCATACTAACATGTGAAAGTACTTGTTTACAGTATGTTAAGAGAACACTGGAACAGGTTGCCAAAGAGGTTGTGGAGTCTCCGTTTATGAAGAAATTCAAGATTGTTCTGGATGCCTACCTGTGCAACGTGTTGTAGGTTACCTGCATTAGCAGGAGGTTTGGATTTCTTGAGATCCCTTCCAACCCTCCAATTTTGTGATTTTGTGATTCTAAAATTGAATTCAGATGAACATCAGAGCCATAAATCAAGATTATGCATTTATGCCTGAATCATGCAAGACTTACACAGAATAGCACTCTTCTAATTTCTTCTTCTCATCAAAGTTAAGGCAGACAGACAATGGAAGCAGTCCTTGTTTTTTTCGTCTCACCTTACCCAGGACCATTAACAATTGTTGATTATCACAGTCCTACTAAATGACATCATTGTGAGCAAAACGTAACAGAAACAGGCTGTAAAACATGTTTTCTTTATAAACACAGTTTTTTTGTGTTTTCTCATGGTCCCTTTTGACAGGTGCCTCTGGGCCCTAAGTGACTTTCTTAGGCATTATATAGATGAGGGCTAAGAGGCATAACAAATTAATTCTGATTAATACAGGGAATTTAAAAATAACCAGATGTATGTGTGGACACTCCCATTTAGAAATAAAACTCATCCTCCAAAAAGTTGACCCGATGTCACTATTTTTTTGAATGACAGTCAACATACAGAATTTTAATCAGCTTTAATTAAATACAGTTTACTTTTCTTTTTTTTTTTTTTTTTTTCTGATAAAGGATCTCTAGGAGGAATTTTTTTATGCAGCAATCAAGCTATTCCTTCACAAGGACTGATAACACATCGTTTCTCATAGTAGTTTTATATGTTACGTAGCTACACTAAGGTTCAAAACTAAAGGGCAAAAGGCAGTCATCCTACTAAGATATTATACTACAGCACATGAATTGTTGCTTAGTATCTGTCACAGAAATGGTTGTCCTTTACATTTCTACTTTGGATTCTTCTAAGGCATTAGTCACCTCTTAACCCACCTCTCTCTTAGACTTTTACACTAAGAATGGGGCTACCGTTTCATTTGTACTGGTGGCTGTGACAGTATCTCACAAGTTGTCTGAGAGTCTTTAGAAATTATTGTGATAGAAATAATACTTCGCTGCATGCCAGACAGCTTTCATAGCTCTGTTTCAAACAAAGAAAATAGAGAGGAGGAAATATTGATGTGAATGTACTTCTGGGCCCTTTCAAATCCCTTTTGAGGTCACTGGGAGCAGAACATTGTAGGTGGGTCCCTTCCCTTCCACCCATTCAGAAGAAAATCTAAGTTTCACACTTGGTGGCAGTATTTGGCATAAAATCTGGAGAACCTTCCCCCTCCTTCCCCCCCATACAACATCCGTGATCCAATGGGGATCTGAGTTCATGTTTATTAAGATGAAAGATTCAGCTGGAATTTGTGCATCATCCCTGTGTGTGATAATCAAAGCTTTCCCAAAGTCTGCAGAAGTAATTTAAATGGCCATTAAAAGAGAGAGAAGTTTTTGAGCCAGGCCTCAGTTCCATAATAAATTGTTGCTTTGTGTAACTTTCCTATCCTTATTGTCAGAACGCATAAGCAAACAAACATGGGAGAGGTTTGCTGAGTCCCTGATGCTGTAGTAACTGCTGCTGCTGCCAAATAGGGCCTGTGATACAATTCTCTTGTTGTTATCTGTGTTTGCCATGTTTATCTTACACAGGGTGGAGGAATCAGTGCACTGCAGAGAGCAAGGTTCTTGTAAAGGAGATTATAGATAACCAGATGTCATTCACATTAAGGCTGTCAGACAACTGATATTTAAGGCTATCCATGTACATACACATATGCTGTTTAAAGAACTTCTAGAAAGAGTATACTAAATGTGTTTCTTTTCTCTTTCTTAGGAGTCTTTCATTCTTTTTATTTTTCCTAATCCAAGCATAATGTTGAGGGCTTAGCAAATAATCACAGAAGATTGGATGTTCTCCAGGTCAGAATACAACAGACTCCAGGCCCTGAACACTGTCTACCTCAGTAGATACTTCTGCATTTGCTACATAAGGCTCTCAGTAATGTCCATAAATTACACCTATGGTTTTGCTTTTACTTTATGTCCACCTCTAACACCAGAGATTGTTACTGTGCACTAGCATTTCATCTGCTAATAGTTGTCTGTTTATCAGTATACAGCTGTCAACTCCAGAACTTCGTTAACCCTTGTCCACTTTCAGCAAGCTTACACTGCTTAACTAGTAAGTTATTTACTTTATTATTTTATTCGTAGTGGCTACCGGGATCTTTTTATCCTTTTATTTCAGCTCATTTATTTCAGAGTATTTATAAGCAGTCAGAATTTCAGCTTGTCAGTAACACTGTTATTAAAGTCACATGAATGGGAAATATTTCAAATGGAAGTGATTTTATCATTTCCTAAAATACTATGAAGAGTTTTCTAGTCCCAAAAGATACATAGACATGATATGTTCTAGGAAAATTTTCCCATCTCATAACAGGTTTTGAGGCAAATTGAAAAACTGAAAATTACCATGATGATAATCTGAAAGAATGTAAGTTGACTCAACTGGGATATTTAGTTTCAATAATTTTAAGATGTGTTTATTGTGGTGCGGGCCTTTTATTTTTTTATTATTTTTTTAAGTAATTGAACAACATTTTCAGATGAGAAAGTCATTCCATCAAACCAATGACATTATTAAGGCATATAACCTTCTGAACACCATAAAGCATGCATGTTCTAAATATTTTTTTACTTAAAGGTGCAACATTCAACACCTGTTCTTTTTATTCTTTATTAAGTAATGCATAGATCTCAAGGAAATTAAGAATTAAGATTACAGTAATAGTAGTAATAAATGATTCAGAAGCTCTATAGCAAGAACTTCTGCAAGAACTGCAAGAACTTCTTTACAGTGAGGGTGACGGAGCACTGGAACAGGCTGCCCAGGGAGGTGGTGGAGTCTCCTTCTCTGGAGATGTTCAAGACCTGCCTGGATGCCTACCTGTGCTACCTGGTGTAGGGAACCTGCTTTGGCAGGGGGGTTGGACTCGATGATCTCTGGAGGTCCCTTCCAACCCCTACAATTCTGTGATTCTGTGATTCTGTGAATATTGCTGGTATTTGGATCTTTCAATTTTTTAGTCTGTAAATCTAGACGCTGACAACAAATATCTAAAAATTGGAAAATTCCTTGAGCAAAGAAAACAATAAAAAATTTTCTGCTATGTTATCTTGAATACAAACACCCAAATAAATTGCATTTATTTACCTAAGAGTAAAGATGAGACTAATCTATGGAACTGCAGAGAAAGGAGTACCTAGTTTGAAAAATAAAGTTTGCTTTTTTTTTTTTTTTTTTTTTTTTAAAGACATGAGCATATTGGATTTTGTCCAGAGGTGCTTGCAAAAAAAAAAAAAACTTTTATGAAAGTTTGATGGCTAACCGTGAAATTGGTTACAGGACAGTAATGGCTCTGCATGCTGTTCTAAATCCTTAGAAAAGAAAATAAATGACAGTAGAATCAGCAGTCTTGTGGTTTAAGAATTTACTATGTGTCAAGTGAACTGAATAAATACTTGATTTCTTATTTTTAGTTTATACAAAATATAAAGTAATTTAACATAATTTAATTCATCACTAAAGATCAGTAAGGTGTCTCATACTTGCCAAGTGCATGACACTTAGTTTCTCTGATATCTCGATTGGATATTTCATAATTAAGAAACTTTGAGGATCTCTAACTGAAAAACATGGTTGTGAAGATATTTGGGTATTTAGGCAGATTACAGATAAGCTCTTTAAAAGTAGTTTCCCTGAGGACAAAGTCATTTTCTGAAGTTCCCTGTCCAGATAACAGCTGGTGAGTGAGTTCATGGACACAAAACAGTGTTCCAAAGTACAATTCAGTGTGACCATATTGGTTTAATTTGAGATAGAAGCTTCATAGAATCATAGAATCGTAGAATGCACCCTCAGCAAGTTTGCTGACGACACCAAGCTGAGTGGTGCGGTTGATACGGTGGAAGGAAGGGATGCCATTCAGAGGGACCTCGACAGGCTGGAGGGCTGGGCTCGGGTGAACCTGATGAGGTTCAACACGGCAAAGTGCAAGGTTTTGCATTTGGGCCGGAAGAACCCCAGGCACCTGTACAGGCTGGGAGGAGTGGTCCTTGAGAGCAGCTCGGCAGAGAAGGACCTGGGGGTCCTGATGGACGAGAGACTGAATATGAGCCAGCAGTGCGCTCTGGCAGCTCGAAAGGCAAATGGGATCCTGGGCTCCATCAGGAGAGGGGTGGCCAGCAGGGACAGGGAGGTGATTGTCCCTCTCTACTCGGCTCTTGTGAGGCCCCATCTGGAGTACTGTGTCCAGGTGTGGAGCCCTCAGTACAAGAAAGACATTGAGATTTTGGAAAGGGTCCAGAGGAGGGCAACTAAGATGATCAGGGGGCTGGAGCACCTCCCCTATGAGGACAGGCTGAGGGAGTTGGGCTTGTTCAGCCTGGAGAAGAGAAGGCTGCGGGGTGACCTCATTGCAGCCTATCAATACGTGAAGGGAACCTACACCCAGGAGGGGAGTAAACTCTTCAAAAGGGCTGACAACAGCAGGACTAGGGGAAATGGTTTTAAGTTGAAGGAGGGAAGATTTAGGTTAGATGTTAGGGGGAAGTTCTTTACTAGGAGAGTGGTTAGGCCCTGGAACGGGTTGCCCAGGGAGGTTGTGGATGCCCCGTCCTTGGACGTGTTTAAGGCCAGGTTGGACGGGGTCCTGGGCAACCTGATCTGAATGTGTATGTTTGGTGGCCCTGCTAGGCAGGGGGGTTGGAACTACATGATCCTTGGGGTCCCTTCCAACCCGGGTGATTCTGTGATTCTGTGATTCTGTGATTCTGTGATCATATAGTTTCAATCCGCCTACTATAAGCAGGGGAATCTCCCACTAGATCAGGTTGCTTAAAGTCTTATCCAGCCTGGTCTTGAAAGCCTCCAGGAAGGGGACATCCACAGCTTGTCTGGATAATCTGTTCCAGTGTTCTACCACCCTCACCGTAAAGACTTTCTTCTAAAATCTAGTCTTATTCTATTCCCTTTCAGTTCTCCTCATCCTGCTGCAATGTGTCCTTATAAAAAGTCCCTCCCCACCTTTCATTTAGGCCCTCTTCTGGTACTGTAAGACCACTGAAAAGTCCACCCGGGACTTCTCTTCTCCAGGGTAAAGAGTCCCACATCAGTCTGTCCCATAGGTGAGGTGCTCCAACTCTCTGACAATCTCTGTGACTCTCCTCTGGACCCACTCCAATAGCTTCACATTACTGCTGTTCTGGGGGTTTCTCTTGGTGCAGTCCAGAATACAGTTGGCCTTTGGGGCTGCAAGTTCATTGTCAGCTCACGCCAGCCCCAACCTAGGTGCAGGTCTTTGCACTTGGTCTTGTTGAATTTCATGAGTTTGGCACAGGACCACCTCTCAAACTTGTCCAGACCCTCTGGAAGGCATACATTCATTTTAGCATGTGAACTGCACTACTCAGCATGGTGCCGTCTGCAAACTTGTTGAGGATGCCCTTGATTCCATTGTTCATGTCATCTACAAAGAAGTTAAATAACACTAGTCCCAGCACAGCATTCCTGAGAAATGCTACTCATCACCACACTCCACTTGGACACTGAGCCATTCACTGCAACACTCTGAGTACGACCATCCAGCCAATTCTTCATCCAGTGAATGGTTCATCTATTGATTCCATTTTTTTCCAATTGGCTACCAGGATGGACCAAAGTCCAAAGTCCAGGTAGATCACATCAGTTACCAACTTGGAGGTATCCAGTAGAAATCAAACCAATGGTTATAATCTTCGTTCTTGTAGAATCTGGTACACAATCTAGAAAGAAGAGGAGAAGATCATGAGATATCTTGGATGACTATATATTGATAGGCATAAACTCTATCCATTTCTATAAGATATCATTCCAATTAATTCTCTTTGAAAATCCAGAAAGAAAAAAAAAGTAGGTCTTAATATAATTTGGGAAACATATGTTTTATTAGTTCTCAAATTTCGAATAAAAGCATATTTTTCTCTACTTAGAGGAAAAAAAAAAACAAAAACACATTAAGCATCATCTCAGGATTGTAGATTAAAATTTAGTAAATATTAATTAGAAGAAATGCAATTATACATACATCTGTGAATAGAGAAGGAAATGAAGAAGACAAAGTCAATTACATGTAAATTTAAATTTAATTGAAATTCTAGATAGTAGGGATATTTTTATAAACCACTGGTAGATCTCTGAGCACTTTCAGTGTCTGATTGACATCTCTTGCCCAGCTAATGCAAAGTAATGGATGCTTTTTGTGTGTGAAAGAGGAATTTAGTTTGCTCTGTACCTTCTGCCAGTAGCAGTGTCTTTTTGTGATACGGCAAATCTCCTGCAGAAAAGCAACAACACACGTTTAGGAGATTAAAGATTAGACTTTTACTGGAGAGTAAGTGCATACAGATATTTTCCTAGATATTTTCTTGTGTTATGATTGAAATTCAGTCTGAAGTTTTATTGAACACAAAGAAAGTCACACTCAACAGAAAATAAAGCATTTAAGTTCTACAGTTCTACAGATACATTTATTTATACTTTCAGTTTATCAATAAACTGAAACAATTACTTTGATCCCCCAAGACGGCCTGCTTGCAATGACTTCTCTGTGCCATTTCACTACACCTTTAGGGAACCTGCTTCATCAGGGGATTGGACTAGATGGTCTCTAAAGGTCCCTTCCAACCCTTACAATGCTGTGATGCTTCTGTGATTAAAAATAAAATAAAATTAAAAAAAGTTTAAAAATGCAATGCTTTTTACAATGTACTGTACAGAGAAACAAAAACAAAAGATAACCTTTTTGCCCCTCCTCCTTCAAAAAATAATAATTACAAAATGCTTTCATATGTAACAGTTACATGGTGTTTTTATACCTATAAAGAAATTGCACTGTCTGTGTTTGAAATTATTTGTGACTGAGCAAATGTCTAATACTGATGTCATAGTTTTCTTACAAATTGCAATATCAGTAAGTAGTGGAGAGGATGGTGGAAGTTTTCAGTTGCTTTAAACATATGGCGGAGATATAGCTGTCTAATGACAGATGGAATTCAACTGGGATACATGTAAGGTTATCCTCATAGACAGAAGTACTCTAAACTTCTCATATGTTTCTCAAGCTGCAGGATTCTCTAAGGATTGAAAACATTTAGGAACTCATGGCATGTTTGACTAAGATATCTGTTCATTGTTTGGCAGCCATGGGAAAAGCAAATATGATGGTTAGTTACATGAAAACAAAAAAGGGATAGAAGGAATTTGTATACAATATAATGCCTATCTGCTGGGACATCCTTCATATGGATTGAGTGTATTGAGTGTTCATATGGATTCCAGATTCCATGAATAGTCATAACTGTCCAGTAGTGAAGAGTAAGGATTTTATTCAAGAAGTCAAGGAAATTCCATATCACAAAATCTAGGGAGAATTCCGAAGAGGAACCGAAGGCTAATTGAAGACTGTGCATCAAGATATTTCTTATTTTCTTCTTTTAAAGATCTTGCCCCAAAAATATAATAGCAGATTAAAGTGCCAACATATGAAATTAGGAATAAATGAAGTTAGCAGCTACAAAGACTTAATCACTCATTGAATGAGTGATTAAAAAAAAAGCTTTTTTGGGAAGCTTTTATGGAAAGGAAAAAAAAAAGGAAAATGTTTTTATAGGGGAAAAAAATAGCAGTCTTTTACCAATTTTATGTAGATTTTGTATGTGCAGGCAAAAAGGCAGTGCAAAATTCCTTATTTCAAAACATATCTGATGGCTAATCGAAAAATAATAAAGTAGGATCACTTGGATCCTCTATTATCAGTGGATAGATGTCCACAAGGTGACTAACTGGAGCATCAATCAAAACTCAGGGAAAACGTTCTCTTCACCCCCATTTACTGAAAAGGAAGACTCAGAAAATCTGTCTTAAGGATTTAGTTGCTGCCAAAATTTTGACAGTGTGAGTTCTCTTCTCACAAACACAAGAAACTCAAGAATAAGAAGCAGTTATTTATTTATTATAGAATATCACATAATATCATTTATTCATCAAATAAAGCAATGTAACTACAATCAAGTACAAAGAAAATTAGGTTTACACTGTTTTAGGCTAAGCATTTTTTCCGTGTATAGTCTTAAGGTAATATGAAGAATTTTATCCTGCTTCAATAATATAAACAAATTAGATTATTGTAATATTAAGGAATACTTTAATAGAAAATAAATATAGAGTATATGAATGTTTATAACAAGTTTGCTTAGAATAAATTAAAAAAAAAGACACTGGAATAAAGTGGCAAGTTTACTGTGTTTGCTCTTATTTTTTAACTCATTTACTCTAGCCAAAGTACAGCTAAAATTATCTTTTCACTGATCAATGAGGCACATCTCTAAAAATGAAAAAACAAACAAAACAAGAAAAAAAACAGTAGTACATGTTCAATTTATTCAGAAACCACTTTAAATGAAAATATTATTCGGAGATCTATTTTGTGTATAATTGACATAAATGACAAACTCTCATTTAATTTGATGGAATTAGAACTAGTATTGACTGCCGTTCTCTGATATGGGAGATCAGTAGAAGAGCCCTCTCTAATTAAGCCCAGATACAGGGTCACAGAGACATTTTTTCCCTTTTTCATTCTGTTTGCTTAATAACATTCTAAAATAAAACACCATAACGGTTTTCTAAACTCAGTATTGATAGCCTCTGCCCTAAGTTAGCACTAGGTAAATACAGTAAAATCAGTAACAATTTTGGAAGAGTAGGACAAATACAGCCTGATTTCTCAGAGTATATTGTGTTATCTATTTAGTGTTGGTGTCCAAGAATGCGTAAGACTTACGTGGCATCTTTCTTAAACATAGATTTAGATAAATAAATAAATAAATCAAGCCTCCATATAGTGTAGATTCAAAGTGTACATATAAGTGCAATATATATATATATATATCATGTTCACTGAAGTGATAGACATTATAGACAGTTTGTATACAATTCATTACATCCCCTAGTAGGCCCATACACTACCTGGAACTCAGTGTAAATGGGCTACTTGTTAGATCCTTCTCTGATCTGAATGGAATATTAATCTAGTACCCAGACTTCATCTCCATCACAGCATTTCAAGGAGCAGCACTCTTTACGCAGATAATACATTATGAAACCTGGATACTTATTCTGGAAACTATATCTGAGGCTGTTTTCCCCTCCATTAAATATGAAATTTGCCAGTGTATTCAAGAGTTCATGGTAGAAACATATTCACAAACATTTGTATATATTATGCATGCACATGTGTTTTTGTGAGCATTTGAGGCTGAGTGAATAAGAATACATTAAATAATAGCCAAGAACTACTGTCTGGAAATAATATGGAGAAAAAATATGACTTCCTTCCTTTCTTCCCAGCTTACACTCCTTAGTAAAGGAAATCAGTACTTTCTGTTTTGTTCCTCTGGTTCATAAAGACATTTTGTTGTCTACTGCACAACATACAAGGATCTTCCAGACTGTACAATTTGTCTGCCCTATTATCCTCTCCAAGAATGACTGCCTTTAGTTTAAGAATACAAAAAGTCAGTATGAAAAGCATAATTCTCATGAATGTAAATAGCTTTTCCATTCTTCCATCTACACACACCAGCTACAAGCTATGACTCAGGAGATATGTGATTAGATTTATCAATTGTACTAACAATGTTTTCATTTCATCCTATATTTATATATAACTGAAAAATAAACGGAGACTAAGAGGAAGGAGGTCTGGAGAAAAGGGCGACTGGAATTACAGAGGTGAGATGTTGAAAAATGTTTTTCCCAGGGGCTCTATGACTGGAACCTCACTTAATCATCAACCACCATGACTGAGTTCACTGCTTAATATATGTCCTCTTGTGTTTACAGTGTTTGAGTATTAGTCCAATAAGAGAATAATGTTGATAAGGATAAAAACAAACCAGAGATTAAAGGAGACAGGAATATCTCTAGGATTGGCACATGGTCAAAGTATCAGAGTAGGATTTAAGAGGCCTGGTTCAGGTTCTCAGTTCTGCTACAGATTTCTTGTATGACATGGAGAAAAGCTGAATCATTAATAGTAGAAAATAAAAATAAACATAAAAAAACTTTTTTATCAATTTGTAAAATATAGATGATACATTTTTTCCCCCCTTACTTATCATATACATTGAGATTAGTATTTCTCCTCAGAAGAGATCATTTCTTTCAACATTGCAAAGCGTCTAGTTACAGAAATCAACTGGAAATTCCAGGCTGCAGTATTGTACACATATAGAAAAATTCTAACATTTTTTCAGTCAGTTGAATTGCCAGCTACAACTTCACTCCTCTTTTGTGTCATGTATGCAACCTGAGGGACAGAAAATATATCCCATTGAGTAGCTTCTCCATAGATTGGGCTTCTTTTTTGTGCTGAATATATTCTTGCTTTTTCCAAGTCTGCTTGGAAAGAAAAACTAAATTTCATATTAGTTTTTTATCTGCATGCAAAGCATATTAAGTTTTGTTATGTTACTAGAAGAACTATACTGGATTAATAACAAGTTCCAGGGAGAACTCTGCTTTGCAAACACTCTTAAGTGAGCTACCAAACTGCACCCTTTTGTTGTATTGTCAATATAGTAAAACACCTTTAAAAGAGGAAGAGGGAGCTTTTGCTCTATTTCAATATTTCAGGATGACGTCTACATACTATAAAGACATTTGCAAAATATTCAAGATCTCTTCTTGTTGTTTTTCTTTCATTTGCACTTCAAAATGCCCCTGTTGGAGTAGGTAGCAACATTCCAAACAAAAAATGAGTGTGAACCATTCTAAAATTTCACAGGGAATGCAATTTTTCTCATTCATCAAGTTTGTGAGTGTCAGTGCATCACCTTGTTTATCATCCATCTGTAAAATGATATTAAGGCAGCATGAAGAATTGGAAGGTAAAACTTCTGTGCAATCCAGAAAATTCATCAGTGCTGTAATTTCTTCCTTGGCTCACCCTCACAAACTGATATTACGTCAGGATATGAAGCTTTGTAAATGTCCACATGGAGGACACATCTTTACCTATAATGTATTCTGTGGTATGAAAACGTGTTTGGGAGCGAGATGAAGGCCAGAGTTGAAAGATACTGAGCACTGTAACATCATCAGGCTTCTGAGACTATAGAGGTTTGGATAAGGGTGTTAAAATCATAATTACTAATAGCAGAATAGATCACTGATGTGGAGTCTCACAATTATTTAGTCCTATTCTACCCTCCATTGAACTTACTTATTCATGATAATCTATTAGCTGGAGATCTGAACGTTAATGAGTTTTTTCCTTACAGGAGACTGCTGGAAATCCTTCACTTTGTGATCTTTTACACCCAAGCAATGGACCAAGTATGCCAACACTAATATATCCATTAGATTTCTATTAATTTTTAAAACGATATTATTAGTATTCCATTTCATCTTTTGCATAAAGAAGATCTGTGCAGCAGAGGAGGAGACAAGTACAGAAGATGCAGACAATTATTTTTCTCTTAACTTCAACATCCTCCATTTCTGGCATTCACATTTTTGAGATGTCATACAGTAATGTTAGAATACTCTCATTCTGTCCACTACTAAAAGAGGGTACTCTGTTCTCAGCACAACCTTACTCTTCATCCAAGGTCTGCAGATTCTTGTTGACATCCTACAAATGGTAACTTCTCTGTACACTACAGTGTATGAACAGGAATGAGAGAAAAAGAGTGAAGAGAAATATTACGAGGTTCAACCTTGCATTGTTGAGCATAGAAGACATCAGTTCACAGTGAAGGAGAAGTAGAAGGGACCTTAAAAAAGCCGTAATAGAATCACAAAATCAGAATGCAATTGTGCAAAACTGTTCACAGTATGGCATAACACCAGTTTCACAGACGATATGATGGCACGGTGTTCTTTTGGAACAACACATTATTTGAACTACACCATTCTGAGATACAGAGAAATCTCACCTGGCTAACTGTTCTTTCTGTGATTCTGCGATTCTCCAATTAGGCTCTTTTTAGGCAGTAGCATTTCTGTCTGTTTGCAGATTGTTATAACCCCTAGCACATTGCAGTTTTTCTTCATTTTAATCTAGGCAAAATAAAGGAATTTAGGTGTTTAATAATATATATATATATTTTAAATACAAGAGTAATATGAGTATGCATATAGTGAGACTACAGAACCTTTCACAGAGAAAATAATATTGGTCCCCTGTGACAAATGGTCAGATATCACAGACTCACAGAATAACAGACTTGTAGCAGTTAGAAGGGACCTCCAGAGGTCATTGAGTCCAATCCCCCCACAGAGCAGGATCCCTACAGCAGGCTACACACTTAGGCGTCCAAGTGGGAGTTGAGTATCTTCAGAGGAGAATCTACAGCCTCCCTGGGCAGGCTGTTCCAGTGCTCTGTCACTCTTATTGAGAAGAAGTTCCTTCAGATATTAATGTGGATCTGCCTTTGCTCCAGTTCATGGTAATTTCCCTTTGTCCTGTCCCCGCATACCACTGGTAGGAGATTGGCCATGTCCCTTTGACTCCCATATTTAAGATACATATAAACATTAATAAGATCATCTGAATTGTCTTTTCTCAAGGCTGAACAGGCCTAGGTAGCTCATCCTTTCTTCATAGGAGAGATGCTCCAGGCCCTTTATCATCTTTGTGGCCCTCCGTTGGACTCTCTCCAGGGGATCCTTGTCTATTTTGTTCTGGGGAGTCCCCCCAATAACTGAATACAGTACTCCACTTGAGGCCTTAGCAGGGCAGAGTAGAGGGGGAGGATCACATCCCTTGTCCTGATGACCATGCTCTTTATAACGTACCCTAGGAACCTATTGGCCTTCTTGGCCACCAGGGCACACTGCTGACTCATTGCCAACCTGTCGTCCACAGGATGCAGAGGTCCTTCTCCGCAGATCTCTTTAGCAGGTGTTCCCAACTTTACTGATACTTGCAGTTATTCATTCCCAGGTGCAGGACTCTACATTTGCTTTTGCTAAAACTCATGTGGTTTATTGTTGCCCAGCTCTTTGGTCTGTCCAGGTCTTGCTGAATGCGCAGCACAGCCTTCGGATATGTCAGCCACTCCTCCCAGCACTGCCAATCACAACCCTCTGAGCTCAGCCAACCAGTCAGTACTCGACCCACCTCACTATCTACTCAACTATCCCACACTTTCTCAGCTTCATTATGAAGATGTCATGAGAGACAGTATCAAAAGCCTTGCTGAAGTCAAGGTAGATGACATCCACTGCTCCTGCCCCATCAACCCATCTGGTGATGCCATCATAGAAGGCTACCAGGCTGGTCAAACATGATTTTTCCTTGGTGAATCCATGCTGACTATTCTTGATGACTTTCTCTTCCAATAGCTTGGAGATGGCATTTAGAAAAAGCTGTTCTATCACCTTTCCAGGGACAGAGATGAGACTGTCTGACTGACTGAGCCTGTATTTTCCCAGATCTTTCTTCTTGCCCTTTTTGAAGACTGCCAATGTCAATTGGCTATCCTCCAGTCTTCAGCCACATCTCCTGTTCTGCAAGACATGTCAAAGATGATAGAGGGTGATTCAGAATACCTCTATGAGCTCTGTCAGCACACATGGATTTATCACTTGAGGGCCCATGGATTTGTGCACATTGATTCCACATAGATGCTCCCCATTTGAGCATCCTGTTAGTGGCACTCCCAGTTTGTGGCACTCCCTAAGGGCTGATTTTATACATGCAGGGAGTTGGCTGCCATCAGTCCTGGCTCTGCCCATGTTGTGTCAGCACCCTCAGTGGCACAAGCATGGCTTCTTCCCAACTGAGGGAAGCTGGGCCTTCCATGCTGACCAAATGGCTGGATGTGATGGGTCAAGTCACAGTTTTGGGGGTTGGTTCTGATTTACCTTTCTACCAGGATCTCTCATTGCAGTTGATCTCTGTGAGATCCTCATTTAAATGGTGAGGATCACAGAATTAGTAATACATTTTCAAATCACCAAGGGTCCAATTCCAGAGCAAATTCAGTTGCCCCTGGAGGTGAGAATGCAGGAAGTAAATTAAGGCAATCTTTTGCCATTATGATAGTGTGTACATCTAGATTAATTGTTGGTACCTGCAGGGCTTTGTTGTGAGGTGCTCTTCAGCAGGGCTGCAGTCCTAACCTGTGGCAGTTGCTATAGGGAAAAAGAGTTGTCAGAAAGGGGTTGCAATTGCACAAAATGGGAAACACTCCTAGAAATATCCTAAATTAATGCTAATCGAAAAAAGGAATAAGTTACAGGAGGGAGATGGCGGTGTTAATCAGCATAATATAAGACAGGGAACTGGAAACGCTCCACTAGGATCTGTGCCTATATAGCTCAGTTTGTTTACAACAAACAAAATCTTCTCAGCTACTGTTACCGTAGCCATGGCAACAGTATTGAGGTTACATCTATCAACAAAGAGAGCAAAACAAAGATAAAGCTGGTGTTTAATAAAGATGAGCCATGATAATTATATGCCAGGCAACAGAGGACTGCAACACAAATAGTCTGTACCCCAATGTATGTGACATCCCCTTTGCATCAAGAGAGATTATATGAACTTGTGACACCAGTGTCACCATTTCTCTAATAGGTGGGTGAAAGACACTGAATATATTCCTGCTCTCCAAATATTGCACAATGACGCAATTCTTGCCTACTTTTTATTCAATGTATAACGCATGATGGCTGGGTTGCAACAGTGACACCTGAGATTATGTCAGCATCAAAGAAAAAAGCACTATGCCTCACCACAGCAGTATATTGAAGTGGAAGAAATGATGCTTTAGAAAGAAACAGCACTTTTACCCTTGAGATATATGCCAAAAGCTACTGAGTTTTATCTGCATATCTGTTCACTATGTTGCCTTTATTTCTTTTTACTATTTTCTATTGGCACAATATGTCCATGTGGTCTTCTGGAAAGAGATCATATGTAATTCATTTTTCTGGAGATGAAATTAGCTTGTCTTCAGAACAAGAAACTGAACAACAGGAGTTCCCCCACATTATGTAGTTAGACCCATGCTGAAGCAGTGATCCAGAAATGAAGATGAGAGCAAGAGATGGAAGGATGCACACTGATGAATGACCTAGGAAGTCCATGTTCTAGCTAATAACACCAATGGTCCCTTTCAAATCTGAGAGAAGGACTCTCAGGGAATGACTATGAACCTAATTTGTAGAAGGTTATTATTATGCATTAGGACATTTATATAGCAATACAACAGGTGAAGAAAATATAACTGATAAGTCATCTGATTAAAAAAAGAATGAACATATTGTAGAGATGGGTGCTGAAAAATTCTATGTCTTTTTCATATAATCCTTTAGAAATAATGTGTAAATATTTCTTCCCATAAACTCTGTGTCTAATGTTGCTGGGCAGCATGGCCAAGAAAAATCTTGAAGTGTGTGCTAGCAATACAAGTACTTGATATAAATCTTCAGCACAGACTTTGTCAAGGCAACTGTTAAATTAATTGACATAGCTTTTTTTTTTCCTCTGCTTCAAGTATTTTGTAGGCTTAAATGAAGCTGTGAGAGGGCAAGTAAGCTAAAATGATTTAAGCTGCGCATACGTATCTATAGGCAAGTGCTCAAGGGGTAGAAATAAGCACTGCAATATACTTTGTTATACTTTTATCTGGCAAAAGAACAGAAAACAAAGCTCACGAAACAAAACAAAGCAAAAACACTACCAAATCTCTAAGTATGGAAAAGAAACTGAAGAGTGTGATATACAGGTATTCAGACAGATGTAAAGTCTATACCTTTCAAATCTAGCTTAACATAGAACCAAACCTTCTGACTCTCTACTCTGACTCTGCGGGAACTGCATCCAAACTCCCAGTTTCAGACTGTATACAGGAAGATCTGATGTTGAAAGCTCAAGTCTATTGGAATGATTCCCATGCTTCTTTCTTCCTCACTGTGTGGAATGCTGCTTGTCTCAAGCATTAAAGGCCCATCAAACTGTCACAGCAATGCAACAGAAAATCCTAGTGGCAGAATTCATTTTGTCCTGAGCACAGAGGATTTCTCATTGGAGGGCTTCAGAAGATAATGTTTTTTTTTTTTTTTTTTTTTTTTTTTTTTTTTTTTTTTTTTCTATTAGCTGGACATAAACTAATGTACTTGTTTTAGAAATGCTGCTTTATTTGGCCTGAGTCCTCATATTGTATCTGAAGTTGGCAAAGTAAATTCTTCCCAATATTTATAATTCAGCTAAAATGAAATTAACACAGGGCAATTTATTTGGTATTTCATTGCAGATTGGTGACTGCTATCACTATAGGATGGAGATGAGTCTCCCACTAATTCTTTCTGCTTCCCAGTAACTTGTACCTAACACTTCCCTTTGGGGTAAATCAAACACACATTCATGTTGGAACAGTTTATGGCTGATTTATCTTCTATTTCATTAACTGTGAATGCCCAAGTGTCTCAAAACATTCTGTTATTATTTTGGATTTTTATCTAATAATAATACAAGAAGAAGGTTGTAGATTTTATTCTAATCCAGATATTTTACTTTCTGTGCTAAAGTTTCAAATGTTTTGAAAATTTAAGCAATCAAAGAACCAATGAGGAAGAAAGGAGTATGGGAATAATTCCGTCATACTTCACATTTTAACATGAGGTCTTCCTGTATACAGTCTGTAATGGGAGTTTGGATTCAGTTCCCAGAGAAGTATTATTTGAGATGACTTTACTCTAGATAATTCCAGAAAAAGATTTTTTCTAGTAATGTATACAAAAAAAGAATTCAATTCATTTTCAAAAGTGAGCGTGAGTTGAAGCAGAAGAAAATAACAAAAGGAAAATATGTTTTGATGAGATTAATATAACTATAATGTAGTATAGTTATTGGCCTTGAACTTAAGAGAGTGTATTTTACTGACAACAGTGCAACAGACTCCTTCTCTTGGGGAAAAAAATAAAATAAAATAATTATACTTGTGTCCCAAAACAATACTAAAGGTAAAGTATGGTTGACTTCCAATCAAATATATTTTGTCTATTTTTCTCAAGTTTTAAGACTGTAAGGGAAGAAGAACTGTTATTAACTCTGCTTACCAAAAGTAATAAAATATGCCGTAGCATCAGTGAGAGCTTTTACAAAGACACTGTGAGTTATTAAGGGTTTTCACAAAGCTTGGAGAGATTTTATGGACTGGATTCATCACAGGATTCTTATAGCCTAGTACTGCATCCTTTCTATGCTATTATATCAGAAGACTCACCTGGAAAGTCTTAAGTTGAGAGTCCAATACTGAAGAGAATGAAGAAAAGTTCTTCTTCTGTACTGCCTTAACTTAGAGATGTCTCTGACAGAGAGAGCAACACATGAAATGTCAGTTCAAATCACTTCTTTGCAATTGCTGCTATAGCTACCTTATGCTGTGCATGCTGAGACCATCTTACATTTTTTTGTTAGATAATTGTCAGGAGTGACTGTATCAAATCATAGGGGTAGGTGTAAGTATTCATATTTAACAGGCTGCAATATATATATATATACTACATATATCTATGTATGTATATATGTATGTATGTTTATATAGAATGTATATATTTCTATATGTGGCCTACATATATTTCTAGGCTGCTGTTTTAGCCTATGTCACTCATTATACTGTCTAAAATTAACCTTCAGGCTACCAACTTTTGTATCAACATTTTGTTTTACAACTAATCTAAGAACAAAATGAACCTTAACCACTGCACCAAGGAATGCTCAAATCAAAATTAAAATAATTTCAGAGTTTATCAGACTATGCATAGTTCTGTATTTACATTATACAAAGATGGGACTAGAAGAGGAAGAAAAATAATTACACCTGCACTGCTCTGCTCTATTACTGTGGAGATCTCCCTCAGCCACTACTGTATTTCAGCAGCGCTGAGACTTAGCTGTAGCAGAAGTTTCCTCCAAGAAGTAATAATAAGAAAATGCATCTTCATGAGTTAGAAAGTGCAGTAAGTTGCTACTAATGCTTCAAATATCTAGACTTGGCATCAGACTAAAATATATCTCTGAACGAGAGATAATCAATAGATGAGGGATATGGAATCTCTAGAAGATTTCAATAAATTTTGAATTTAAAAATTACTTTAAAACTCCGTACCCTACTGAAATCTTTTCCAATCTGTGGCTATCTTTTTCTGCCCTCTTTGCAGCATTTGGCTTGCCTATAGAGGCTTGATTGTTGGCTTCCAATTTCAAAGTGCCTTACCAGATGTTCAGGAAAAAAATCTCTAAATGAGTAATGGAAAATTTAGGCTGACACCAAGGGTGAGTGAGCCCTATTAGACTGTACACTGATCTCTAGAGAGAAAAAGTGAAAATGTTGCATAAGTCATTACAAGGTGTACCATAAAAAAAAGTACTGGAAAATATACCATGGGGAGAAATCTTACATTGAATGAGGGATAATGTAAGCAATTTACACTAACAGGCCTTTTCCATCTTTAATTTTGGTGAACCTGTTATCCTGAACAAGCAGCCTGATTTCCTCAGTTCAATGTATCACAATTTGGCAAGAGAATGTAATGGAAGTATTTGGAGATGATCTTTCATACAACCCATTAAATGTTTGAAATCAAGCTGCCAGCCCACAACACAATTTTGTCACTGTCATTGATCCACATACCAACATAGGAAAGACCTGGGATACTGACATATACTGATATACATATACATATACTGATACAAGGAGGCTTCTTTTGCATTTTTCCCCCTACTGGGCAAAAGTGAAAGCCAGTGAACAGCATGAATCCTTTGCAATAAATAGTGAAAATTCCTTCCCATCGCTTTCATTTCACAATGCTTCTTTCCTTCTTATTTCTGCAGACTACAATCTATTTGTTTATGGGACATTTTCTGCATTGTATACAAGGACTCTGGAAGGTATTTTGACTCATTGCTTTTGCCCTAAGTGTGCACATTCCCTACGTCCTTCATAAAAGCAAAGAATCAGCATATGTGGGTTTGTGGATTTCTCTGTTGTTGTTGTTGTTTGTTGTTTTAATCAAACAAATCAAGCTAAATCACTGGAGAGCTGCATTATCCTAAACAATTTATGAGACAGTCTGCCTCGCTGCATTTCCCTGCAGAAAGGGTTGCACTGATTTTATAAATGATTTATTACTGCTTTCTTCTGTGGGCACCAATACACTAGGCAGAAAAAAAATCAAAGTAAATTGAATGCAAAGTAATTCATTTTTTTCTTTGGATAGGAACAATACACACATGAATCTATATGCATATGCTAAATATTTTTAACATTTGAATGTAACTATTTGGTTTATGAAGCAGAGGGTATAAGCATCTCAGCAAAAAAATATGGATGAACTAACACTGACTGAAAATATAAAAAGTGGTAAGGAAGGAAAGACTTATAGCTGCTTGTGCAGAGAAACCAGTTTGTTTGTTCTGTGTCTCAAGAGATGGTTACAGCCAGGTGACTATTCTTCCTTTTCATTTCCGTTCTTTCCTTTCTTTCTATTTTTTTAATTTATTTATTTTTCCCCCCCTTGGAAATTCTTTTCTGACTATTAAGAGAAGTTACAAGATATAGTAAATTCTGACTGAATTATGACTGAGTTTCAGTTTCATATTTGTATGATATTTAAAACCAGGAAACCAACAAAGAAAAACAGAACAGAAAAAAAGAGGAAGTACAAAAGATCAGTCAGGCCAATCCAGATGTATACCATTTATAAATAACTGCCATTCAAAATCTAAACAAATCAATAATGATTCTTTTTGCATAAGAGTAATTTGACAAACTGATAGAGGAAGGTGAAGTTATTTGGCATTTAGTCCATAAGTCCATATGTTTTCTCCATTATATTTTAACAGTACTTAAACCAGCCACACTAACAAAAAATCATTTGTGCAAACTTAGAATAAAGGTACTACTTGTTAAATTTGTTTACAAACAAGAAATACTTTGTATATTAATTTTACCTAGTGATTGCCTATGTTAATTAAATTATACTTTCATTGTTGCACTCCATTGAAAATACTTTACCAGAAGGACATAACCTAATGAAAAACAAGTTTTATTATTTTGAATTATAGAAAGTAAGAACAGCTCACAAATACAGAATCAAGACTGTGTCGGCTGATGAGTAATGTACTACTAAATATACAATTTTGACTGTGTTCCTGGTGAGCAAGAAGCCACAGAGCCATTTTAATTTTACAGACACAAATTAGAAGAGTCAAGCATCTACATTACGGTTCAGCTGTCATAAAAACTGAGATAGAAAACAGAAGTGAAAGTATTTTAAAATCACATCCATATTGGCACTTCACAACTGCAGCCTGTTTATATTGTTAATTAATTCTTTAAATGCACAATAAGCTAAAAAGACAAGTTATAAAGCATACTTGTCATTTAATTAGTAAATTAACTTCCTATCTCAAACATTTTTCCATTTAATTAGATGGTAGTGAAGGCCAAGATCACACCAGCTGGAGTTTGTAGAAAGAAAAAATAATTGAATTGGTCTAGTGAACAACTTTTATCAGGGTGGTCTGTGGGTGAGTTCTTTTCTGCCTGGATATTTATGCTTTGCCATTATAAAACAGAATCTGGAGATAAAGTTTCAAAGATGAGTTAATATTATAATTCATATCATCAAGTTTGTAATTATTCAGTTTTATTTAATTATACTCAACTTTTGTATTGCCATGTAAAAAAAAAAAAAAATCACTCACATGAAGTCAATTAAATGTACAAGCATTTCTTGGATTGGCCCCTCTGTATAAATCAAGGAGATTTGGAAATTATTCTCTGAGAAATGATTTGTTAAAAGATGCTATATACCAAGCACATATGGAAATGAAATGGAAATAGAAATGACTTGCTTGAGGCACTGGAAATCATACACACTTCTGGAGTTTTGCACACATTTCTTTAAAATCAGTTGGGTTGCTGGGGGCCTCTCTAAAAAATGTGTTAGATAACCCAGAGACATTATATGTCAGTTGGTTGCCTTTTTAGATCAGAAGAAGTTACAGAATTGTGTTATCTTGATTCTTGATCCTCACCGAAAGTTATGTACTTAATAATTTTTCTTTCAAGGAATTAAATTTTATTTCCAACTTCTTTTAAAATGCATCTGCAAGAGATGGAAATGTGGTGGCTTCCATATAGAGAGTCCTGTTCTAGGGCATGAGCAATTTTTCCCCAAAACAAACAAAATTTTATGTCCCTCCTTTAGCAGAATCTTTTCTTAGTAACAAGGAGAGCCAGCTCTAGATAATTCTGAGGGATGAGAAATATTCCACACTTTTCTAGTTGAGGTTGTGCCAAAGTACAGGTTCTCAGGATCTCAGGCTTGCTCAGAAGCACATTTTTATCAACTATCACTTCAGGGGCCTAAGTATTTTCGGATGCTCCTCTTAGATGATTTTCACTCCTGTGAAGTGAGGATGGTAGCACTACCCTATCTCACTGGGTGTTTGAAATATTCTTGTGTGGTAACAGACACATTCTGTATCCCTTTTCCTATGCATATAAGGTAGAATATACAGAAAAATTCATAATCCATATGGAAAGTATTTAAATGGCATCTTCTAACTGTTTTTACTGTCTTGAAACAATAGTATTTTGGTCTTAACAACATTGTCTAGAAGCATTTAGTTGAGAAAAAAACCAGAGTTTATGTCTAATTGAGCCTGAATATTGATTTCCCCAGTCATGACTCATAGGTTCATTGAATAGAAAAAGAAGGCACACTATGAAAGGAAAAGATGATTTTGAATCACTCAAAAATTTTGTGAGGAAAGTGCTGAGTGTTTGTCGGAAGAGAGACATACTGCCAACTTAGACTAACTCAGTGCTTCCATTTAAATAATATAAAAGCTTTCTAGTATATTGTCATGGCTGTTGTGTTATTTTACAGTAGAATCCTTCCTGTCAGTGGTTTACGGGCTGGTTCGGCCCTGTTCTGTGACTAGTGGGGCAGAGGAATTCACGAATCTGTGCCTCTGGAAAGGGGAAATGGGAGACCCCAAATAATTAAAAACAGCAGCATTGATCTGAGGAGAAACAAATTAATTTACTAAATATGGAATCAGAATGCAAGGTAGCACACTATAATCAATATAATACAATACATTATATAATACAATATAATACAATACACTATAATAAAATATAATTGGAATTGAAGCTAATATATACCATAACACTAAGGTGTGATGCACACTGAGCAGCAGGGAAGATAGACAAAAAAAAGGGAAAAAAGAACATGAGGTGAGTTACCAAGGCCTTGTATCTCTTCCCCCTGAGCACAAATGACAATAGAACAGTGAACAGTTTTCTAGACAGTGTAGTAGATGTTCTCTTCCAGGACAGGTACCCAGACTTGGAGCATTAACTCTTAAACTCCCAGTGCACTACATGATGTTATGATATGGAATATCGATAACAAAAATCATAAAACCATGATGCTTACCTCAAAGGAGAAAGATCATGATTATCTATTCTGAAATGGATATTGAAAAAGTCAAGATTTCTCATTCTTAGAAGTCAAAATTTCCCTAAGAGGAAAATTTTCAGCTGTAGCCCAGGTCCATTTTCTCTACACAGTCTTCCAGTCACTCTGCCCCAAGACTGTAGCATCGCCTGGGGTTGTTGTGACCAAAGTGCAGGACCCAGCATTTGGCCTTGTTGAAACTCATCCCATTGGCTTCAGCCCAGCTACCCAGCCTGCCCAGATCCCTCTGTAGGGCCTCGCTACCCCCAGGCAGATCAACACTTCCAGACAACTTGGTGTCATCTGCAAACTTTCTGAGGGAGCACTCAATGCCCTCCTCCAGGTCATCAATAAAGATATTGAAGAGGACAGGCCCCAGCACCAACTCCTGCCAGCTGGATTTCATTCCATTCACCACCACTCTCTGTACCCAGCCTTCCAGCCAGTTTCTTATGCAGCCAACAGTGTAGCTGTCCAAGCCACAGGCTGCTAGCTTCTGCAGGAGAATACTGTGGGAGACATTGTCAAAGGCCTTGCTGAAGTCTAGGTAGACTACATCAACAGCCTTTCCCTTGTCTATCAGACAGGTCACTAGATCGTAGAAGGAGATCAAGTTGGTCAAGCAGGACCCACCCTTTGTGAACCCATGCTGGCCTGATCCCTCAGCTGTCCCACACATGCTGTGTGAAACAATCTTCTCCATAACATTCCCTAGCACCAAGGTCAGGCTAACAGGCTTTGGTCCTTCTTACAACCCTTCTTGTAGATGGGAGTTACACTGGCAAGCCTCCATTCTGGGACCTCATCAGTCAGTTTAACACAATACTTGAGGTATTGCCTCACCAGCGCCATTTGCAGAGACACAATGACCTCTAGAGGTGAGAAAAGGAAGGCAAGAGACATTCAGGCATGGCTGAACTGGGACCGGCTGGTCAAGAGGGAAAGCAAGAAAATGCACAGGCAGCGGAAGCAGGGACAAGTAGCCTGAGAGTTATATAAGGATGCTGCTAGATTGTGCAGGGATGGAATCAAGAAGGCCAAGGCCCAAGTGAATCCAGACTTGACATGGCATACAATGAACAACAACAAAGACTTCTACAAGTATATCAACCAGAGTAGGAAAGTCCAAGAAGGCATGTCTCCCATGTTTAGATATACAGGAGGGCCACAAAAATGGTCCAGGGGAATGGAATACCTCCCCTGCAGGTACAGGCTGAGAGCCTGAGTTGTGCATCCTGGAGAAGAGAAAACTCGAAGGAGACCCAAGTATCTAAAGGAGAGCTATAAGAAAGAAGGGAACAGACTCTTCAGCAGAATCTGTTATGATAGGACAGGGGGGAATTGGTTTGAAATTAAAAGATGGGAGATCTATATTAGATATAAGGAAAAAATTTCACTGCAGGGGAGTTGGACTAGATGACCTTCAGAGATGCTTTTCAACTCAAATGAGTCCATGATTCTATGGTTCTATTATGCTATCCTTACAAAAGTAGAATAGAGCTGATAGAAAACTATCTAATCATACATGTATTTTTTCCTTCTTCAACATACTAAATTCACATTACATTTATTTGCAGTTTCTTATACTCTTTCTTAATTTTTCCCTTCTCTACATGTCAAGGTTTTTTTAAAAAAATAACCTGTTTTTCCTAATCTAAACAAATTATCTCATAAAAGGAAAAAGCATGCTCAAACTAGTACGTGTTTATCTCTTTAACCAAGCTGGTTTTTTCTACCTCCATTTAGCACACAAAATTAAAGACTATCTGACAGTTCAAAAGATTACTCTGAAAGAAAACCATCATAAGAACTGTTACACTTTCATAAGTGATTCAGCATAAGTTACTTTATTTGAGCAACTGAGAAAGTGAATATGATTTCCATAAAGAATTTCCACATATCTTTGTTAATAGAAGTGTGTACATTGCTATCTTCTGAAAATAATCTAGATCTCCTAATGGTCATAAACACTGTATGCATGTTTTATGAATTTCTCTCCTTATAACTCATAGTGTCTTCAGAAGAATTTGTGGATCATATGCATCCCATGTCAATGAAACAAAATCTTTTCTACAAAAAAAGAGGAAGGCCACTGGCAGCCAAACAATGATCAAGAACATTAGGGCTCCATTTAGATCACTACTTTAATGTTAAATGGCCAACTCAATGAAAATGACTACTCCTGATACTTCAAGTCTTTCAAACACTTTTTATGAATCTCTGATTTTTTGTCTGGTTCTCAGTGTCACAAAATGAATGTTGATGTTCCTGTAAGTGTAAATGCCTGTAGTCACAAGTAGTCACCTGGACCAGTAAGCTGTTCAAATTACACATCTTTTCATGGAGAAGTTCCTTAACTTCATTGTACAAGTAAATTAAGAAAAGGTAAGTATTCATTATATATGTGATAAATCCTTTTTAAAGAGCATTGTGATAATTTTAATGCAGGTGAACTACAGATACTGATGACTAAGATTACTGTGAAGCAGACTAGCCCTTGGAATAGAACATATTTGAGCTACACTAGAAGTGCATTTGTTTAAGGACCCCAAATTCCAACATTTAAATGGTTCCTGTTGTGAGGAGTTTCCAAACTAATAAAATTTTTATGCCAAATACTTATTTATTCTCCAGAAGAGACAGATTTCCTTCTGTGTCTTTTCTCATTACTATTAAGTGCATCTTGTCAACATTATTGTAGAATCATAGAATCACCAGGGCTAGAAAAGACCTTCAGGATTATCCAACCCAACCATTTGCCTACCACCAATATTTCCCTACCATATTATTAGTACATTGTCCCTAAGTACAATATCCAAAAGTTTTCTGAACACATTAAGAATTTGTGATTGCTTCATAAAGACAGATAACTGTCTCGTTCAATAACAACTTTCATCTCACTACTACTCCATCTGCACATGAATACTGCACCAGCTCAAAAACTCTGCCATTATCAAACTCTTCATTTCCTCAATGACTTGTGTAAGAGAAAAAAATCTTTCTTTTAAAACTTTCTTTTTTTTAACCAGATACAGCTTTTCCCTTTTCCTGCAGTTCTTCCTGTGACAAATAATTTTTTCATTAAATTCTTTTCCTGAGCAACAAATTGCAGTTCATTCAAGAACAGTAGCTGAAATATGTTACAATGTATTATAATCCTGTTAATTGCCCTTTGGGCTCCAAATTCCGTACAAGAAATAATTTCCTGTACTAAGAAAATGCAACAAAAGGAGACTCAAAAAGAGAAGTTGCTGAACAGATTTCCTATGCGTCAACCTTAGATTTGAGCTAGAAGCTGTATTAATTTTCTTGAGGTTTGATCCTCTTTTTGCACAATACAACCATCCTCACTGTGCCTAATATTAGGAAAGAAAAAACGCGACACTGACCATATTCTGATGTATTTGGTTGCTAACAGATGGTTGTTATCTGAGTATGTCCAAATTATATCTTTTTTAATAAGTCTATGGAAACTGTAAGTATAGAAATTTAGGATTTTTTTTCCTACTCTCTATGTACACAATAATTTGTAATAAACTAGAGTAGTCTATATACTTAGAAATCTAAAGCATTCCTTATGAGTAATCATACCATCTTTAAGTCTAAAGTTATGTTTGGCTTTGCTCAAGTACATGCTGCTTATGAAGGAAAAATGCCACGTAGGCATGAAATATAACAATTGTAGGACTCAATTTGCATTTTTTTTTTTTTAATGTTTTTCTTTCACTGCAGGCTGCGTATTTACAGTGGTGCTCTGTATGTAGTTATGAGCCTTTATCAGCAGTTCAGTGTATGAATTTTGGAAAGTGAGCTTCCTTGGCCTCAGAGACATGGATGACTTGATCTGTTCACTTCTTATAAGTGTCATACCCACAAAAGCAAAATAAAAGAAAATGATTTTTGTACAAATATGTACAAAATATGCATGTAAAGAAACAGAAGAGAGTTCTGTTAATCTTATTTCAATTGCCAGAGGCTGAGGAAGTTTTGTGGAGCATTTTTAAATCATTCTAAATAAAAGTCTATGATTATGTGTTGATCCCACTGCCCTGAATATAGAACTGCAGAGGCTGCAGTAAAAATATTATCCATGGACATCTGTATTGTCTGTTGCTAAATGGTTATTACAGAGGGAGCCATGATCAATAATTTATTTGCATAGAGACATGGTGTGAAAGGAAGTGCCTGGCTGACCAGAAGAAAATATACATGCCAAAGATAGTTGCAGTTAGTAGGACAAGAAAGCTTTATATGTCTACATACAACAATATTGGATAGACAGGAAGGCAAAGGCAGAGTTTTTTTGTTGGTCAATGAGAAAGGAAGTATATAACTGTGTTTAAAAGATCAAAGGATCTAATGTCTACTCTGTCTTTGCCTGTTTCCTAAACTGTAAATTTAGCGAGACTGTCCCTGAAAAACTGGAAGAAAAGGAAATTTTCTTCTGAAAGGAAATAAACATTAATTTCTATATTCAGCTGGAAATGTTGAACTACAAAACTGGAGATCGAGGAAAGAGTTTTTGGGGCAAGAGCTCAGCTAATAAGGAGTTGCTGAGGATAACAAATAAAACAATGTCTTTATGAACAAGGGATATGCTTTTATAACCTGCAAATGGAAATAACATCAGCCATTCAACTAATTAACGTGATCTACTTTACAGTTCTAGAATATTGAACTGAACTATACAATATGGTTTTGGACACTACACATCAAGAGAAACATCATTATTCCAAAGAAGATCCAAGGTCTGCAGACTATACTGGTGGATTATAACTTCTCACAGTCTCAGTGGGTGTAACTGACACTTTGTATGTCAAGGAAGAGGACTGTATGATCTGCTGAGCTCTCCAGTTTCAAGACCTGTGGCTTATTATTAAATATTCTTTGTGTGACTTCAATCTCTTTGCATATTCACATAGTCTCCCTTTACTTTTTTTGGTAGTAGGTCATTAATGTTCTTTCAAGATATCTTTTATAAAATATTTGCATTCTGGAACACTTTGAGTCCCTTCTTTAAAGCTTCATTATCAAATTTACCAGCACACCTTACACACTCCTAATTAAATGTGCTCATCAACAACAAAATTTCAATTTCTGACACATCTGTGATAGCTTCTCAGCTAAAATTTTATAGTAATTCAAGAAGAAGAAAACAGCAGACTTTCAGGTTAGATCAGATTATGACTTAAAAAAATAAAAACCATTTTATTTTTCTTTTTTTCCATTTTTTTCTTTTTTCTTTAATGTCTGGGATTAAAATCAAAACTAAAAGCAAAAGCAGTTTTCATGTGGAGTGTTGTTTATTTTTTTTTGTTTGTTAGTCTTTTGTACTTGACTTTTTGTTCCTGAAAGTGAAGTATAACCCATGATAGTATAAATAGATATTAAAAATAATATTGTGGAAATAGAGAATGTTAAAAAGTGATTTAGCTGATTTTTTAAGCTTTTATTTAATAAAATATAAATATATATTTTTTGAAGACTTTGTGGTCTTTCTTCCTGACTTGGAGACAGAGAGAAAAAGAGAAGAAGAAGGAAAGAAGGAAAAAGTAACTATTTCTATTTAATTCATAAGTTTTGAACAATTTCCTGCCCAGTTTGCATCCAGTGATGCCAAAAGTAGCTCAGGTTTTTTTGACACATCTGAAGCAATGAAAATGCACAGATCTGGACAAAACTCTTGTCTTCAAGCATTGCTTGTTGCTTTTATTCTCAGCTTAAAACCATGAGAGGAAGTACTCCAAATTGGAGAAATTGAGCATAATAATTCAAATTATTAACCTCATAACTACCATAGTTGCTTTGTGTTTTTTTGTTTGTTTTGTTTGTTTGTTTTGTTTGTTTGTTTTCCATTGTAAGAGAAGTTTATAAAAATAGCATTAATAGCTGGCTAAATTAAGATAATATTGTTTATAATTTTCATAGAAAATAATGATTTTTTAAAAAGCAAAAAAGGCATGGCAGTGAAGCAGTTGATCTGTTTTCCTTCTGAGAATAAAACTTATTAATATGAACACAATATCTTGTTAGTTTATTTCTAAAATGTTGTCCCTTAGGTACATATCAGAACTGAAGCTACTGCTTGTCTGTTAAATTTGAGTATCTGTGCTGTTTTCCCATTGGAGTATCACATTTATTATTATTTTATAACTGTATGTGTATACAGTCTTGCAGTATTATATACGTTTGTGTACGTTTGGACTTTTTTTTTGTACAAAAGCATTATCTTGCCGTGAGATAAGAAGAAATACATACATTAACAGCTTACAAGGTTTGTAGTATTTTTAATTCTTCATTTGTTTAAATCTTGAAAGCTGCTTTTTGAATCCCCCTGTTGCTGCCATGAGTGTTAGCATCCCATGTGCTTTCTGAAATGTAAAAGCCAAAATCTTTTCTTATGGTGATGACTTAAAACACTTATTTCTATTAATAGTTCCCCAGAATACCATGGTAATAGTCATAATGTGGAACATATATAATCTATTTCTTCATTTTTTGTGCTAATAGAGTTCACTAAGAACTTCACATGGGAAAGGTCAAACTGTTCTGAAGACCAAAAATCTATATTACAAAATGAATTTTTCTAAAGTAAAATTAACTCTGATGTTATCTTGACTTCCCTATTTTCTTACAAATTTTCTTTCTTGAGACAAAAATATATACTCTCATGAATTGTTATACAATTAATTTTATGAACCAATAGGATTGTGGATGTAGCAATGCATTTGTGACCAGAATTTGACTATAATATATCAGTGTTTTCTTTTTTACAAGCTGCTACAATTTGTAAAATAAATAATTAATGACAAAGACAGTAAAGAGCAATTTTAACGCAGTAAGCACCCTGATTTTTTAGTCCACTGACTCTTTAATGTTTCTTAATCTGGGAAACTTTTAAACTTAAAGAAAGAAAAAAAAAAAAAAAAAAAAAAAAAAAAAAGCATTTAAAATTTAAAAGCAAGTAGGAGAAATAATAATTATCAAAATCTGTTGAAGCAAGCGAAAATTTTAACCTATTTTCCCTATGAGCTTTCATCAGGATGCTTGGTTTACAGGCACAGGTAACACAGGGAAGAAAGGCTTCACTCAAAATATATTTTTTCAACATACTGCATGAATTCCGTAGAGACTGCCTGTTGCCAGTATTATTGTGGTTCTGCTATAGAGCAGTGTTCAAGAAATGTTTAGATGTACTGAGGGACACAGTTCAGTGTGAAATACTGATGGACAGTTGGGCTGGATGACCTTGAAATTATTTTCGAGCCTTGGTGATTCTGTGATTCTCTGATTCCATGGAAGCTGACTGTTTCTTTCTATAGTTTACATATCATGTAATTCTTTTTTGGGGAAGATCTTCTACTGCTGTCATGGTGTCTGAGTACACGTCATTTGAAATTGCTATAAATATCCTTATGAAATTAATGCATATTTCTTTTACTGTAGAATCAATTTTTTTCTTGACAGTGTCTGTAAATTTTCCCACAGTGCTTCATCTCCACCTTGCAGATGGGTTTGCCCTTAAGTTTATATAAAAATCTGCATTAAACCTTACATTTAGTGCAAAGTATAAGAGGAAATTGTCCTTAAGTTTTTAACTAAGGCAAGAAAGTACTTGTGTAACAAAAAACTAAAACGTATCTTAATTTTAATCAAGAAACAGAGGAGGAAAAGCAGAAGATACAATTTGGTACATGTACAACTTTAGGTAGGTAATTTCTTTGGTAACATTAAAATCAAATGCAATGCATGCCAAAAAATTAATAATAATAATAAAAAAAAAAATTCAAGTGTCTCACAGAATTATATATTGCAATCACATTACAATAAGAACAACACGCCCAGTCAAAAGCAATTATGTTAGGGTAGAAGGGAAAATATAGGAAAGCTGTCGTCATCATAAACATTGTCAGCCCAGATCTGCATCTCTGTGCCTCCTAAGCCAACACACTTTACTACTTAATTTACATCTCAGTGATTTATTTTTCTTTCCTTAATGAAATGAGTCTACCATGACTACAGAAATAAAGTTTCTGTCAGGTTTATCTTTTTTAAGAGTTCATGGTCAACATTTATTCTATTTTTCCTTTTATGTCATCCCTGAAATATTCCTCTTGATTGGTATATCATATTGCAGACACAGGCACAAATGCATAATAAACTACTATAATCTAATGAGGACATTAACCTTCAAACTAATAAAAAGGTTTATTTGTCTTTTATACATGCCAAACATAGTGTGCATTGCTTTTCCTCTTGAACTGTACTTTTGATGGCTGTTTTGTTTTAATTGAACTTATAATAAATGGGACAAGATTGTCGACAATTTTTTTTCCTGTAAGTCATAAATCATACAAATCATTTTGAAATGTGCTGCACACCTTTAATTGGCAATCACTGAAACTTCAGGGTGCTCAGCAATTCAAAGAAGTGCTCAGCACCTTAAAATTACTGATTAAATAATAAAAAGTTACAGAAGTTAAAGAAATCAAATGCTGTATCTGTTTGATCACAGCACGAAGACAAAAAAGGTGAGGAAGCTAGTTCGAACAAACACCAGACTTTCTGGATGAAAACTTGTGATAGTCACATTTTAATGTCATGCTTATTATGGTAACTAACATTTCCTTGTATGTTAGGCCAGCACTCCAAAATCTGTTCCCCACCAAAGTGCACAACACCTACTGAATAAACAGTAAGCAATATATTCTGGTCCCTTCTTTACACACTATTCTAGTAATTTTTCTATGCCTTAGGTCTGGATTGATTGTCTGGATATCAATATCATTTCCTCTTTTCTGTTGTCAATAACGACTTCTGCCCTGGCATGAATGCAATAAGGTGATATGAAAATAAGGCTTTAGGAGATCCAGGGATCAAAACTGATGGAACATGTTCACTGGATTTCTAATAGGAGCTCAGTAATTCTGCTCACTATCCAGGATTTTCCATATATGCACTACAAACAAATCACCTAGCAGATCCTTTTGCTGAAGTCTAGTTTCCTAGTAAAGGAACCAGATTTTCCACTAGAAGGGTGCTGTTAAATTGTGATTATAGAAATAGAAATATATGAAGATATTATATGTATGCTTACCCATTAAAATACGAACACCCGTTCCTGAATAAGCTGATTCATTTCAGATGTTGTTCTAAAATAAGGAATACTCTTCTTTTTACTATTAGTAATTGCCAAATAAAAAGAATAAGTAAGAAATCATTTGACGATGATGATGCTGTGAACAACTAAAGAAGTATTATGAAGCACATTATTCTTTTTGCTGGTGGAGACCCCTCTATGTGTTGCACTGACAGTATGGTGTATAGTAGTTTTTCCTTACAAGATCCAAGTGTCCTGGCCATATTCATCTTTCCTTCATTTCCTGGTCATTACTTTTGAAATGATTCTGTGAGCTAAAACTAAAATAAAACAAAGCAAACAAACAAAAATTGTGGTGCTTGCAGATCTTTAGTGCTGAAAAAATTAAGCATGAATAGTAGGACATACAGAAGATTGGTGGAAAAGTTTCATGGTAGGGTTAGATGGCGAAAAACAAGAGGATAAAAGTACCACTGATTTGCTCCTAGGTTTTTCAGGTTATCTCTAAAATTTTAATTTATATAAGCTTCTTTAAGAAATCAAAGTTGGTAATACGTGATTTTCTTGGAGGCCTTGAGAGACTTCTATACATGATGGTGACACATGTATTTTGCACCCACGGTTATGGTATGAAAAATTACACCTGTTCTGGAAAATAGAAGCTGTTATAACTAACATGAATACATTTTGATATTGATTTTAGCATTTCTGTTCCAAATATCAAAATGTTTTCCTTTTCTTTAAAACCTCCATTTTTACTTCATTTCATTTTTCTTTTCAGAAATGAAAAAAGATAGTGTGACCACTGCAGCTATCACAAGGAAGTGTGGGAAAGAAACAGATAAAATAAAAGTCTAGTAAACATTATCTCATTAAAAAAAAAAAAACCTTACTTGCATCACCCAACTGTACCCTACAGACTTAAAAAAAAAAAAAAAAAAAAAAAAAAAAGAGGATAGGAGGAAGGATGATGGAAAGAATCTAATTCTTTTTAACATAAATATTTAAATGTGTTAAATGTGACAATTTTGGAGGGACCTGATTATGAATTCTGAACATTTGGATTTGACAGTAAGGTCAGACTTCCCCCACAGAGTTCACATATCTAAAACGAATTAAGGTACAATACTTAAAGTCATATCATTTGACAGTGCGTTGCTATATTCAATATTTCACTTCTACATGCATTAACTATATATATCTCTGTCCTACAGATACCAATTTCTGGGCAAATCCCCGAGGCTATACAGAGAAGCTGAGAAATCACTGTGCCTCTTGATGAACTCAGACCTGACAAAGCTTGAAATTATGAAAACCATTCAGGTGTAGACCAAATGTTTCTATCTCTTGTATATAGGTCTTGCACTCTTTAAGTGACCAAGTAAAAACACAATAAAAGAGCAGCAGAAAACACTGGCAAAATTTCTGATTTTCTCTCAGAGAACTGCAAAGAATCACGAGGGATGAATGACATCCCCCTGGTCAGAGCCATTTCCAGGTTGTAGAAGGAAGTCAGGTTTCACGGAGCTGTTGTGACAGATTGCTTGCTAAAATCAAATACTCTTGCTTCCTCAAGTGCAGGAAGCAATTGGAACCAACCTTCAGAAATGCTTGCAGACCATCTGACATCTGAGAGAGCTGGGACTGTTCATGCTGCAGAAGAGAAGGCTCCAAGGTGACCTGATATGTGCTTTCAATATCTTAAGGTGAGCTGCAAGAAAGAAAGGGACAGACTCTTTAGCAGGATCTGTTTGTGATAGAACAAAGGGAAATGGTTTCTAGCCAAAAGAGAGTAGATTTAGGTTAGATATAAGGAGAAAATCTTTTACAGTGAGGGCAGTGCGGCACTGGAACAGTTTGCCCTGTGATGTGGTTCATGTCCAGTCCCTGGAGACTTTCAAGGTGAGGCTGGATCAGATCCTGGGCAATCTGACTTAGCTATAGTGTCCCAGGTCAGTACAGGGACTGGCCTACAGAGGTCTCTTCCAACTCTAAGGATTCTATTCTATGATTTGTACAGAGTCTTCCAGACAGACAGCAGTTATTCAACCCTTTCCCTGATCACCAAGGACAAACTAACAAAATAATTACTGAAGAAACTGAGTCAATTTTACTCATATTTTCTCTCTGAGGGGCAACTTGTATTTTCTCTTTCAGGGGCAAAGTGATGATGACCAGTTTCTTGGTGGGTGGAACTGTCAGTGACCATCACCAACAATTTGCAAGTAGGCACGTATCCTGGCTTTCCGTTGAAAACCAGCTACCACACATTGTAGTGTTTTTGAGTTCTTTTTGCAAATCGTGGGAGTCAATCAACATGTCTCAAATGTTCTTCAGTAGTTACTAGAGGGAAACTGTGAAAGTACACATTTGGCCTTGAAAACAATATTTCAGAGGCCAGAAGGCATTTAATTCACATCATATTGCAAGGGCACCACATGTTTTGACAGGCCCTGAGAGAGGTAATTCAATGAGCATCACTTTAATGATATATGATTTAGACAGCTATTTTTTCCTTTTGTCCTCTCTGTGACCCTGCTCCTTCCCCTTTTCTATTCAGTGCTGCCACAGACTCACTGTCACAAAGATGTCAAATATGTTGCCAATTGTGTCCTTGCTCAGAAAATAAAATGAAAAGGATAGAATTAAATGTGCAGATGACTGCGCAGTTTGCAATTCAAGGCAAAGAAAATTAATTCAATTCCCTAAATCTTTTGCTTTTCAAAAGAATAGGTTAGACATTCCAGACTCATCCCTCATGAAAGCCCATTGAAACCAATATAGTTTAACAGAAGGAAGTTTTACTTAGGACAAGCAATTACTTGTGAAGGTGAAATAAATGGAATTATCACTGAAACACCGGTGTAAATAATCAGTCAAGAAAGTAAACAATGTACTGAATTATAAAGAAAAATTCTGTTATCACTTATCATTCTGACCTATTATCCTGATGAAAACAAGCATGGCGTTGTGCAAGACGCTGTGTTAACAATGAACAAAAAGGTCCTTTTTTGTCTTTTAAATTGTAAAAACTAGCTACTCCTGAAAATCAGAAACATCCACTCTAGCATTCAAGCCATATGGCTCTCTCCCTATTCTTGATGATATTCAAAACATAAAAAAATTATTGAGAGGGATGGAAGGGATACTGGGGAAAGAGATTTTGCATCCTTTATAGGACAGCCATAAAATTTGCAGAGTTGAACTGTGTATAGTGACTGTTCCTTCATAGCTCAGCCACCATCTGTAAGGTATTGCTCAGCCTGAGAAAAGAAACTGAACCAGACTCCAGGGTGTAGGTTGGTCAGAATCCAACACATTCATTCAAGTCTGCAAAGAATCACCACTGGCTATGAAGGAAATCATAGACTTGGCAATGCCATACTAAACAATGCCATTACAGGTTAATACTTGAAAGAACTGGAAGGAAAAGGGACAGCCATTTCTAGCAGATCTACTTGAAAAAGCTGAAAAAGAGGGCACTTCTAAATTTTGTGTCTTTAAAATTCTCATTGTATATTGAAATGAAGGATGATGAGTCTATGCAACCATGCTTTTCTCTGCATTGCAAGTTAATTCAGATTTGGTAATACATACCTCTATGAGACTTCAATCACACTTCTCACCTAGTCCTGGATAAAGAATTTTGTAATCTGTTGTTGGGCTAGGTTTTTTGTTTTATTTTGTTTTATTCTTTTATTTTTACATTTCTACTTATCTTTCACCTAGCTTAATAACATTATATCCATATCCCATGGGAAATATTATGAGTGCTGAAAATGTTTATTTATTTAGTCAGTTAACCTCATCATAAGTTGAGGAAATAATACTTGCATGTTAATATTGGACTGGTTGATATGTGTGTTAATGTAGGAGCTGTAGTTTACTATAGGACCATATATAAAGATTTTATTAAAGACAAAAAAATGTGAGTTTGAAGTTCATGCTGTGCTCTGTGACTGTGTGTTCTTCCTCCTCCTGGGCCTGATCTAGTTCTCAAGAGCTTCCCTCTCCATGTGGCCAATGCTAGCCTTGTTAATCAAGAGTGAACAATAGCTGCAAGGGAACAGGACTGTGACAGGCATGGAAAATTGTGGGAAAAACAGAAACAGATCTGTGACAAGTTTTTGATATCACAAGGAAAAAGGTTCAGCTGACCTCTATTGCTGAAGAGAATCACAAGCCTTACAACTAGAACTGATATCTAGCTGTAAGGTAGAACCAATGCTTAATCAGATTTATACTATTTTGAATTTTTTTATTTGTTTGCTTTAGGACATGATACACTATTTATCTGCCTTCATTTTTGGATATAACAGATTGTAAAAGCTTTGATTCTGAGTTACCTTACTTCTCCTCACATAACTGCAAATGATAGTGACTGCACAAAATAGCTTCCCATTAATGATGAGAACCTCAGCTGACAGACAACAGCATAATAACCAACAGTTTCTAATCTGAAGGCTTTGCAAATGTTCATTAATGGATAAATGTATCTCAGGATGGCAGTTCATCTCCCTTAGTTTAGGACAGCATGGGTTGTCACTTTGCCAGCTAGCTTGGACTGTAGTAACAGCTAAATAATCTGGAGATACCTAGTTATCTTCTGTAGTTAGAATCAAAGATCATTTGGCTCCATCACTTGTGCAGTGGACAGGGTTGCCACCCAACAGATCAAGCTGCCCAGATCCCATCCAACTTGTCCTTTAATGCCTGCAAGGAGGAGGTACTCACAACTTCTCTGGACAGTCTGTTCCGGGGACTCTCTGAACGAAGAATTTCCTGCCAACATCCAAACTAATTTCCCCTCCTTTTGTTTAAAGCCATTCTCCCTTGTCCTCCAGTCCTCTAAGCATCCTGGTGGTCTCCCCCTGAAAATGCTCAAACAGCTCTATATTTTTCTTGTGCTAGGGCTCCACTTGTGGATGCAGTACTTGACCTGGACCTGTAAGGGCAGACTAGAGGGGTACAGCTCCCTCTCTCACTCTATTACCACTCCTCTTTTGATGCAGCACAAGGTACTGTTGGCCTTCTGGTCTGTAAGCATACAACTGCAGTCTTGAATTAAACTTTTAATCCACTAGCACCCCCAAGACCTTCTCTGCAGGGCTGCTCTCAATGTGTTATTCTCCCAGACTGTAGATATATCTGTGACTGTCATAAAAACACTTTGGAGTTCTACTTGCTGAATCTCATTAGGTCATTAGGTTCACATGAGCTCACTTCTTACGGTTGTTCAGGTTATTTTTATGGCATCGCTTCCTTCTGTCATATTAACCACATCACTCAGTTTCATCTGCAAACCTCTGAAGTTGCACTCTATTGAACTGTTTGTCTAGGTTATAAGGAGGTCTGAACTCCAAGAAAATCAGAAACCACAAAGCTTTTATAATTATGTGTCACAATTGTATTTTTTTCAGGAAACTTGGGAAATATTTTAGAAATAACTGTACTGTGCTGCAGTTATGCAGTGCATGTGCTCAAGTATCCAAGACTGCAGCAAATGAGGGATGGAAACAAAGATTGCTTTTATATATTCTCCCTGGGCAAGGACCATGCTTTCATTGTATCTGTATTGCCTACAGAAGAATATGATCAAGGTCCACAAAATCTAAAACGACCCAAATGTAGAATGCAAGAAAGAAGTCAAGAAATGATTATTAAAATCAAATTTTGTTCTTGCTTGGAGGAATGTTATATATTGACTATAAAAATAATTTTCAGATTATATTAGCTTTTTGCATAAATTCATCTTTTACCCTTGATACAATGTTCAGTTAGTATCAAGAAAGCTGAGAGAAACTTGCATTCATTTTCTTTCTGTGATGGTGATACGGACACTTCACAATGGGTTTGTGTATTTTTTTCCCACTGGCTTTGTGTAGCAAATGCAGAAGAAAGAAAGAACAAAGTCATGCAAAAGCATCCAAGTCATAGTCTCAGGAACTGGGAGAAAGAGCTGTTCTTCATAACTCATTCCTCACAAGACAGAAAGAATGTGGGAATTAATCTCTGCAGCTCCACGAGTAATTACAGATGAACAAGGAACAGAAGGTAATAGATGAATTTTTCTCTGAAAGAGATATGATGGAGATTATCCTTGTGAAATTCTCCTCATGAACTTGAATGTGTATAAGACTGTGGGGCCAGATGATATCACAGAATCACACAGAATGGCCAGAGTTGGAAGGGACCTCAAGGATCATGAATCTCCAACCCCCTTAAAACACACAGGGCCACCAACCTCCCCATTTAGTAATAGACCAGGTTGCCCAGGGCCCCATCCTATCTGGCCGTGAACACCTCTAGGGACGAGGCATCCACAACCTCTCTGGGCAGCCTGTTCCAGCACCTATCACTTTCTCTGTAAAGAATTCCCCCCTGACATTCAACCTAAATCTTCCCTCCCTCAACTTAAAACCATTTCCCCTTGTCCTGCAGTTATCAACCCTTTCAAAGAGTTGACTCCCCTTCTGTTTGTAGGCTGCGTTTAGGTACTGGAAGACTTCAGTGGGGTCACCCTGCAGCCTTTTTGTCTCCAGGCTGAACAAGCCCAGCTCCCTCAGCCAGTCTTCACAGGGGAGATGCTCCAGTCCTCTCATCACTTTTGTGGCTCTCCATTGTACCCTTTCCAGCAGCTCTCCGTCTTTCTTGTTCTGGGGGCTCCAGACCTGGATGCAGTATTCCAGATGGGACCTCACTAGAGCAGTGTAGAGGGGGACAATCACCTCCCTATCCCAGCTGGCCACCCTTCTTCTGATGGAGCCCAGGATTCCATTTGCTTTCCAAGCTGCAAGAGCACACTGCTGGCTCATGTTAAGCTTTTTGTCCATCAGGACTCCCAGGTCCTTCTCTGCAGGGCTGCTCTCAAGGACCGCTCCTTCTAGTCTGCATGGATGCCTGGGATTCCTCCAGCTCAAGTGCAAAACCTTGCACTGTGCTGTGTTGAACCTCATTAGATTCATCTGGGCCCACCTTTCAAACCTGTTGATGTCCCTCTGAATGGCATCCCTGCCTTCTACTGTGTCAACCGCACCATTTGGTGCGGTTGATGTCATCAGCAAACTTGGTGAGGGTAGACTCAAATCCGTCATTGATGTCATTGGTAAAAATGTCAGAGAGCACAGATCCCAAGACAGACTTCTGGAGGAGGCTGCTCATTACCGGCCTCCACCTGGACATAGAACCATTGATGACCACTCTCTGTCTGCAGCCTTTTAACACATTTCTTATCCATCGAGTGGTCCACTCATCAAATCCACATCCCTCCAATTTGGAGGTAAGGATGTGGTGGGGGACCATGTCAGATGCCTTGCTCAATTCCAGGTTAGTGACATCAGTCACCTTTCCCTTATTCACTAATGTTGTCACTCCATAATAGAAGGCCACCAGATGGTTTAAGCACTGGTGAGGCTGTGCTGGCTGTCTCAGATCACACGCTCTATCCTCATGTGATCAAGCATGTTGTCCAGGATGATCTGTTCCATGATCTTCCCAGGCACAGAGGTGAAGCTCACCAGCCTGTAGCATATCCCTCCTAGGGTTCTGAAAGAGACATCTGATGTGATTGCCAAGCCACTCTCCATCATATCTGAAAAATCATGGCTGTCTGGTGAACTTCCCCAGTGACTGGAAAGAGGGAAATATTACTCCCATTTAAAGACAGGGAGAAAGGAAGACCCAGGGAACTACAGGCCAGTGAGCCTCACCTCTGTGCCTGGGAAGATAATGGAGCAGATCCTTCTAGAAGCTATGTTAAGGCACATACGAGATAAAGAAGTTATTCAAGACAGCCATCTTGGCTTCACCAAGGATAGACTGCGCCTCACCAAACTGGTTAAATCACGGCTCCGGTGGACAGGGGAAGGGTGATGGTTGTCATCTACCTGAACTTCTGCAAGGCTTTTGACATGGTCCCTCATGACATCCTTCTATCTAAACTAGAGAGGTCTGGATTTGAAGGATGCACTGTTCGATGGATTATGAACTGACTGGCTGGATGCAGCCAGAGTTGTGATCAGTGGTTCTGTGTCAGGGTGGAGACTGGCCACAAGTGGTGTCCCTCAGGGGTTGGTCTTGGGACCAGTGCTCTTCAACATCTTCATCAATGATATAAATGATGGCATCGAGTACACCCTCAGCAAGTTTGTGGATGACACCAAGCTGAGCAGTGCAGACAGTACACTGGAAGGAAGGGAAGCTATCCAGAGGGACCTAGACAGGCTGGAGAAGTGAGCCCATGTGAACCTAATGAAGTTCAAAAAAGTTCAAGGGTGCTGCACTTGGCTTGGGGCAATCCCAGGTACTTATATAAACCAGGGAAAGATCTTGAGAGCAGACCTGTGGAGAAGGACCTGGGGGTCCTGGTGAACAAGAAGCTGGACATGAGCCAGAAGTGTGCGCTTGCAGCTCAGAAGGCCAACTGTGTTCTGGGCTGCATTAACAAAGGAGTGGCCAGCAGGAAGAAGGAAGTGATTTCCCCCCCTCTACTTGGCTCTTGTGAGGCCCCATCTGCAGTACTGCATCCAGGCCCGGGACCCCAGTACAGAAGGAACATGGAGCTCTTGGAGTAGATCCAAAGGAGGGCCACTAAGATGGCTGGAGCATCTCTTCTATGAGGAAAGGTTGAGGGAACTGGGATTCTTTAGCTTGGAGAAGAGAGGGCTCCAGAGAGACCTCACTGTGGTCTTCCAATACTTGAAGGGAACGTATAAAGAGAAGGGGGAAGGGCTGTTTACAAGGGTGGGTAGTGATAGGACAAGGGGGAATGGTTTTAAACTGAGACAGGAGATGTTTAGATTAGAAATTAGGAGCAAGTTTTTTACACAGAATGTGGTGACGCACCGGAAAGTGTTGCCTAAGGCGGTTATGGCTCCCATCCCTGGAGCCATTCAAGGCCAGGCTGGATGTGGCTCTGGACAGCTTGGTCTGGTGGCTGGCGACCCTGCACATAGCAGGAGGGTTGAAACTAGATGATCATTATTGTCCTTTTCAACACAGGCTATTCTATGTTTTCATGATTTTGTCTGAGTTTTTTTTGTTGCTGTTGTTTTTTTTGTTTTGTTTTGTTTTGTTTTCTTCCAGTGAAAACAGCAGAGGCTGCTGTGTTGTACTCCACCCTGCAGCTGCACTGTTTTTATATATACTCCCCTCTCCTCTCCCCCCCAGGAAGCAAATAAACAAGCAAACAAACAATTATATAAATAAATAAAAAGAAGAAGAGAAAAAAGGCCAGTTAATATCACTGTAATTTTTAAAATATTATTCTAGTTATTTAATATGTTCTTGCATGGAATCTTCTCAGCTTTGATTACAGTTTTAAATCTTTTTTAAAATTATTATTTATTTATTCTTTTTTTTTTTCTTTTTCCCTAATACTTAATTATTCACTGACCTCTGCAAACATAATACACTAATCCACATTTAAAATACGCTTCATAGCATCTGGGGAGAACTAAGACATTATACCCAGGCACTTCTGCTAGGCTAGATTATGACTTTGATGGCATCAAGGCAATTAATAGTTTCAATATCTAGATACAAAATGCTCTTGCCTTGTATATCAGTCCACAAGAAAATCACTACAGGGACCCATAAAACCGTACTGTTTGGAGAAGCCGAATTAATGATGCAAAAGCTACTGGCACATGTGATTGCATCACTATTGCTACACTTCAGTACACTTGGACTAAGATCAAATAAAAACCACTTCATATCCACCAATTCTCACAAGGTTGGATTTTTATTAACATCTGTGTTTGTTTATATGAGAAATAAATATTTAAATGGCAGGGGCAGAATCTTGAAATTAGTTTCTTTTTTTTTCCCCATTGCTTGAAACAAATTCAGATGACTTTTTTTCTTGCATAAATTACTATTTTGTGCAAGTTACATGGGCAGGGTATCGAGTAGATACTTCTGAGCTACATATGTAGTCAAATAAATTACTCTGCCAGTTATAATGTATCTTTTCAATACTTAATGTCAGCAAACATTAAGAATTTTACCATTTACTCATTAATACATTTAGAAAATATATGTAGAAAATATGTGGATGTTGGTACTGTGTTCTGCAGAAATTGAGAATGAGACATAGTCCTGATCCCCAAGGAATTTTGTCAAAAATATAAATATAGGTGATGGAAACAAGAAAGTTATTTTGCAGGTGCAGGAAGGAGTAATGAACTACAATAGAAAAGCAATGTCACTACAGTAATTCATCTTTGTTTTTTCAAACTACCTAAAAAAAAATCACAATATTAATTTTAAATTAATTTCAAATACCATTCATTTGATTACACTTTTTTTTTTTTTTTTTTTTTTTTTTTTCTTTAATTATTATGACTATGTGCATAGAAACACTGGGAAAAACAAACAGACAAACACATACCCAAAAGAAAAAATGAGTAGGTGCTTTCTGTTCTTTAGATATATCTTAACAAATTGGGTTTATTTCCTTCTGAATCTAAGCACTCACAGTATTATCAAATGCCTACCAGAAATTGTAATCAAGTCCAGATTAAAATATTTAGATCTTAAAAAATATCATTTATTTTGAAAATAAACTACTATAGTTTTTGATGGCACTTCTGTTTTTCTACATTTGTCCTCTTGCCATTAACATTTTCAACCTACTACAGCCCTCTTTATCAGCTCTTCTTAATTGCATTTGCAATATTATCATGTAGCAAAAGTTTGAAAATGTCATTTTGGAACCTGTCATGACTTTAGTATAGTACAATTAAATAATAGCATCTTCAGCAAAATTAAGAGTCCAGTCACTCTGAAATCTTATGACATATGTGCTCCCTATCACAAAGAAAATTATATCAGCAGAGACTCTTGTTTTTCTTGTGGCTGTGAATTATGTAAACGTCAAGAGCAGATTTGAGGCTAGGCAGGACAGAGTTTCAAATGCTCCTAAATCAAAATAATGATTATTCACAATTGTATGAAAGGAATAATAAAATAGATTCACTTGTCTGCAGCAGCAAGGAGATGGACTTTGGATCTATGTCATCTTCAATTTTGCACTGACATGATTTGGAAAGGAAGAGTGAGTTAAACACGAATCTCCTATGCTTCCAGAGAGAAACCTATTGTGCTACTGAGTAAAAGGTGACTTAAAACTTCTGCTTTATCCTATCCTATTACACTAGTTCAGTCTTCCCTTCTCAACAAACTCAAATGACTATGGTTTTAAACTGTGTAGGTGAAAGCTAATCCATATCTCACACAAGGAAAATGGAAACAGAACAACACGAAGTCCTCTGGGGTTTCTAGTATGTAGTTCTTCTCTTCTGAGAACCAGGTATCTGGAACTGTCTAGGATCCACAGAACTGGAGCACTGACTCTTTAACTCCCAGTGTACAACATGACGTTATGATGTGGAATACTGATAACAAAAATCATAAAACCATGACAAATATGGAGAAATAAATCACAAACCCCTTCTCTGAGTAGTTGTCATGTCAGTCAAATCCAGACCAAAAGGTGCAGAAAAAGGATTGATATTGCAAAGCACATAGGGCTAGTCTGTAGTACTCATTCAAACCTAACACTGATCTCCTAAAGGTTACAAAGAACTGCAAATACATGATTGAAAATATTACTTGAGAGAAAAATAGGGCAATCAAGGCTCATGTAGAACTCAGGAGAAACAGAAGAATTCCATGTGGAAGAAAGTGCATATTTAGTTCTTCTCTGCTACACATAGTATTTAGTTCAGTGGGGTCTTTTATTTTATTTTATTTTATTTTATTTTATTTTATTTTATTTTATTTTATTTTATTTTATTTTATTTTCTGCACATGAATGAGATCCTATTCCAAGAGAGGATTAGCTGATACTGCCAAGAAAAAAGTTATAATAAAAAATATATAAATAAATTATATATATATATACAAATCTTTTTTTCCCTAGATACATTTCTTTACTAAGACTCTACACTTGACTGTTTTGAATAAACATTTTTACTTGTAGTTATATCATATCATTATACAGTATGATTCCATTACCAGAACAGTTGTTTTAACATGAAAACATGAATTCATGTCTTCACTATTCTCATGGATTATGAAACCCTATTTTAACAGCTGTACGATCTCCAGTGCTTGGACTAGTATAAGTTACTGTTGCAGTTGTAAAGACACTTTTACATGAAAAGTGTTCTTGAGGCACAATGCAAATTTGCTTACAGGAAATGGGTATGAAAACATGAATTATATATTTTACCTGCAGCTCATGTACTGAAGTGACTGCAGGCTGACTTCAAGATTGTCAGACCATGAACACGTATCTGTGTAGGGCGACTGTGTAATTCAGATGATCTAAACTTCCACAAAGCTGTAGTGATTAAGTTTGCTGTATGTCTTCTTCCTGATGAATATCGAAATTACTTTTAAAAAAATAAATAAATAAAACAACCCACCTCAGCCTTCGCTCAAGGCTTTTAATTGCAGAAAATTTACATCACTAGTAACTGTCCTCTGGGGAAAATTAGAGCACTTACAGTGGACTAAAGTAGGCCTTCTTCTCTAGTTACAACCTATAACTTCTCTGTTACTGTGCTTAGGTTCTCTCAGGGGAAATAATAAAATTTTCAGCAGCAGGCAACTAAATGCAAAACAAAACCTTTTGTCGCTCAGTCAATTATGTATACTTAACAGAACCCTATAAAAGCAAGACTACTCTTCCAATATCTGACATTTCAAGTCACACTCAGGAAGAATTTCTTCTTAGAAAGAGGTGTCAGTCATAGGCACAGGCTGCACAAGTCCCTAGAGGTATTTAAGGAAAGAGTAGATGTAGAAGGGGTAAGGTTTACTGGTTATAGGTATGTAAGAGCATTCACTTTTTTTTTTTTCCTCAGTAGTTAGTAAATGAAAAATGAATAATAGAGAGAAAAAAGGAGCATTTGACAGCCATACATTTTTAACCTTAGACAAACCTTGACAAAGAAAGTGCCAATAATTTATTGAAATAATAATTATATATTATTATAATAATTTATTAGCCTTTTGGATATAGATGAAATCTATTTCAATACTGTAAAAGACTGCTCAGTTATTGCAAGTTACTAGGAAGCTAGAATGCATCTATCAAAAATTTAAATGTATTTGTGTATGCTATTTATTTATCTATCCACATTGTTGTTTGTGAGAAGAAACTGTGTTGTTTGCCCATTAAAACACCATGGTGGGATATCCAAGGTACTAATTTGGACAGTCAGTGATCTCCTGGGAGTTATTTCTGTGCACTGAAGTGCAGTTCATGTAAGGTGAAATGTTCCTGATCACTTCATGTTGAGTTAGAAAGTTGTTACTTTGGAAAGCAGCATCTTAAAATTTAAATATTGTGGGCTTCTTTGTTGTTCTGATTCATGATGCGAATAATGGCACTGTTAACTGAGAGCGAAGCAGTTAACCTGTTCAAATGCAAAGTCTGGGATTAGGGATACTTGAAAGATGACCACAAAAGTCACTGAAATTGCCTGACTGGCTAATGGAAGATGGAGGGCACTGGAGATGGGATACTTTATGGTGTTACAGATGTTGAGAGCTAAACACATCAAGAGATTATGTGATGTCTAGTGTGGCAGGATTAAGCAAACTCATGTGATACTTCTAAATTGTGAATGTATCATGAAAAAATCATGGAGACCAATTACTCCATTTCCTGTGGCATTATTTGAAGTAAACATTTCAAACCTTTCTGCTGAGGTCACCATACAAAGAGTTAATGAAGCAGAAACACTCCAAGGATTCATTGCCTAAGCATACTTAGATGTGTTCTATATAAATGTTCAATTGGCAGTAGTGAAATTACCTCACTGATGTTTTAAAGAAACTGTGGACAATGTATGCTTCTAGCAATAAATGGAGTGTTCGTAATTAATTTCTTATTTTGTAAGCCAATGTAATAGTTTGACTGTAACTTTTATTAAGCATTACAAAGTTAAAAGGGGAAGAAAAAGCCTAGAGGTCATAAACTCCTTCATACAATTTAGAGTGCTTCAAGGAGTTATTGCTGCACTTGTGCCTGTTAATGTATCTGCAATTTTCCTTGGAGTTAACTTTTTTCGTCACAGTAATTGCCTCGTAAATGGTTACCACCAAATGCTATATCACTGTGAAACGACTTAATACAAAGATGGTATGAGATGTAATTCATGAGCCTAGGAAAGGGTGTTGTCTTGTAATATTCTGCAAAGCCCCAAACTGTACTGAAGATAACACAGTATTTCACAAGCCACAGGAACATCTTACAGTGCCTTAACAATGTCATGTCCTTAACACTTCCTTAAGCTTGTTAGTATTTCCTGGGAAGTCAAAGGCTGAGAAAACTTCTACCACATTTCTTCCTGCTCTGTAAATAATAAAAAATAAAATAAAATAAAAACCCTAATAAATGGAGCACTGCTATGAACAGCTAAAGAGTGCAACTATTAAAGCCTTTGCGGTACTGATTTGTATTATGCAGATTACTTTGCAAACCCTCAGGTTGGCAATGATCCATTTTCTTCCACCATCTTCTCTCCATTACAGAAATAGAAACACATATCCCGCAAGAACAGTTCTTTGGGAATAAATGCCAGATGTGGAGATTTTAAGACTAGAAGGCACTATTATGACTTCTGCATAACAAGCCATCGAATTTTTACAAAGTGTCAAGCCCTTAACTTGACTGTGCTAAAAACCCACATTATGAGTGTAATTCATCTTCCAGCACAGAGCGTGTGAACTGTTTCAGTGCTTTTATCACTTCTATTCCTCTTCCTCAGAGAGTACCAAGGGATCAATCCTCACACTTCATTTTATCTACCACTTTCTTCCTGGAGGCATGAGTATTATGTGGCAATCCTCTTTCACTCAAGATCATGATGGTGGTTTTGATTCTTAAATGTACATTACTTGCAATTCTCTGATTTTTTCCCATTTCAGTCATAGCAAAATTATTGATGTCCTGGTGCATGAAAAACAAACAACAAGAGCAAAAAAAAAAAAAAAAAGCAGTTCCTCACTTATTATATATATTTAAAAAAAAACTAAGTGAAAACAGTGACAATTTTAATTACATCCTTTACTTTAGATCCTATAAGCAGTATCTTTGAAGTCAGTGAGATGTTCAAACAAGTAAAGTTTCATGTTCTCACATGGGCAACCATGAAAAGAGTAGCCCTAGCATTTTGATAAAGATACCTAGGAAGTAAAATATGTCATAACTCTTAGTGGTATGATGACCCTAATGGTTCACATAAAACTATCAGTGTGTTTAAATTACCTCACTATTCCATTTCCAATCTGCATGATTATCCTTCTCCGTATATTGTACAATAGTCACTGATAAATTGCCTTCTAATGAGGTAAGTCAACAGCCTGGCAAACTAAAAGACAGAACTTTGGGTTAATTTAGATAATATAATTTGTACTTAGATGCATCAACACTGTACATAACTCAATTGTGGTAAAATTCATCTTCGACATAGATTGTGAAGAAATTTGTTGTGGAATTTAAGACATAAAGTAAAATGATTTCATAATGACAGATTAATAGATATGCCTACACTGGTGTGTATGCAGTTTTACATAAATATACACATATATGTACACATTCACATACTACATCCATATTGCTAACATACAAAGTTTCATCTGGAAAATTCATGTGATATGTAAGTCATTCCAAGCCAAAGGGCAGAAGATTCACTTGGGTCTAGTTAATCAGCATCTTGCAATTCATCTAGTGCTATAAGAGAAGTCTGTCTCATCTGCTGGCTTTCAAGAATTTGAGAGATTTGATCCATCTGTCACACAATTCCTCCTGTTTCTATTTGGAGAAATAAGCAATCTGTTCCATTAATAAAATTTTGCAAGTAGTTTCTTCCTTTCATGTAGTTCTAAAACCACTTGACAGGTTGGTATTTTGACCTGTACATGGTGCAAAGCATAGAGTCATTTTAGTAAGTGTGTGTCTCCACAAAGAAAAGAAAGATAGACACTAATTAAAACCTGGGTAAGTCATCTGGAAGACTGGTAGCATACTCTGGCATTTGTTAACACAATACAAAAGTCACTAATTATAGTAGTATTGTTAGTGCTATTGAAGTTATAACAGCCTGTCAGAGGTGCCATTATAAGCCACTATATTCAGGTATTCATAACGACAACAATAAAAATTTAAATAAAGCTGAAACTTGGCATATATGATCTTGTTTTGGAGGACCTTTTTCCTTTAAAAAACTGGGATGGAGAGGGGTAGAATGTTTGCATCTGCACACATTTATACCTAACTTCAGTGATCAAAATCTTAACTTGAAAATCACATATAAAATAAATATTTTATACATTGAATAAGAATTTTGGGATTTAAATGGTGGCAGACCAGGCCTTGGTTTATATCTTCTGTGTTAGTCAAACTCTCAAATATATATATAGCTCTTAGCTGTTGAGGAATTTGGTAAAAGTAGTTATCTTTGAAAGGCAGTAGTTTAAACACTTTTGTGCATCTGGTTATTAATTTCTCAGTTCTCCATCTGTCTTCCTCAAAAATCACCTCATAAGAAAGAGGAAGAAAAAATAATATTTCCTTTTCCCATTTCCATTTTGTCCTTTTCCCAGCAAGGTTCTTGGAGTAGGAGATGTTCTTTGCCAGTGTTTATGCAGTGGATGGCCCGGTGGGATTTCAAATTTCAGTCAGACAAAACACAATAGGAATACAAACACTATGTAATGGAATATTTCTGGAAATATGGAATTGCATATATTGCAAATATTTCTCCCATTGGTGGCTGCTTTTTGGGGTTTTAGAAGAAATCAATTACTCTAGCAACATGTTAAAGTGAAACAACTGAACAACAGTTAGCAAAATTAAACATCCCAACCCTTAGTTTCTATGATATGTTAGTACATGGACTTAATGAAAGAAAGCAATTTACATGTTACATTTATACCTGCATTAGAATTATTAGATCCCATAAATTATGCAGGACACCACTAATAAGTTTCATTATGCATCAGAATACAACGCCTCATTCCAGCATTAGTCCTGGATTAATTACATAGCTATCACAGTAGAGTTGACATTGTTATAGATGGGGGATTACCCTTTGTGCCCCTTGATGCAAGCAGTCATTAATATGATAGCACAAGGATTTGGGATAACAAATCACCCTTGGCTAGAATAGAACTAAACTCATTAAAGTTTAAACACTGTATGGATTTAGTATTTTATCTTAAAAAGTAAACACAGGGGGGATTTGCCTGATAATGGTGTCTTGGGTTTTCCTTTATCTAGATAAATCTACTTATGGCAACAACGTAGGAAAATAATAAGGAAACTTAATAAGATACATCATAAGTACATAATACTTGGCTTCAGTGAATTTACTTCTTCCACTATTTTTTAAATCACTTTTCTTTTCTCCTTCCCTTCATACAACTAGATAAAAAAGCAACTCTTCATCATACATGACTCTAAAATCCAGAATCCTGGATCGTGCTTGTTTTTCCTATGCCATGTCTGTTATTCACATTATATACTGCATTCTGGGTCCTAGCCCAAATGACATCAACTGGCTTGCATCCATTTGAATTGGGATCTGAGGCATACTGCTCTGTTTCATGCCTGCTTTTGCCAGCCAAGGGTACTAATTGGCTCATTCAAAATCAAAGCCAGTCTGAATGAGCAAATATGGATAATTTGCACATTGGACCGCTGAAGTGAAACAGGAATGCAGATGAACTCAGTGGTGTGTGTGTATCCATAATGTTTTGATGATGTCAAAATGTCAAATTTCATTTATTTAGATAACGTATTAGGTCATAGAGAATAAAATGTCTTCTCTGCTGAGCTTTGTGGGATATTTTTGAGTAATATTCAAAGCGCTGAGTTTTTTAATTCATGGTGGAAATAGAAAGTGAAAGAAGGAAACAAAAGAAGGAAGTAAACAAATATGAAATAGAGAAGAAAATTTCCAAAAGAAGGATTTATCCTGGTGATTGTTAGACTTCCAAGTGAATATGCCAAGTGAAGATCATATTCCCTGGAAACTTCTTGTATGGGAAATGAAATATGAGAAGTTGCCATCTCTATATGACAACTGAGATCTTAAATGGGCTCATTCCTTGGGAAAACTTATGTCCCCTAGCCAAGTGACTGTGTTAGAATGAGTGAAGTGAGAGAACTTTAGGTTAGTGACCAAACAGGGAAGACCTTTCATCTTCCTTGTGTATTGTGCTTCCACACAATTTTATTACAGTAATAAGAACTTGTATGTCACAGAATCACAGAATCACAGAATCACAGAATCACAGAACTGTAGGGGTTGGAAGGGACCTCCAGAGATCATCGAGTCCAACCCCCCTGCCAAAGCAGGTTCCCTACACCAGGTCGCACAGGTAGGCATCCAGGCAGGTCTTAAACATCTCCAGAGAAGGAGACTCCACCACCTCCCTGGGCAGCTTGTTCCAGTGCTCCGTCACCTCTCTGTAAAGAAGTTCTTGCGCATGTTTGTGCGGAACTTCCTATGCTGCGGTTTCCAGCTGTTTCCCCTTGTCCTGTTTCCACTCACCACTGAAAACAGTCTGGCCTCGCCATTCTGCCCCCCACACCTTAGATATTTATAGACCTGGATCAGGTCCCCTCTCAGTCTTCTTTTCTCAAGGCTGAACAGACTCAGTCAACTCAGCCTTTCTTCATAGGGGAGATGCTCCAGGCCCTTCACCATCTTCGTGGCACTCCGCTGGACTCTTTCCAAGAGATCCCTGTCTGTTTTTGTACTGGGGAGCCCAGAACTGGACGCAGTACTCCAGATGAAGTCTTACCAGGGCAGAGTAGAGGGGGAGGATCACCTCCTTTGACCTGCTGGCCACGCTCTTTTTAATGCACCCCAGGATGCCATTGGCCCTCTTGGCCACAAGGGCACACTGCTGGCTCATGGCCAACCCGTCGTCCACCAGGACACCCAGGTCCCTTTCCGCAGAGCTCCCCTCCAGCAGGTCATCCCCCAGCCTGTACTGGTGCATGCAATTATTCCTCCCCAGATGCAAGACTCTACGCTTGCTTTTGTTAAACCTCATCCGGTTTTTTTCTGCCCAACTCTCCAGCGTATCCAGGTCTTGCTGAATGGCAACACAGCCTTCAGGCGTGTCAGCCAATCCTCCCAACTTCGTATCATCAGCAAACTTGCTGAGGGTGGCCATTATCCCCTCATCAAGGTCACTGATGAAAATGTTGAACAAGACTGGACCCAGCACAGACCCCTGAGGAACACCGCTAGTTACAGGCCTCCAACCGGACTCTGCACCACCACCAACAACCCTCTGTGCTCTGCCATGTCAAAATAGTCTTTAACTGTGCACTAGCCAATAGGCAGTATTAAAGTCTTTCTATTCTGCTTCAGCACTGGAGCAGAAGGTCTTAAAAATATTTCCTACATTACTGCAACAGTTAGACCTCATGGAAGAATTTTATCTGTCATGGTTTCTTAGACCCTGATCTGTGATATATGAAAACACCGAGACTATGGATGGCAAAATTAATTAGTGATCCTGCATAAGGAAAAAAAGTTCTGATGTAGTCCTTATCCTATGTGAAGTGTCAGCCCTCTAGCAAGATAAGAGAGAGAGCCTGAATGTTCTCACTTCAGTTCTTCAGAAAAAAAAAATGCTACATCAGACCTAAACTAGACATTAAGGCTGAAATTGCCAGAGAAACAAACATATTTCAGGATGCTGAAACGCTGCCAGGACATTTAATCCAATACATATATTGCTCAAGAGATTTCTACATAACCCTTTAGTACTCAGAATTTCTGTTCCCCTGAATGCTGCTTTCTACCATGTGAACAGTGAGCTAGTTCAAGCCAAGAGGCAGAATAATGTGATTGATTGTGTTGATGTGGACACAATTTGAAGAAAGATCTGACACAGAGGCCACCTAGGAACTCTTTGGCAAAGTAAGGAGTTTGAGCCTGGCTTTCCACACACTGATTGTAGTAAAAAAAAGATTGTCAATTGTTTTGTTGGAAAACTATTCATTTCATAAATTCAGCTTCAAACAATTCTCATTTTCAATCTCTATTCCAAAAAACACAAATAATTGCATGAAAGAGCATTCGTATGTCCTTTCTGAGGTCACAGAGAAGTACCCAGTGGCATGGATATTCTTTCCTCCCCAGACATAATAGAAAGTGAAGTCAAACATTGAAAAAAAGAAAAACAACTAGTCAACTAACCAAACTGAAAAGCTTCAGGACAAAAAATATCCTAGGTTACTTGTAATATTTATCAAGTGTATTAGAACTGTTGAAAAACACATATCCGATCTACACAAAAACTCCCCTCCCTTCCCCTCCCCTCCCCTCCCCCCCTCCCCTCCCCTCCCTTTCCCATTCTACCCCATCTCATCCCATATTAGTTTTCCATCATACCCTGCTTTTATATTACTAAGCTTCAGTAGGAACATTGCCATTTTAAATTCTCAAACTATCTATGGAATACTGTTTTCTTTTGCCAGACTACACAGTGTTTGTTCTGCTTTTGCAGGGAAAAAATGAAGCTGCTGAGTATAATTTCCTAGCTCAAAAGTATTTCTGTGCACCTGGGGTGCTGTCAAGAAGTTTTGTTCCCTATAAACTATGTGCTTTTCTCATCTGTGGACATTCCACATTCCTGACTATTTTCTCTGGGTAATATGAAAAAAGTAGACTTCCTTTCATCTTTCTGGATATTGACCTGGTGATGGTAGAAAATTATCCTGTTACTTCTACTAGCTGATATTGCAAGCCTCATGGATTGTTATAGTGCTTGTGGTTTAGTGGCAATTATGTTTTGAGACAAACAACCACACTGCCTATATTTCTGTATCTCAAACAAAAAAAGCTCCCATAGCAAGCTTCATACCTGAATTTTCATATCTCTGTTGGGCAGAGGTAATTGCTGACTTCACTGTATGTCTTTGTCTTGCTGTGCCTGTTAAGATTTCAGCCTTATTTCTTGAATAAGTTTCCCCCTGCTGCCATTTTTTTCTTACTCAAGCTCTCAAGTTTGTATCAAACTTTTTTTCATAGCCTCTTTTTTAATTTATTTTTAACAAGTTCCACTTTCTGAGCATTTTTATTAGATCTCTTATAAATCTGTCTTTCTACAAAATAATGAGCAAGCTCATACTCCTATTAGAAATGAATGTGACTGTGCACTTGCATGTTCAGGAAAAGATGTGAACCAGTGAGAGAGCATTCTGAAGCCATTAATAATTTGAAAATTGTCCTTTCATAGTTAGCCATGGATAACATAAGAAAAAATTTCAAAGATAAATATTACCTGGGGAACAAGATATCATTTATGTGTCAAGACTAAAAAGGCCAAATGAAGAAATAAAACGGCACATCAATTAGTGCATTAAAACAATATTTGCATCCTATAACCATTCAAACAGCACTAACAGTGCTAAGCAGATTTATCTGCCTATACATTCATTTTTTCCCTACATACATATTTAAAAAAGAGCACAAGGTTTACTCCAAACAAACAAGCAACAGAACAGCCACTTTTTTTCTCTCTCTGAGATAGACAGAGTGGAACAATATCTGTTTTCAGAATAGGTCTTAGTCTTTTAGTCTTTTGGTTCTTGAAATATAAACCAGGAATTACATCACTCTTGCATTCTCAGGGATGTTCTGCAGATAAATACATTAAAAACTGAAAGGTGCTCACCTTCTAGATAAGTGTTTTAGACAGTGCTCACAGAATTCTCAATGTTTTCTTTAGCTCTGCTACGTTTTCTTAACATTTGCCCCATTCAAATAAAATGGGCATAAAGCAATGCCTGTTGGATAGTGTAGTCTTTTACAGCAATGTAAAATGCTTCCCTGAGATGCAAGGATCAAACTTTCAGTATCCATAGCACTGTATGATACAGTAGTGAAGTAAAAGCAATAATAAAAAAGCATACCCAGGAGAAAAGGGCTTATCACTGCCTCTTACTTGAACTGCAAGAAATCACTAACAGATTCCTCCAGAGAAGTAATATAGACTGTAAAGATGTTTGTGTGACGTAAGTTTGAAAGGATCAGAGATGACATCTTCATTAGTATGATTTTCATTAGCTGCAGGTCATTAAACAAACATTTGTAGGCATAATTCCTTATGCATAATACAACTGAAATATTCAGTACAAACAAAATGAGTGAAAATTCAGCACACCAATGATTTCTGCATATTTTTAAATGTAATGATATAGGTGGCCAAAGGTCTTTCTCTTGACCCCTTCTCCTATTACAACAGTGACATAACAAATGTTACTTTTCTTATAGCCCAGCCTATGGATTGTGATGACCAAGCTTCCTTTTTGTCCTTTCTAGTGAAAGAGTCTTTCCAAAGAGTAAGTGTAGTTCACCCATAGGAAAATTAGGAAAATGTGCACAGACAATGGTAAAATTTCAAAATGAATCTCTGAGCAATCAAGAAATAACTATTCAAGAGTGTGCATGTAACTCAAACTCAATTTTACTGTACATTTGCACTACAGCTACAAACTAAATATTCCTTTGCCACATGACCCTTGCCTCATCCAGGCTTGCTGTAAGTAAAGGCAAGCAAAAATTTATAATACTTACACATCTGGCAATTTTGCTATAAAGTCAGTTTTAAATTAGTGGGGACAGAGAAAACATACATGTTACTAGAGTTCTAGGGAAAATGTGGAAGTCCAAAACATTTTCCAAATAACATCTTTATGAAAATCAGACTTTTTCCACCATAGTATGTGCAAGAAAGCAAAGCTGACAATGTCTGATCGTCTACAGAAATCTGCAGATATCTCATGACAAAGTTAGACCAAGATTCAGAACCATCAGTTTCAGACTCTGGCAGTGGTAGAAAAAGCTTGTTAAGGAGGAGTGAGCAATGTAAGTAAAAAGCTACTGGGTCTCTAAAGTCAGGCAAAAAAAAGTGCTTAAAATGCTTGTTGGTGCATTTTATTTATTTATTTATTTATCTATCTATTTCCCTTCGAAAATGGGTGTCTAAAATTAGCTATGGAATCATTTGTTTGAGCATTTAGATAAAGTTATATACATTCAAAAATCCTGACTAAGGAAAGAGTGGGGAAATCCTGCATGTGATAGCTAAATACAACAGCTTTTTATGGAACATGTTAAAAATGGGAAAACGCTCAATGGGAAATTGGGTTGCATATCCGAGTGCCCTTTTCTGGTGAGTGGAGTCCCTCAGTGGTTGGTACTGAGGAGAAAACTCATTAATATCTTCATCAGTGATGCTGAAAGTGGGATCAAGTTCACTCACAGTTGTTTGCAGATGACTCCAAGCTGTGGAGTGAGTTTGACACATCTGTGGGACACAGTACCACCCAGGGAGATGTAGACAGGCTCCAGCACAAGGACCAGGAGAACGTCATGAGGTTCAACAAAGACAAGTGCAAGATCTTGCATCTGGGTTGTGACAACTCACCACTATCAATACAAGCTAGTGTCAAAAGGATAGACTATAGTTCTGCTGAAAAGGACCTGAGGGTACTGTTGGATGGTAGCTGGTCACGAGCCATCAGTGTGCCCTTGCAGCCCAGAAAGCCAACCATATCTTGGACTGCATCCAAAGCAGTATGGCCAATAGGGTCAGAAAGGGGATCTGCCCCTCTGCTCTGTGTTCTGAGTCCTCGTGTGGAGTACTGTGTCCAGTAGTGGAGTCTTCAGTACAGGACAGATGTAGATCTGTTCGAGCATGTCCAGAGGATGACCACAGAAATGATGCAAGCAATAGAACAGCTCTCTTATGAGGCTGAGAGAACTCATAAGAGCTCATAAGATCCAGCCTAATAAGAGAGCTGGATCTGTGCAGCCTGGCAAAGAGAAAGCTGTGAGGTGATCAGAGAGTGGCCTTCAGTTTCTAAAGTGGAGCTACAGGAAAGAATGACAGAACTGTTAGCAGGGCCTGTGATGATAAAACAAGGGAGAATTATTTTAAACTAAAAGAGGGAAGATTTAGATTGGATACAAGGAAAAAGTCTTTTACAGCTAGGGTGATGAAGCACTGGCATGGATTCCCATCACTGAAATCATTCAATTCCAGGCTGAATCGGGCTCTGAGCACCTGGTAGAGCTGTAGGTGTCTCTGTTCACTGAAGGGGAGCTGGACTCAATGGCCTTCAAGCATCCCTTCGAACTCACATAATTCTATGTATACATTCTGATTCTATATTTCAAAATGTATTTTATTTATTTATTTATTTATTCCCATAGTGAATGTAAATGTGTCAGTAGCAAAATGTCTGGAAGACTGGCTTGGGGAGTCAGCTTGGGCTGTACAAAATTTTCATTCCAAAGACTTTCTTGTGGATCTGGAAAAAATTCCTGAACCATCCTGGAACTCAGTTTCTCACCTGAAAAATAAATATGTTACCAAGGATCAGTTTACAAATCACTTAAGGCAGTCTTCCACATGATAGATTAAAAAATGAGGTATAGATGCAATTTTCTTATGGAGTGATGCTGTTCCTTTACTCAAAAAATGTTACATAAAGGTTTTACTGATGACCTGTGTAATTCTGATATAACTTCAAGCAACACTGAGAAGCATTTAGTATCCAGTCTCTTCAAAGGCTGACATTAAATCTCAGGAACATGAGCAGTGTAGATAATATTCATTCAGTACGTACAGCTGTATACCAAAAAACCAGTAATAATCATAGAATCAGAGAATCATAGAAAGTCCTGGGTTGAAAAGGACCATAATTATCATCTTATTTCAACACCCCTGCCACATGTAGGGTTGCCAACCACTAGACCAGGCTGCCCAGAGCCACATTAATTAAAATAATTTCAGATAACTATTTAATAGGAATTTTGTTTACAAACGTTTTGATCTTAAAAGCAGTTTAGTTGAGATTTTGGTTTATAGAAAAGGAGATAAAGATAAAATAACATATTTTATAAGTATTTATATTTAAATGTGTGGATAAAGGAACATTGAAGAAACCAAGCACAGTCTTTGACAGTTATCTGCAGGTAAAGACTGTAAGTAAGATATGAAAATGGAAGGTTTTTTTAGAATGATCACCAGACAGATGCAAAATTTGCCTTGCATTAAATGTAGGACAGCCAGATTGGATCGCATTATTTTTGTTGAAAAAATAAATAAATAAACACAAGTAAGCAAGCAGTAATAAACAAATGAACAACAACAGTAACAAACAACAAAAACAGCAACACTCTGGTCAGAAGGATTTCCTGTAACAGTTAGTACTACTAGTACTACAAGATACACCAACAATTTAAGAAGCATTTGAGCAGGAACTTCTACCAGTTTGGCAATTGTTCCTGCAGTCGGCATCAACACAACAGAACCAGAGCCTGCTTCCCTTGGTTCTATGACCCACTACTACATATCCAGGGCAAGTGGCTGCAGTAAAAGACTTGATGATTTTATAGGACACAGGAGTAATACATATCTTGGAAAAGGTTGTTAAGATATGTATCTCATTAAGCTACTTTGCTTTTTTATTATTATTATTTTTTATTTTATTTTGTATCTGAACTTTCTGTACTGATTTTCTGACTCTGGTCAGAGCAGATGAACATGCAAGTAGGTTTATTGCCATACATGACATATTCTTTATTTTCCAAGTGAATAAAGGAATTTAAATCATTGGCGTTTAACTGGTCTAATTAATAGCTTCAAGGGCAAGGTAACCAAAACATTAGATTTATTTCAGTAATACTTGATCTCTTTAGAAAAAAAAAAAAAAAAAAGAATAAATAAAAGAAAGGAGAATGTGATCAATCTCTCTGATATTTATCATGACACAGAGTTTAACAATAACAGGATCTGTAGCTGCTGAAAATTGAATTTTCTGTTGGAAATTAAATGTTCTTCATGCAGACAGTATGAGATAATATGGTAGATTCTTCCCTGCAGCCAACTTATCTCAGGTAACAAGAGGCTTTTACAAAGCCAAATACTACTCTTCAGGTGCCTGTGCCATCTCCACGGTGTTTTCAAGGCTGCTGAGAGCTGCTCCAAACTGCATTTTATGCCTTCATTCCCTGTGTAGATTTCATTGTTTTGTTAATCCCTTATAGCAGACACAAAGAGGCTGGAGCACAAAGTGTCACAGTTTTTCCATTTTTTCTCAAGAAAAAAGGAGATGCCTTCTGCTTCTCTGTAGAAAGCTGGGATCATTCTTAGCAATCCAATTTTCCTCCTTTTTACTTGATAAGTGAAATGTTAATGGTTTCTTCACTGGCACTCTACATTCATTTAAGTTAGCATGAATTCCCCCTGATCACCATCTTCACCCACAGCATTACTTGGATTTCTATGATGGAGCATGTAATTATAATTTTTCACACATTGCATTGGTGAATTGGTTCTCCACTGTTTTGCAGAATTATAAGGGACAGGGCTTCATCCTCTTTGTCTATAAGGAACTCTGTCTTGCAACTTCACTTCTATTTCATTTACAGGTTTTTCCTTCTCTATCTGTAGCATCCACACAGCGTACACTCTGTAAACAAAAACTGTAGGGCCCTAACTTCACTTCTAATTTGTTTTTCTTAACTCCGCATTTTTATCAGTATTTCTGACAGTTCCTTCTGTATTTCACAAACAAAAAATTATATGTCTTTATGATTTTATGTAGCTTCCAGCACTATATTTTAACTACGGAGTGACAAAGAGGTTGCTACATTTTTTTTGGATATTTCTCTCTCCCTTTGGCCTCTCTCCCTTCCAATATGGAGACCTTTCTTACCAGGCTTAAGGATCTGATCTTTATCTTTCACATTTCTCCACTGATTAGAGCTTTAAAAATCTCAGCATTTTCTCTAGGATATACAAGATGAGCTGCTAAGGAGAATCTGCTCTATGTGACCCTACCTGAGTTGGGACGCTTGGTCCAGATGACCTCTTGATGTCCCTTCCAACCTCAATCATTCTGTAATTTTCTGACCAGGATGAAAAAGACAATTGATTACTGAATCTTTCCAAGTGGCTGCATTCTCTCTTAGCAAAATTTTCCTAATTTCAGCCCTTCGTCTTTTGTTATGGTAGATTCTTTCCAAAAATCACCCCCCTCATATGCACAGACATACACCTTCCTAACATGAAACCTTATGCATAGAGACCTCTGTCAGAATTGATTCATGGGATTGTTACTTCCGTTCAGGTTACTTTCCAAGACATATTTTTAGGATTATTCATTTAAGAAACTGAGCAATTGGTATTCAACTATGGAAAAGATATATGGAGATAATAAGAGTTTGAATAGTAGTTTTTCATCATTTTGCCTTTTAAAATGCTATGAATTTTTTGTGAATGTAGCATAGATCATAATGATATTCAGAAGGAATTCCATTCATGAAGAGGGTAACAGAAACTGCCAATGTAAATTTAAAAGCTGTATTTTTTGTTTGTGTCCCATAGTCACTTGTCTTTCATGATAGATATTTAGAATTAGATTATTAGGCAGCTAAGCTGTCTTTCATCTTATGGCACAGTATACAAATTGAAGTTTATTTCCTATATTCCTCTTTGCACATGAAGTGATATTTTATACACTCCTGACAAGACAACAAAGTATTTCCATTTCTGTAATTCAGCTTCCTGGTTAGGAAAAGAAAACTTGATTTCTTTGCTATTTCAGCACTTGCATGGAAACAATCTTAAATAGAATGTATCCAAGGGGATTTCTGTGTGGCATTTCTCTTTAGTGCTGTTTTGAGACGAACACCTTCCAGAGCAAAACTTCCAGTCCCAAGTTTGGTGTACAGATTCCTTATCCATGCATTTCCTAATGCATTCAAGATTTCCCTCCTTTTAGCTATCACCTACATCAGCACTTCAGAGGTCTCAATCTTTCCTGCACTGTTGCTCGCTTTATTGTCTGTAAAGCGATCTAGTTTCAGCCAGCATTCCCTTAGCTTCACAATAGCATAATACTTCTGAAATGGTTGTTTGGTTGGCTCAGAGATATTACTGCTATTATTCACAGAAAACAAACTTTCAAGACTCAATCAATGGTAAAGACCGATTTCCCGAGAAAGTATTGCTGAAGTGTTATTGTGCTGTTAACCATGGACTGATTCAACTCTAATTTATTTACATTGCCCTTTGTTATTCTCCTTCCTGTAGGCTTTGATTCCTTGTCTGCCTACTGTTATATGTTAAGCTTTTTGGTCCACAGGCCTCCACGCCTTGAATCTTAAGAAAGTGAATTGTAACGTGGTTGTAAATAAAAGACTTATAAATATGTACAACTATTTGTAAAGATCTCTAGGAGATAGTCCGCAAACGTCTGCTAGATGCAATGAATTGTCCGTGATAATCCTTCCTAGTTATTAAAAGAGATTTCATCTGGTTATATATTTTTCTCCAGGACAAATGAACCATTACAAGGGTAACTCATTTTTGTGGTTTAATGTTTTCAGCGTTGAAGTTGCTTACAACCTGAAGCCATTACAATGACTCATATACACCCAGAGCTCAGAGGCAAATACTTGCAACACATCCTAAGACTTTGTAGATATCACCATCATCTTACACGTTTGCATAGCTTAAATAAATAAATAAATAAATAAATAAATAAAAATCCAGTAAGACAAGCAAAACAAAAGAAAATATAGAAGCAAAAAGCACTGGAAAAAAAAAAAAAAAAAAAAAAAAAAAAAAAAAAAAAAAGAAAAAAGAAAGAAAAAAGAAAAAAAAAAAAAGAAAAAAAAAAAGAAAAGAAAGAAAGAAAGGTTGAGGGAGGGGAGAAGAAAATGAATGTTCCTTTATGAATCTAATTCATAATATCAAAATCTGAAATGTTTTATAGAGATGCTATTGCTCTTCTATAGTTCAAGTTAATCTTATTACGAAAATCTAGAGAAAAAAACATATACATTGTTTTAGATTGTAAGGAATTGAGTTTCTCTGTACATACTAAATAATATAACCAATTTGCTATTTTCTGCAAAATAAGGAGAATATTTTGTGAAATTGTATATTGGCTAACACCCAACCAGAGAGATTTTTTTTTTCTTTTTCTTTTTCTTTTTCTTTTTCTTTTTCTTTTTCTTTTTCTTTTTCTTTTCCCTTTTCTTTTTCTTTTCTTTTTCTTTTTCTTTTTCTTTTTCTTTTTTTTTCTTTTTTTTTTTTTTTTTTTTTCTCTCTCTCTTTTTCTCATAGTAAAATGTTTTCAATGAAATTTTAGTATGAGAGATCAAACCAAATCTGGAATACTTAAACTTAACAAACATGAACTAGTAATTATGAGAAAACACAACAGTGGAATGGTTTGTTAGTAACCTCTGGAAGATATTAACTGATATTCACTGGATTTGATTGAAATGCTTTGGGATCATAGCAAGTATGAATGATGCTATTCAAAGTACCCAAACTAGAAACCTAAAATTAAACAAGACAGTCCTCTTTCTCACTAGAGCACATACAGTCACTCCCATTCTGCACAAGTCTTCGTATGATAATTGAAATCTAGATGATTTCTGTGACTAGTAGATAGCAGGCCATTGTTTTTCTGCTAAACACGCGCAGTATTTTTATTAAAATGTTATATGTAATAAATATAAATATAAAAATAGAATATATTTTTATAAAAATAATGTGATGGAAAGATTTCCTGGACAAATGGAAAACCTCTGTTTGTTTCAGTGAGTGTCTCTTCCTGAGTGCTCTAACATTTTCATTCAGGAAGAAAAAATACTGCCACACTTTTTGCTTCATCCCCTTAGTACATTAGCTCCGTTCTGACATTTAATGGGAAAACATCTGTGAACATTTGGCACTGTGCTCTATCAAGCTTCACTATAGACACTGAGTATTACCTATGCCATCTGGGATGTCACTTCATTCAAAGCAGTAGAGACAATAATGAATTTGGCTTACGTATTTCTTATTAGTTTGTTTTCTGTTGAAAACAAAAGTTTGGTCTGGACAAGAAATTGTATTAATGCTATCTTGCTTGCATCCTAAGCAAGTCCAAAGATGTGATCTGAAGTTATCTTTGCTGTTCTTTTGGTTAATATCTTTTAGTTTAAACAGTGCAGGTGGCTTCCTGATCCAGTTCAAGTAATCCAGATTCCTCATTTGCAAAGCAGACGTAAAAATCACAACTTATTTTTTAGGAAAGTGAAAACGACTGATAAAAGGTCTATCTGAAAGGTCTTTAAGTCTATTGAAATTTTTATTATTTTTATTTTGCTTTTGATATCTGGTGCCAATCATGTGAACATTTTCTTATTGAAGGAAATTTTTTTTAATATATGAAGATCATACTTGCTATTAATAACAATACTATGACTGAAAAAAGCTGTAGTGGAATCCTATATCCTCTTTAATCTACATGTGCTCCTATTGCTTGAAATGAAGACAAATTATTTTCTTGCTTTGTACCTATCATGCAATGTATCTACCATGCGATTATTAGGTGTAAGGTAATGCCTGCAGGCTGTGAGCACATTTAAGCACATACTTTGTGATGCTCTGGTGAGCTTATGAAGGAAAGACAACAGGAGAAGAACCGGGATCAGTAGAATCAAAATCATGAAGTGCTCTACAGAACACCTGTTTTGTACATAGAAAATACGTACATAGAATCATAGAATCACAGAATTTCTCAGGTTGGAAAAAACCCTCAGTATCATCAAGTCCAACTTCAAAACATTTTAATTTAATTTCCCTGTTTTCACGACGCATTCAGAACTATGTTTTATTGACATTTGTGTTGCCTTTAAAGATGAGAGAGTGGAAATAAGAAACTGGTGCTAATGTCAAACCTTGAAAAGGTTATTTTTCTTAACATTTGAATTTAAGACCTGAATTAACCTATTCTAGTTTCTTCAAATGTTTCAAATGAAACAAGAAACTGAAATGTAGAAAGAATTCACTTCGGTGTTCAGTATTTTTCTTCGTTTTAAGGAGCAGAGAATGTTTGCCCCACAGGGGGATAGACCTGCAAAATATCATTCTGGGAGGTTAATTCACCCAAATGCCCTCTTTTATAGGATTTAATGTGCTGCTCAGATTTTTACCAGAGGAGTAATTAATAGGTGCCAAACAAAGATAGTGAACGAGTAGTAATACAAAATCCCTCACATTCTGTAAAGAAGACTTTCTACCTAGAAATAAGCATGCCTTACATGAAAGCCCAAGAAAGACACTTCAGAGACAAAAAACCTCTTGTGAAACTGCTGAATTCAGTCACTGGACGACTTCTGAAGAAAGGGATCACTGAGTATCATTGCGTGCTCACAGCAGTTCCTTTGACAGCTGTTTCCAACTCCCCCCTCCACAACACAGCACCTGCTGAAAGCATGGTTTGCCTTAAATCCTGGCATACCTGAACCAGTGGGAAGGTTTTCAGCAGCAAACAGTAAACAATGTCTTGATATGTGTTATCTTATTCAGGAGATATGGTGGGTGCTGGAGGCACGGACATGCAGTTAAATGAGCAGAAGGAGTTCATGCTGGCTAAGCAAGGTTTCACTTTTTCTTTTTTTCTTTCACATTTCTTCAGAACCCTGTTAAATTAGCTCAGAAAGCCCATACATAATCTTTTCTAGCTTCTGAAAATCGGGCAGAATCAACTTTGTTGTCAGTCATATATAAAGATAGGCATTTCATGTATACATACACCCTTGTCCCTCAACACACATTACTTTTCATCATTTCTGTTTCAGAAATGAGTCATGAATGTTTTTTAGTTGAATTTCTGCTTTGTGGAACCTCAAAATTTTATTTACTCGGGATGACTGGCTTGCACTGATTTCAGATGGCAGGATATTCATCTCTGTTGTCTGCTTTCAAGTTATAGCTCTAGGGATAATTACTAAAATCCCATGTTTCAGGAAACTGGCCTCATTTTTCCTCTCTCAACATACAGTTTTCTAATCTCAGACTCCAGTTCCCTAATGCTTTACACTGAATGTTGAGATTGTCTTCTATATTCTTCTTCCCATCAAAAGCTGAGTATTGCCTTCTAACCAATCTTTTAACTCAAAAGACCCTTCAGTGTCTCGATTGTGTTGATGCATGAATTAGGGAAGCTGAGAAAAGGAGTTTGGCATGAAGCATGAGAAGAAAAATATAATGACTGTCATGCAGCTGTAGTGGATTTCTTTTGTTGTGCCTCTGGGCTCCAGTAGATGTTAAGGAAGAATGACGTTTCCTGACGTTTTATTTTTTAAAGCCTACCTTGACTTGTCATTTCTTGGCTTCTAGGCAACTTTGGTGGCATCCTCCTTGTCCCTTCAGTTTTTGAGAATATTGTTTGTGTGTTTTCAAGATCTTTTCTGTGCTGGCTTTGAGACATTTGTCCCAAATCCTTTGCTCACTCAGTCCTCTCAAACGGCTATTTCATGCTTATGAACAGAGCTTTTGATCTTGATCTTCTGAATTTTGCCTTATAAATTTTTTTATTATTATTATTTTTCAGCTACTGTCAGTAGAATTGTCTTCTTCCCTATAAAGATTTTGACATGTGCTTTAGTTCTTCTTAGTTAGATTTTCTTTCTTAATGCACTAGAAGCACACATGAAGATGTTCATCATCTTATATTTGAAACACCTGCTGAAGAAGTTGTATTTTATTCTACTTTTCTCTTAGATCAGGAAAAAAACATTTTCCCTATGCTACTAAAGATTTCTGATTTCAGATATTTTCTAGGAAAGGCTACCAGACAAAAAGTTAATATTATGTAGTAGACTGCATATGTGTTTGTGAACTAAATATTTGGTGGTTTTTTGTTGGTAGTGGTGGTGTTTTTTAACTAATAAATCAAAAAAATTCCTTTTGATTTCTTTTTCTTGAACTGTTTTGCATTTTCACTTGAATCAGTGCTCACAGTTCACTCCAAAAATGTTTGTGAGAGTTCTGTAGGGTTCTGTGGACTGAAGCAGGGTTGAGAGCTGCTTCCTGATCAGTGTGCTTCTGCAAGCAATTGTGATTATATTAATCTATGTGAGAACTTAATTAAGACTGTCCATGAGAGACAATGTAGTGCCATCACTATCTGTATCTCCGTTCAAAGCAGTTACACTCTGTAACTGTTTCTACAAATTCTCTCTGGTTATATCTTAACAGTGTTTTGTATAAGATTAAGGGTGCAACACCATGCCCTTCACCACCTTCCCTCTATTTTTCCTCAAGACTGAATAAATAGAGCCAAAACAGCATCAAAGAGATCACACTTTCCATAGATCTGGTAGGCCCTGGTGGGATCACAAGGTCTACATCCTCAGAAATGTTGAGGAATGCATACGGTGCAGAAACCCTTAGCCTAAGCTTAACTGAAATAAAAAATATGTATACCAGTATAAGCATAAGAAACAGAAATCAATAAATGTAATTGTTTAATGAGACTAACATTTCTTGTAACTAATAAGAAAGAGTGAAATACCAGGATGAAGCAAATCAAAGCTTCCGAACTAACAATGACTTCATCAACAAAACATTGTACAACAGCTTAAATGAAGTCTGGATATAAGTTAGCTATTTTATTTATTCATTTATTTATTTATTCTTTTATAATCCTGAGTAATTTTTAAAAAGCAGGCTGGAAAATTCCTAGTTAAGTTCCTTCAGTATACTCATAAACTTCAGAAAGATATTAAACTGATGGAAATCTGGACTCAGTGTAATAAAGATAACCATTTTTTATGTATATTTTCTCTATAAACTGTTCGATCCAAAATTAGGAGAATTGCAGAATCAATTGGAATGCAATTTTTTGTCCTATGTAAAGTTTAAAAAATTTGGAAGCCACTACTTAGTAAGGAAAGTATGGGGGACAAAGGAATCGTCAGCCACTGAAGTGTAATGGGAGAAACACGTCAGTCACAGAAACAGATTCAAGTGGGAGAATGTAAGAAAAGCACTTCTAAATTATAGCTTCCTTGAAGCACAGTGGAGAGAAACATAATGGGCTTTGGCTTCTGTAGTTTGGTTCTGGGCAAGAATATTCTAATTTTCAACCAAAGGCTGGATGATTTCCATTTTCACGGATTTGTAAAGTTTCCTTTTCTTTTCTTTTTTTGTTCTGTTTTTTTTTTGTATTGCTCATTTCCTTTCTTTACCTCTCCTTGCATTGCTTTGCCTTCCTAAGTCTATTTTGTACTTATCTCAAGGTGAACATGAGAAATCATGTGCTCACAGCATACATATGTATGTTTACACACACAGACACATACATATTTAAGGTGTTGTTTTGTAAATACATGTATTTATAGATACATGTTTTAACTAATGGTATCCAATATGTTCCAAAATGTTCAATTTGTTCAAATGTTTCTCATAGTGATATATCATGAAGAAGAATGGTTTTCTAAGCAACAATACCATTGTAAATGTTTTAAAATTAAAAGTGAATCTTTAGGCAAACTGATATATAACAGTGATGTATAATAAATAGCAAAAAAGCAATTTGTCACAAAACCATACGTGCCAGAAGGCAAACATTCTCATGTTCAAAGACAAAATACAGCAAACAACATACTCTAGTTTCGAACCCTTTTATCATATCTCTCTCACACAGACAATAAAGATTTTTTATTTATTTTTTTTTTTATCAAACTTCTTTCTTTCTAGCAAAGTAATCAAGCTCTACATCATTAACCTTTCTGTTTGCTTGGCAGATAATCTGGGAAAGTAGCAAGTGACTACTCCTCCGGGCTTTGGAGGCAAGCCAACACAATTACTCTCACCCTGTTCTCTGAGGTGGCAGCTGCAGCAAGATCAGGATGCAGAAAACAACCATGAAATCAAAGGATTACAGACTTTGGAGCCAACTCTTCATTCATCTGCCGATCAAGCAGAGCTCCAAACTTGGATGACAAACCCTTGCCACTCAATCTCTGTGTTGAATGCTTATGAACCACCTAAAGAAAAGAAAGTCCTCATGAAGGTCTAATGTTAGCCTCGCTGTCCTTCCTCCTGTCTTTAATTGCTGATGGTAGTAGTTGTAGCATGAATATGTACCAGAGCCAAGAGTATGCTATCTTGCAAATCCTGTTCTCCTAATATGTCTGGTTGGACAGTGTTATTGTATAAAGTCTACTGACATTCTGCCAAATGCCAATTTAGATTTTTTAAAATGGTTTGTGTTCTGAAATTTAAACACATGGAGGAAAAACAGTAATCTGTTTAAATGTCTTACTTCTTAGTTGGAAAAGAATTGGCAGCTCTTTTGTTTCTTTGATGAAGGTAGTTAAGGAGAAGATAGTTACCTGTGAGAGACAAGTAGTGAGAGAAAATTGCACCCAGGTCCGTTGTCTGGGATCTGCATCTTCATCGGAGAAGAATAATTTCATTATTTGCAGGCAGTGATATCTTCAGAGTAGCTACTGAAGCATTTAATAAGAGACAGGATAAATAAATGTACAAAGGGAGAGAGAAACACAGAAAGGTGAAGTAATTTATCCAAGTTGTGCTAATCACGTTGGGCAGAGAAAAGATTCCAGACTTTCTGTGTCCTGAGTCTGTATTCCAGTTGCTAAGCAACTGTCCTGAATATGAGGATATCCAAAACACTGTATATCAGATACTATAGCATTGGCATACTGACACCTCTGTTTTGATTCATGCCATAACTGATGTCTAATAAAGGAAATAAATCAGCTTACTCATCTGCCTGCAACTTCATCTCCTCTCTGTTTAGTCACTTAAACGAGAACTCTAAATTAGGAGACTAGTTATACTGCAAGCTTTATAACAGCAGAAATAAAAGAGCAACTCTACGGTGGGCAAATTGTATGATCTAAGTTCTGAATGATTTCATAGACATCTCACTTTTACATGCCCTAATGAGGGAAAAATGACTAAGATCCTAGATCAAGATGTATCAGCCATACAGATAGTCGTAGATTAGACTGATCTTGGCTTTGCTCTCTTAACAAGCTGCTTGAACACATCTTTCATCTCAGTGAAACTGACTGAAATTCTTAATATCTTTGAAAAATAACTGGGAATTTTCTAATGGATAGAAATGGATTCTTAGAATTATAAATCCAATGTCTAGAATCCTTCACTGACAGTGCAATTACATGGCGTGTCTGCTATAGATGACTTCTGGATGTTTTTCATTGGCAATACAGAGGCATCCATCAACAACCAAATATAGCTCACAGTCCAAAAATGACAGTCTACTCATTCCTGAAAGACATGAAGACCAGGGGGCTGAGCACCATAATGAATTCCACATGAGTTTGAAAAGGAGGCAAAGATTTGATTGTGAAAGGGCTGAAGGACATCGATGAAATGATTCAGGCAGCCATACTTCCCCTGAGTTCTGACCAAATGTCTCCTACTTACACAGCTCTCAGGTACCACACTCCCTAAGAAGAAACAGCAAAATTTTCCAGGGCACCATATTTGCACAGAATGAAGGTGAACAGGAGAGTAAGGCTGGAAGTCACCAGAACAGAATACACTTTGGAAAAATAATATGAAGAAATTCCTAAGAGAAGTTCATAGAATCATAGAATCATTAAAGTTGGAAGGGTCATTTAAAAACTATCTATCCCAACTGCTCTGCAATGAATAGGAAAAACTACAGCTTGTTCAGGTGCTCTGAGCCTGGTCTAGTCTGACCTTGAATATCTTCAGAGATAAGATATCCACCACCTCTCTGGGCAATTTGTTTCACTGTGTCATCACCCTTATTATAAAAATTTCCTTCTTATATCCAATCTAAATCTCCCCTCTTTTAGTTTGGAACATTTCCCCTAGAATTATCACAACACACCCTTCTAAGGAGACTGTCATCTTTCTTACAGCCTTAATTTAGATGCTGAAAAAACTGCTATTGGGTCCCCTAGCAGCCTTCTCTTTTCCAGGATGAACAGCCCCATTTCTCTCAGCCTGTCCTCATAGCAGATGTGTCCCATTACTTGGCTCATTCCTTTGGCCCTCCTCTGCGTGTTCTCCAATGGATCCACATTTCTCCTGTACTGAAAACTCCATGTCTGGATGTAATACTCCAGGTGAGGTCCTATCAGAGAAGAGTAGAGGGGCAGGATCACCTCCCTTCACCAGAATGCAGTTGACTTTTCTGGCTGCGAGGACTCACTGCTGACTAATATCCAGCCTGCTGTCCACCAGTACCTCCTAATCCTTTTTGTCAGGCCTGTGTCCTATCACTCAGTTTCCCTTCTTTGAACTTTATCAGTTTTCCTGGTCCTTCTGTTGGGGTCTGTGTAGGTCTCTCTGAATGTCATCTCATTTCTGGAAATCTACACTGGTTCAGGTCATCAAAGTCCAGATGAAAACTGGTTTGCCTAAATCTAAAGTGCTTTAGATCTGATCCTAGACTGAATGTTCAGCTGACTTCGAAGGAAATGTAAATGTTTTTTATTTCTCCAAGAGCTCCACTCCTAGATAGGTATAGGCTTAAGTATATACCATAGATGTATTTATATTATTAAGTGAAGTTGGAAAAGAAAATCTAAATATTACATTAATACAGTTGAGGGTGGAATATTGATTTTCATCTTAACAGAATAATGCATTTTCAAGTTGCAGCTTTTTTTTTTTTTTTTTTTTTTTTCCCTGTCCTTTCTCATTGCTGCTGTAGTTCTGAGTGCACAGTGGTTCAAATTCAATATTGTGGACAGGGATTTTTTATGTCCTTGCACTAGAAGAGATCTCTCGGGCAGTGCCATTCACTGGGGCCTAGAAGTTCTATTAGCTTCCTGGATGCTAACATTTTTTTCTGTGATATTTTGTACCTCTGCATGGAAAGAGAAAAATGGACTGAATTGTCCTTTACTTATCTTCAGAGTTGTCAACCTGTACGCTGACTACACAAAGGGTTTGGGAAATCATGTTAGTAGATAAACTGAACCATATGCATAAGGATCAGGCACACAGAAGGCCCAAAGACACACGGAGTGACATAGATTTCCTCTCTGCCTTGTGTAAGTAGTCTTTTCCACTCACTATGAGATTCTTTTTTAATGAGAAAATCAGTTAAGGACAGCAAAGTATTTTGTTAACTCACCTTTATTATCTATCTACTCAAGCCTCTAATTAGAAATTGGATGGCTGTCTCAGACATTTGCTCACAAAGACATTAATGATTTGGTAAAAGAATTTACTTGTAGAATTTCTACTGATCTTCACAAGATCAGTAGATGATCAGAACAGTTTCCTTTATACAATCTATTTATCGTAAGAGCTAATTGTTAGTTTCAGAGAAATTATGCTACTTTCAACAGCATAGATACTCAACCATATTCTAAATGTGCCTTAAAATAATATAAAATATAATAATTAAAACAATGCGTAAGGATGACAGTTAAAAAAAACTTTTTAAATAGAATCTTACTGGTCTGCATTTAAAAAGATATTATTTGTGGAACAAGATCAGTAAATAAACAATTATCAGTAAGTTTGGTCACTACTGAAATTTGAAGCAGTGTCAATATGTTAGTTGTTATAACTCAGCTATGTTTTTAAAGGTTTGACTTCTTTGCTTTGTTTTGCTCTCACATTATTTCCATCATGATGCAGCAACAGTACAACAATGTTGGCTGAATGCCATCCTGAGAATAGGCTGAGCCTTCAGGTTTTTGTTTATTTTTTTTGATGCATGAATATTTTGAGGGAGCATTTAAATGATGTTCATGCTTCCTAATGTGAAGATAAATAAATAAATAAATGAATGAATGAATAAAACCACAACACCGCTTGGTTTCTTTGATCTACTGGAAACAGTCTATCATAATACAACAGAAACAGCTGAAATAAGTGCATTCAGGTAGCTTCTCTCTATTCAACTATGTACCTTTTTTTTTTTTTGTGCTCACAGAAAAGGTTTTCATTCTGCTGGGGAAAAGTGCATGCAGTTGTTGATGGTTCAAGCATTTATTTCTTAAAGTGACAGTTTCATGTTTCTCTCTTTTTCAGAGATAGGAATGGAGGGGATAATTGGGGAAGCTGGAAAAAAAATGACATTTGTGACTACAACACGAAAACATTTTTGTTTTAATGACTCTAAAGAAGGCTCTTGAGAGTGACCACACAGTGTAAATCTGGATTCCACCCCCTAATGCTGTGGAACTCTAGGTTGGCATTCATTATATGATGGAAGGAATATGTCTCTTCTCCTCCTCCCCCAGTAAGTAAGACAGGCTGGAACTGCTCAAAGTTTACTAGCAAAACCTGCAACATGGAAGAAGTGGAAGCTCTGTTGTATTTGAATTAATCATAACTCCACTCCATAAACCTGCATTCTGAAAGGTAAATATTAATGGTTTGGTGAAGCAAGCAATTTGTGTGAAAGGGAGGACAAGAGAGAAGAGTCTGTGTTGGTATAGACAGCCTGGCTCTGCACAGAGTTTAGAGGAACATGAGGAACATGTATGCTGTTACATTTAGTCAGAACCATAAACCTGCTAGCCCAGTGCGCTGCCAGCCCTGTGTCTCTAGAGATCTGGAACCATAAACACTGCGTTTAACAAGGATCCTTACTGTCCTGTGATATAACCATGCATACACTGAGAAACTCTGTAAGGACTTTAGTGTAGGGTCGGAATTTGAACTAGAACAGCCCAAGCTGCTGGCCTTCTGGAAACAAATGTTTGGTGTATAGGTAAGGTAATATTCTGTGTGAAGAACATAAAGACTGATACTCAACGTGCAGTACTCTCTAATACAGAAATCATAACCTGAAGAAAGCCTCACGTAACTTGTCAGATCTTTTCCATCCAAAGATTGTGGGATTCAAGGACAGAACTAAGAGAGTTCTTCAAAGTAAAGTTGAAAAAACCTGACCCTAAAGATAACTTTCAAATACTTCGCAACAAACAATTGTCTTGCTTGCTTTTTTTTTTTTTTTTAAATTTTAAAATTCTTCTGTAGGTCTTTTTAACCTGCTTAAGCATTCATTGGAATTGTCCTTTAGTTTTCACTTTTGGTGTGTCAGTGTTCTCTGTCTTAACCACTCACTATAGGTAAAAAAATAATATGTTTGCCTTTTATCTTTTTTGAGCTATCTATCCTTCTTAATTTTACTGCATATTTTTCTGTCCTGCCACAAGCTGAGGAGAAAAGAAGCACCTAATCTATCTTCTCTATGTCATTTGTTTTTATCCTTTCATTGTGTACTTGTCTCTCTGTTCTAAGGCAGATCTTATCAACATTTTCAGTCCTTTTACATGACATATTTTGTATTTTTTTCAAAGGCCTGGATTGTTTTTTTGTCTACCACATGTGATCCCTATCTTACTTTCTTAAACTTTTTTGTTATTATTTTGGTTTTATAGTAAAGTAATAATATTCCATAAAATGTTCCAGATGAGACTACATTTGATTTATTGAATGCCAGTGTAGTATTTACTGCACCATTCTCCATCTCAGTTCTTTCAAATCCTCACATCTTGTTTGAATCTTCTTCTTTTTTTTTCTTTCTTTCTTTTTTTTTTTTTTTTTTTTTAAACTGCAGCCACATATGGTGTAGAAATCTGTCTTCATTGATACCCAGATCCCTTTCCTGGGTTGAGACAGTGAATGTAGACCCCTGTCAGATGTACAAGCACTCTAATTTATTTTTTTCCCCTTCAATATGCCTTACTTTGCATTTATTGGCATTGAACTTCATTTGCCCTCACTTTAGTCCTCAGATGGTTTAGCTAAGTTTCTTTGAAGTTCCTCACGAACCACTCTGGTCTGTGATAACTAAATAACTTTGTGTCATCTGCAAGTTTTGCTAACCTCAGAATTACCCTCTTTCAAGATCATTAATACAGATTTCAAACACAAGATCTAATGCAGAACAATGAGGCAAGGCATCCCACTGTTCACCTTGTGCCACTATTTATTCCTTCCCTTTGTTTCCCATCTTTCACCGATTTTCAGGCCATGTTTGATGTTCTCCAAGAGCACATCAAGTAAGTGAAACCATAAATGTGGTTAAGCATCAGCATGCTCTGTTTTCCCTGCTGCTATGAATACATTTTGTGTGGTAAATATAGTGCATTTCACTCCCTTTCCCCAAGAGACCTCTCTTTATTTTTAGCATCTCTGGAAGTCCATCTAGTGGGCCTAAACTTTGGAAATGTCAGAAAGATAAATTAGTTTATAGTTGTGTATATATTTCAACATGTCAGAAATTTCATATTTCTTCCTGTAGACATTAGCATCTTCCTCTTTCAGTAGTTAAGGATAAGAGAACTATATGAAAAGACTTTTCAGAATTTTCTAGTGCAGTAGTAGGGCCCTTCTAAGATATCATTGCCATTTCTGCCTCCAGCAGAATAAAACTATTTCTTTCTTGCCAAAAATAATTAGCCTTGGTTTTAGTGTCTGTCTTAAGAGATAGATATTAAAGGAGTTTGTGGATTTTCAACCTGCTTTCAGATAGAAAGTGTGCCCTGTTCACCCGTGCAGCACAGTCATCGCTAATGTTCATGTTAAGTTTGCTGATACTGTTATAAGTCATCAATAGGGGGAAAAAAAACTTAAAGTTGGTCCAAAATCCCATGTCATGCACATACATGAGGACATGTCAGGAAAAAATAAAAAAATAAAAAATAAAGCAAAAAGTAAAATAACTCAATCAAACTGAGGCAAAGAATGAGGACACCAAACTGAGGCAAAGAATGAGGACACTGGCTTTGGTGACACAGAACAGATGGATCAAGGAGCCTGATGAATATATAACAGAAATGAAGCCAATGTCCTACATTCTTGAGTCTGCCTTTATTTTCTGTTACATCACCTCTATGCTGCAGCACTGTCTAAAGACTCTTTCTGCCACTTTATGCGTAAATCAAGCTCATAAAAACAAATCTTTTATGCTGCTGATGCTCTCCATAATGATTATGAAGCCTCTTTTCTTTTTTTTCTTTTTTTTTCTTTTTTTTTCCAAATACTAAACATTCTGAACTTAAAAAATGAGCTGGTTCTGCAAATAATCCTGCCTATTAATTAATTTGCTGTAATATCAAGGGAAAGAGAACATTAATAATGTACGAGCACTATTGAATCAAATACATTTAGTACTTGGAAGGGATGTTCATAGAAAATGTTTGCTATGTCCAAGCATCTCTGCTCAGAAGCCTTCATAATGTTCTGAGAAAAAAGGGATATTCTATCACAGTGTTGACACTGTTGACAATGTTGATACATTCTATGGGAATGTATTTTTGCATTTAACAGCTGTCTGCTCACTGTTCATTAGCACAGATGAATTTTCAGGATTCTGGCTTCTGTGGAAGCATCTGCATACTGGGTTTGATACATGGGAGTAGAAGGATTGGTAAAATACTCAAGGTATTCTCTAGGAAATACTGAGGGACTTCCCTGTCTTTTCAGGATTAAGCCATCTCAACTTTTCCTGTGAAGAGTTATTTATTACCAGTTAGCATTTTCAGTCATAATCTGCCCATCTTCTTCTCCTTAATTAAAAAAAAAAAAAAAAAAAAAAAAAGCTCTGTGAAAATTCTTTATTTTTAAAACTGTAATGAAATGAATTAACAATGCTTTTATGACTAATCAACTCTTAGATTTGTCTTCCATCATGTGGTGGATAAAAGTTCAGCTCCCTCCTGTGCCAGAGGAGGTTGAAAAGTACCCTTATCTCCTAAAGTAGAAAAATGTCAACTACAGTGATTCAGAAAGTCTCATTTCCAAAAACCTAATGTGTCTTTGGTGTGGGTAGTTGACTGAAAAAATAGATCTGATTAAAATCCCTCATTTTAAGTAGGAAGGATGGTCTTCCAGTAACAGATCCCTTTGTCTAAGTGTATATTTCTATTTCTATTGTCATTTATTTATTTTTTTATTGTCATCTGTCACCAAAGTATCTCTGCTTTCTTTTTAAATGGATTGACTTTCCTCTGGTGTTCAGATGCTATTTAGCTAGTTGATAATGAGGTTCAATTTTTCCTTTGTTTTTCCTACTAGAAAGTTTAGTGGACTCTTGTATAAGTCTGGTTGGCTCCTTCAACCTAGTTTTATTCCTTTCCATTCTTTCTGCAAGGAACTAAAACACTCTAATCTTGGTGAGGTATAACATTTTCTTTAAAACTCAGACAATTACACTTGATAGACCTTTTGAAAAAGCTCTGGATTCCCTTTGGTCCAAATCATCCAGGACTGAATTCCCAACTCATTTGCAGCTTAAATCATGAAGTGATGTAGTGGCTTCTGCTTTTCATTTCAGTTTTAGACAAATAAATCCTCCTGTTATTGTTTCTTATCTTGAAATATCTGAGATACTTGTAGTGTATCTCCATTCAATTTGTTTTGAGGGTGTATTTTGAAGCAAATCTTCTGATTAAGCCCTGCTACTGTTCCTTGATTCTCATCAGAGATGGGTTCTGAAGTTTTTTAGATGAAGAAAAACATAAAACAGTTTTTCAAAAACAGAATCTTCATAAATTGGAAAGGGTACCTACATTTATATGGAGCATACTCCATCTTTGCCCTGATCTTGATAAAGCTTGGCAATTTTCTTTTATTCAAGAAGTGAATGAGCATGTCTTCTGAAAGAAAACCTGACTCTACACCATTGTGTTGTAAAAGTAAGAAGTTTCTTGTTTGGTCTGAAATAAAAATAAAATTTAAACAAACAAACAAACAAACAAACAAATCCCTCCTTACTGGGAATGAAAAAGTATTTGAGAGAAAAACTATTTCCAGGTAGTTAACCAACACCCATTCCTCTTATGTTGAAACGCCCTTAATATGGAATGGTCAGCACCTGTAAGATAAGCAAAATTGGAAGGATTCATGCTTGACAAACTTCATAAATATTCTTTTTTATTTGGACATTCTTTTTATCACATATCTCTTCCCTCAACCACAATCTCAGAATTAAGAAGTCTAATGAAACACACTTCTCTTCTAGGAGAGAAACAAACCTCAGCGGGACTTTTTTCCTCTTTTGGACAGGGAGAAATTAGCCTGAACTAATCAGCATGAATTGTATAGGGAATGTTGTGAGTCATCAAGAGGAAATTTTGCATCTTTGTTTAAAAAGAAATAAAAAATGAGGATTTTTAAATTACCAAAAGAAAAGGAAGATTAACTGTGCTCTGAATGCAGGAACTTTCCAGGAGACCAAATAAGCCTTCTATAAACTGATTTGCCTTTCTGACTGCGATTTAGTAGAGTGACACCTAATTTGTTCTGAGAGTCATTGATGCCTCCAACACAATGGAGGATGACAGCTTGCATAACCTCTCTTTCAGCTCTCATCTCATTTATTCCGTTTGAAGTCGAGTTCCGACAAGAGAGAGGCACAGAATTAATATTACCTTAGATCAGCTCAGTCTCCAGAGGGAGCAGCAAAAGCTTTTCTGGAAACAATAAACCCTTTAAACATGACAGGTGGAATAGGACCTTAGGAGGTATCTGAAAGTATCCATTATTAAAGAAAGAAAATATATATATATCTATGTGGGTCACTTTGATTTTTTTTTATTTTTTCTCCTTAACACACACACACATTAAAAAAAGAAAAGAAAAAATAAAAAAGGAAAAGGAAAAGAAAAGGAAAAGAAAAAGAAAAGGAAAAGAAAAAAAGAAGAGAAGAGAAGAGAAGAGAAGAGAAGAGAAGAGAAGAGAAGAGAAGAGAAGAGAAGAGAAGAGAAGAGAAGAGAAGAGAAGAGAAGAGAAGAGAAGAGAAGAGAAGAGAAGAGAAGAGAAGAGAAGAGAAGAGAAGAAGAAAAGAAAAGAAAAGAAAAGAAAAGAAAAGAAAAGAAAAGAAAAGAAAAGAAAAGAAAAGAAAAGAAAAGAAAAGAAAAGAAAAGAAAAGAAAAGAAAAGAAAAGAAAAGAAAAGAAAAGAAAAGAAAGGAAAAGAAAGGAAAAGAAAGGAAAAGAAAGGAAAAGAAAAGAAAAGAAAAGAAAAGAAAAGAAAAGAAAAGAAAAGAAAAGAAAAGAAAAGAAAAGAAAAGAAAAGAAAAGAAAAGAAAAGAAAAGAAAAGAAAAGAAAAGAAAAGAAAAGAAAAGAAAAGAAAAGAAATAAACTATTGCTAGCCAGCTTTACACAGAGATTTAATTATTTGGGATAGTATGTGGTTAACACCTACATTATACATACATAAATGCATGCATGCATATGTACAAACATACACATGTTCTCTTTTGTTGTTATTATAACAGAGTCCATATCCATGAATTGCGTTTGTCTCTGCTTTGAAATTCCCTGCTTGCTAGATTTGGTTCCCTTCCAATTTAAGATAAAAAAAAAAAATCAGGAAGGGAAATTCCCATCACATCTGATAGTTTATAAGGTCAAATTTAATTGTTGCAATTTGCATTTAAAATTAATGTAACACTTTTAAAGTAAATCAGAGGAAGCCAAAGAGATAATTTGTGCAGACAGCTTTGTAGAACAAAAATAAAGAAGCATGACAATTTTTGTGTAGCTGTATGTACTTAAATCTATGGTCTTCACATCAGTCTGGGTAAATTGGCACAATTCCATTCAAGAAATAAAGCTGTAGTGAATTATGTCAGCTAGTGGTCAGGCTTTAGATATATATGTAAGTAGAAGATAGACAAATCAGTTACTAGGGAGGAATGTATATACGCAGGAAGAACAGAAATGTTGTTGTTTGTATAAAGCCTTTACATCAAATTGCAATTAAAGAAGAGTATTCCCCTGGGTTTTAACAACTGAAAGTGTACAGGCTTAATAAAGGGGCTAACCATTAATAAATAATTCTACCCAATGGAAAACCTTGCAGCATTTTCTTTTTGTGAAGCCTCAGTGGACTTTGGATTTCTATCAGCAGAAATCTAATTTACATGTGAATGGTGATTTCATCATATCATATCCTGTCATTCCACTAGGAATAATTTCCTGTCATTCCAGTATGAATCATTTCAGGAAAGTACAGATGACTTAATAATTGACAATTAAATAGTTTATGTCTTGCTGGAGCAACCCATGTGAAAAGAATCTGTGCACTTGCCACACAAATGCAAACACCTCTGGAAGATACAGAACAGAGCAGGGAAAAAAAAAAAAAAAAAAAAAAAAAAGAGGAAATGGGTGAAAAGAATAAGGACTATAATTTAATAGTGGAACATAGAATGGCAACACTTATCATAACAGCAGAAAAGAAGCCTGATTTTAAGAGAAGTTGGAAATGGTAGAATATAAATGAGAACATTAAGTAAATTGGAGAACAGAGAGCTGAAGTATTGCTTTGTTTATAGGGTGATACAAACTTTTACTGTTCGGTTTTCAGTTGAATCTACATTTAACTTCACAAACACCGACCTCAACAGACAAGCTACAGGTCTGAGATTACTCTTGCCTTTTCATCAGTCAATTTACTACATGGATGCCACTTGTCTTTCCCCCTTTCCTGTCTCCACCATCTCCCCACCCATTCTTGAAATGTTCTTGAATAACTTTTGATTTTCAGTATTTTTTTAGAAGTTCAATTCCATTTGTCAGCAGCTTTGAACAATTCTACAAATGGCTTTGTGCTAATCTATTCAATCGACTGTGCCTTTTCTCTTATTTGTGATTAGTGGCCAGAATCACTCTATTCCTCTTCTATTGGAAGAGCAGAGAGAGAAAAGATATTCTTGTGGTCTTAGACATACTGCTATTACTCTTCATTTCTAGATGGAAATAATCTTCCTTAACTTTAGACAGTTCTAATACGTATGTCTGCATCTGAGATACTTATCACTAACCCCCTTTATGGTTTACAAAAAGGTATAAGTACTTTATAAAAGGACAGATCTATCCTATTTTAAATTGTATGAGACAAGATTCATTTTATCTTAAAATTACCTATTTCTTTCTGTAATCTTTAAGAAGTACCTATAATAATAGATGAATCAGATCAGATAAAAATATCTATAAGTTAGTTATCTAAAATTAGATACAGTTAATGCTGCTCTACAAATTGGTTTATTTTAGTAATCTAGGCAACAGAACGTATGCTGAAAACTGGTTTTGAAAGTACGGATGAATACCTTTCCAAATAGATGTTAACAGACAAAAAGTGACTTACTAACTGGGATCAGAAATGAAATAATTCACCTACTAGACAAACGTCCCTTGGGAAAACATTCTGCCTGTGTGAGTCATTGTGAGGAAGGTCAAAACATTGAATGCAATATCAGGGGACAGAAAAAATATGAATCCTTTGATGGCATGCAACAGTCATGGAAACTTAATTCCTCCAATTGATTTAATTGCCTTTTATATGGTATATATGAAGGCAAAAGATGTTATATATATCTCAGCATTCATACTTTAAACTTATTCTGTAAATTGATGAGGGGGGAAATAATGAAAAGACAACACAAGATACAGGGTCTCACTATAGTAAGCTTTATTGAAAGTTTTGTCTCTTTGAAAAAGGAAATTGGAGGAATTCTGCGCGTAAATTAACAATCAGTGATAAGAACAGAAATCATATGGAAAGCAAAGCGCTGGTCAGATATTTTTCTGAATAAAGGGTCTGTTGGATCGTAGAAAGATTATTTAACTTCCAAGACTGTTAACTTCCAATTTCCTCAATTAAATGCCTGAAAATGATCAGACAAATTGCATCAGTAAAAGATGTCATAGGTTCAGTTGAATTTAAATGAAATATCACACAGTAATTATATAAATTAATACTGATTTTCAGCATACCACCCTGAGACAAAATTGATAAAACCTACTTAATCTGTGGGTGGATACATGGCTCAGAACAAAGTAATCAAGGACAAAATAAAATAGCCTATCTTTCATGATTGTATTTCAGAAGAATACATACAGTGAATATATGTTATATTCTGCAAACCTTTATTTAGCTTCTCTTCAGACAATAAGAATGAAAAAATAATGGTAGTCTTCAGCAGTTATAGCAGCCCTCCAGGACTGGGAAAGCTATGTTCAATTCCTGCCTGCAGAAATTTAGTCTATCTTTCCCTCTGTTATCTGAAGAGTCTTGAAAATTTGAAGCAGAATGACAAAGATTCGATAGCAAAATTCTCCTGCCCTCCTCATTTTTTAATATGAAAGGATCTTACTTGTTAACACTCTTCATAATATTAAAGTAGAAGTACTCTCCTCTCGGATAACATTTTTTTTTTTTTTTTTTTTTTTTCCAGAAGATATTGATGAATAATTAACTATTAAGCTCAATGGGTTATTTTTTCCCAGGGTGTCCAGTTGAAACTGTGAAATAGATGTTTCACTGCTTTATTTCATTCTTTATCTCATCCAGTGATCAACTGATTTAAAAAAAATAATAATAATTAAAAAAAAATGTTTGTACTATTTATCAGCAAGCTCTCCTACAAAGATAGGGTTTACATCTTATCTATTTCAGGAAAAAGAGGAGATTAAAGTTGGGATTTTTAAGGATTGTACTAACCATCAAACTCTCACATGAATAAAAAGAAAGATGTCTCATGGTTTGCATGGTGTAGGGTGGAGAAGTAATTAATAAGTAATTAATAAGTATGATCCAGAGAGTTAGGACTACAATCCTGATGTCTGATCATACATCCTAGAATTTGAGCAGATTCAGAAAAGGAGATCTAGAATATATACTTATCTCCCATGTTTCTTCAACATGGTTCTCAGTTGAACATCTTGGATGGCTTTCTTGTGATGCTAATACAAATGCACTGCTGTCCGAAATCTAAAAATGACTTTAGCTTTGGCTGCTTTTTTAGGATCTACCTATGAGATCTGCAGATCCCTTGACACATTTTGTCTTAGCAGTTCTGTCATTTTACTGCCAATACTTGTCTCTCACTACTATATATATATATTTGTATATAGATATATATATATATTTTTTTACCACACACAAAGAGAGAACTGATAAAATCTGTATCTGAAAACTTTGAAAAGTACAGAAAGGTATGATTTAACTTGCCCAACATCACAAAAGGAGATTTATTAGAAAATCTTGTCTTGGTTTCAGCACTGTTTTGTTGTTGGTTTTCTGTGATGTGACATCACTTTTCATCTCTAAGCATTATTTTCAACATCTTTAGACAAAAAGCCATCTTTGACATACTGTATCTCGCACACAGACTGAATAATATTGTTTCCTCCTCCTGGCAGAATCTTGAACATAATATTTGTCTAATAAAATGTATGTAGTATTAATTATTAGTAGTATTTCATGTCACTGTTCATTTCCTCACTACTGATGAAATACTTAAGTGCATGTAGCTACATTAATTTTCATTACTGACATCAATTAGCAAGTGCTTATAAAGTTTTAATAATATTGTGACTATATAAATTCTTATTGGTCTATTTTCATTAATTTTTATCAGCCATATAATCAGCAAAGCAACTGAATTCTTCTGCCATAAATGTCACTTCTGTCACAAGTTCATTAAACAGCATTTAGGATCTCTGGTAATTCTCTTCCAAACCGTAGAATTAATAATTACTTCAACCCCTCCTTTTTGCCTTGAATTGTGTTTGCCCTTCAGAAAATCCTGCTTCAAGCTAAACTAGAACTAAAACCAAAAGCAGTCTTGCCTGTAAGGCTGCTTTTCATATCACCTCATCTGGCTTAAAGTGAGGCGTTTAATCAGAGTCTTTATCTAAGCTGCTCTTGTATCCACACAGAACCAGGCAATTCTAGCAGGGTTCTTTGTTAATTCCTGTTTTGTTATTACACAACTCATGCTTGGGTAAACCGTGAATGTTTGGGGAGAGGAGAATTGCTTCATTTTAGAAGCAAAAAAGAGGTGGAAATATTTTGCTTATTGGCCCCCATAATTCCCTTTATTAGAACAGGATTTTTCAGTGACCTCACATATGGTGAATTGTTTTGCTTCTTGTACTTTTATTTATATATTTGTTGCCAGTATAGAAAAAGCACAAAAGTTCAAATAAAAACAGTATTCCAAAATGAACTGGGATGCTCTGAATAGGATAATACTGTCTAACATATGTCTTCAACCCTTTACGCTATCCTACCTGACCTCCAGCTGCTACTGTGCAGAGATGCAATGGGTCTGCAATGGCTCTCCAGCTGCACCTCTCAGGACCTTCAAAATATGTAAGTCACTGCAAGGCATTTAAATGGCTTTAGAAACCTGTGCCAGATATCTAATTACTCTAATGAAATGAAATGCTCCATCTCTCTCAATAAAACAGCATAGTGTTGACTTCTGTGAGAATTTGTAATTTTCACTTAGCTTTGTCTTTTTCAGTTGATCCATATATGTCTTTTTTTGAGAGGTTGATGGGAGAGATGGTTCATCCCTGAGGTTTCACTGAACTACATCTGTAAAAACACGGCTCTATTCTGGTGTCTGCCTAAAAGGTATACCACCATCTAAAGGGACATGACAGCACAGATACAGAATTTACTTTGTTTAAGACACACAGAACAGGTAGAAATCCCCTATTGTCTCTTTAAACCTTGAATTTTATTAACCATAAGAATTTTAAGAAATATTTCTAATAAAAACAAAATCTAACAAAAATTATTAATCAACTAAAAACTTAGAAAGATCAGAAAAGAAGAATTTAAAGGAATGAAGAAGAAGTTTCTTCTCCAGAAAATGTGAGGCAGTGTTATTGGACAAATGTAAAAGACATCTCTGGTCTAAACACTGAAGCAGTGACTTATTAAGTAAGCACAAAATATTCATGTAAGAATGAAGTTATGGCCTCAAGTTCTGTCAGAGGACATTCAGGACGGAAGTTAGGAAAAAATTTCTTCTCTGAAAGTGTTCAGGCACTAGAATGGGCTGCCCGGGAAGGTGGTAGACACATCATCCTTAGAGGTATTGAAGAAACATTTGGATGTTATGGTGATAGGTGAATGGTTGGATTGGAGGACCTTGGAGATCATTTCCAACCTTGGTGATTCTATGATTCTATGAGTGTGGAGAGGGCTTCTGAAAACATGTAATCTGTAATGAGTTTTTCCTGTAACCTCTTAAGCAAAATCAGTAAAATCCATCTGAATATGTCATAGACTAATCCTTTCACAACAGAAGGAGCACACAGACATCACTTTACTATTATTTTTTAACCATGACCACATTTTGTCCATTAACTGGATTTCTTCTTTCTCCTCTACATTTCCTCCCACTCCCCAAGTGATCCCTGCATGGCTTTGCATCCTACTTCCTTCAACTGAAAAACAAATAACCAACCATATTCAACTGTTGATAGTTCTTTACAGTCACTCAGCCCATTTTTCTGACACGGGTGACATGTTTTTACCCTTGGAGACTGTAACATCCATATTCATGAATGGAAGAGATATCATCTTCCAAACACCTCTGATGTGTGGAGAAATGCAGGTATCACAGTTAGCATAAAGCAGTGTATCCAGATTGTCTCATGTGCCTCATTTTACCTCAGTAGTATTTTTAATAACAGTGTTATGTCTGCCTATAGCAATTGGAGAGATCCCTGAGTTAATGCCAATCAAGCTGATGTATCCACTCAGACCACTGAAAAGCCATGCACAAGCACTCATTTATGCACTCAAAGAAGGGAAGTTACATTAAAAAATCACAGAATCACAGAATCACAGAATTGTAGGGGTTGGAAGGGACCTCCAGAGATCATTGAGTCCAACTCCTCTGCCAAAGCAGGTTCCCTACACCAGGTCGCACAGGTAGGCATCCAGGCAGGTCTTGAACATCTCCAGAGAAGGAGACTCCACCACCTCCCTGGGCAGCCTGTTCCAGTGCTCCGTCACCCTCACTGTAAAGAAGTTCTTGCGCATGTTTGTGCGAAACTTCCTATGCTGCAGTTTCCAGCTGTTTCCCCTTGTCCTGTCTCCACACACCACTGAAAACAGTCCGGCCTCGCCATTCTGCCCCCCACACCTTAGATATTTATAGAGCTGGATCAGGTCTCCTCTCAGTCTTCTTTTCTCAAGGCTGTTTTCTCACCAAATATTTCTACTGGATAACTGTGTCACTGATTTGGCCACACTGGATCTGGCTCAACAGATTTTTTTTATACCCTGCTCAGTTGACTTACTTTAGGTGCTATATTTGTGATTTCATTTGTGAGTAGACTTTAATTCTTCTGAACATATCTTACAGAAGTAAATATGTTAGTGAAGGTGTTTAGATTAGGAGCCTGTTTCCTTCATCCTTTTTTCATGTGTAGTGCAGAGAGAAAGAAAGAGGTACTTCCATAAGATGAGTAAGGTCTTGGATGGAGTTAATCAGTTTGGTGACTCGGAAGTGACATTTCTCTCCCTCTGTGGCTGCAAAGAAAGCCTAGGATGAATAGGAATGTAAATTGAGCCTAAATGTAAGTAAACGAGTCCAGACAAAAATGACTGAAAGAGCTACTGACTCTCAGACTGCTGTTGATTTCTTTTTGTGACCGAGACGGTTTTTATTTATTTGTATTTGTCTCTGGGTTTGGAATTAATTCAAGTTTAGTAGTTTAATAGTTTAATATGCAGTGGAATAATATGTAAGATGCCTACTCTTGCACCCTCAGATTCTACAACAGGGCACAGCCTGTTTGTTTATCTCATTAGAAGGCCAGATGCATATTTTTTAAGCACCATCAATTACAAATCACAAATGGCTAGCACATTATAGTGCACATTTTGAGTTTGAGACAGAAGTGTGTGCCAGTACCTGTTAGTTTTGATTGGACAAGGTCACACAGAAGAACGTAAAAAATTGAGACAGAGATGTCAAAGCATTTCCAATGGCAACAACAACCACCCCACTCATATCAACAGGGGGGAAATGGAAGCATAAACCAAATTACATCCAAATGATCGCAATTGGAGCACATGTGTTATGGGAAAGGTTTGAAGTTAGCACATGTGCTGATATAGCAGTATGACGATTAAGGGAAAAAAAATTCCAGCATTCAGTATCTTTGCAGTGCAGATGGTTGGGTATGCTTTTCTGGCCTAACTGTTCATTAAAATAAATCAGACAAATCTGGCTATCCTGAACTGTTATTATATGTCTCTGCCTTATTATTCTGTGCTTTACAACAGTGATGATACTATACTACCCATGGGCCAAATAATGCTTTGGTATGGACAACATGATTTACTGGCAGTGGGTTGTCAATATCTTAACTAACAATCCATTCAGTACAGAAATTTAGGGAAGGTACAAAGCACCACCTGCAACACATCTGTGACCTAACCATGTTTTACAAAATCACTTAGTAGGTACTACACAGATTGTAAGCAATTATGTGTGATTAATTACAACATCACAAATGACACCTACTTTTGGGCACTACTTTGCCTTTCATGTTTTGACAGTGCTGAGTAGTAACACATTATAAGAAGCATTTTTTAAAAATCATTTTAAGTTGTTGTTTTTGTTGTTATTGGTTTTTTAATGTTGCATAGAATGTGCATAATACAAAAAACACTAGATCTTTCTTCTTCATTTTTATTCTTTTTTCATTTTCATTCCAGAGAATGAGTAACAGTTATGAAGAGTGTGGTGATATGTGGCTCTACCAGACAGCCATAAAGTGCAAATTTCTAGCATGAGATGCCTGTGGGGAGGGTAGATTTTCCTTTAGCCTCACAAGTCCCACTGACATTAATGAAGGAGGCATGTCTACATCACCCCTCACTGAATAATTTACATCTGCACAGACAAAGTCAGAGGCAAAGCTGGAAACACATCAGAGAGCTGGCTTTAAATCAACTCAAAAGTTTGCCCATGTTTGTGGGTGGTTTATTATTATAAAAGGAAAGCAATACAAAGTGAAATTAAAGCTATCCTTTCAGCTTTGAGGTCTTCAATACAGTGGGATGAGGCGGGTTGCACTGGCAGGGGTGGAAAACTAAAATTATGAGACATGTCTGAAAGATAAAGAGGAATAAGATAAAAGGAAGTTTCAAACAAATGTGCGTAAGAACTTCTTTACAGTGAGGTGATGGAGCACTGGAACAGGCTGCCAGGGGGGTTGTGGAGTCTCCTTCTTTGGAGATATTCAAGTCTCGCCTGGACCTACCTGTGCGAGCTGGTGTAGGAAACCTGCTTTGGTAGGGGGGTTGGACTTGATGATCTCTGGAGGTCCCTTCCAACCCTACAATTCTGTGATTCTGTGATAAAGAGATGTTTAAGGGGAAAACTATAAAGGTAGAAAGGACAACAAAGAATGTTATGAACTGAAAATAAAAGAGTAGTTTCTGGATTTTCTTTCACAAATATAATATTTTACTAGGCAATGGGGGTGGAGTTTACTAGGAAATGGGGGTGGAGGAGGGTGAGAAAGAAAGAGAGAGAGAAAGAGGGAGGGAGGGAGGGAGGGAGGGAGGGAGGGAAGGAAGGAAGGAAGGAAGGAAGGAAGGAAGGAAGGAAGGAAGGAAGGAAGGAAGGAAGGAAGGAAGGAAGGAAGGAAGGAAGGAAGGAAGGAAGGAAGGAAGGAAGGAAGGAAGGAAGGAAGGAAGGAAGGAAGGAAGGAAGGAAGGAAGGAAGGAAGGAAGGAAGGAAGGAAGGAAGGAAGGAAGGAAGGAAGGAAGGAAGGAAGGAAGGAAGGAAGGAAGGAAGGAAGGAAGGAAGGAAGGAAGGAAGGAAGGAAGGAAGGAAGGAAGGAAGGAAGGAAGGAAGGAAGGAAGGAAGGAAGAAAGAAAGAAAGAAAGAAAGAAAGAAAGAAAGAAAGAAAAGAAAGAAAGAAAGAAAGAAAGAAAGAAAGAAAGAAAGAAAGAAAGAAAGAAAGAAAGAAAGAAAGAAAGAAAGAAAGAAAGAAAGAAAGAAAGAAAGGATGTCTTCTAGCATATCAATCTCTGAAGTCACACAATGAAACACATACTGCATCTGCTTGGTTGAGTGAGCTGAGTGAGGTATGGAAGGGATATTATTCTGTCTGTGTAGCCTAGTTCTTAATGAGCTTAATTAAGAGGCAGTTTCACTGAGTATTTGGTGTGATCATTCTGCACAAAGTTTACCAAATTTCTTGTGTGTGACAAAGCAAGTATGAAGAACTCTGGATATTGGTTTACTTTCTGGAGATGTGTGAGATCCCCACCATATCTGGAAAAATTCTAAAGGATTGGATAGAAAATTCTAAACGTTGGATCATCTCTGGCTTTCTGAGTAGAAAGCAATTAGTTCCTTCCTGGATAGGCTGTGATGATCAAAGCATTCAAGTTAATAGGTAGAACAAGATGAAATGGTTTCAAGTTCTGGGAGGGTAGATTTATGTTGAATACAAAGGAAAAATCTTTTACAGTGATGGTGCTGAGGCACTGGAACAAGTTGCCTAGTGATGTGATTGGTGCCCCATCCCTGGTGACTTTCAAGGTGAGGCTGGATCAGGCCCTGGGAAACTTAATGTACCTGTTGCACCTAAAATGCACCTAATCTACCTGGTGTCCCTGTTCACTGCAAGGAAGTCTGACTAGATGGCCTCCAGAAGAACCCTCCAAATCTAAGGTTTATACGATTCCATGATTGCATGAATTCAGCTCTACGAGCAGTGAATGGTCTTTGACCTGCCACTTCTGAAAAGAGAAGGAATCCTTACCAAACAATTTATCCCCAGAGCCCTAGCAAAGTCAGATCAAAACTGTCAATAAATAAAGTGATGCAGGCCTGGGGAAAAAACAAAATTTTGGCCACTATGGATTAACTTATTGAGTACTCACCAGTTTTGACTGGACCTAATTTTTGGGCTAGACTTTATCCGACTGAAGACATCGAGAATTATATGCCAGAGGGCACATTTTTTGGTCCAGTCTTTCGTGTCTAGGATTCTCTGAAGTTATTTCTCTCCCTCAATTAAATAGAAGAAAATAATTTGTTCAATTCTGAATACAGTTGTTTTATTTTTGTTTTATTTTTGTGTTTCCAAGACAGAGAGATCCCAAATCCTTGATCACTGCCAAACTTATGGATTGAGGTAGAATTTAGCTATATTTGTAAGGCAGGGACTTTGTACTGCAGTCCTGTGCTCAGATCTCTTATCATCTCCTGCATGTTACCTTGTCAGCCAAGATAAGAAAAAAGTTTTCTAGTAAATCAGGCAGCCCTTCCAACTGGGTTCCTGTAGTGATCCTTCTGCTTCTGCAAGAGTCTTGAAGCAGCAAGACTCTTACATACATGAGTTGCCCACTCAACCCTAAATAGAATTGTCTGCTTTGCATCTCTGATTTCAAGACCAGTTCTAGAGTTGGTGGAAGAAAGAAAAGTATGTCAATGATGCACATTTTGATAACATTTTTTCTGTTATTCGCCCTGCACTGGCAAAGCTGTGTCAAATTTACTGCACTTCTTTATTTCATCATTAACAGGTGGGAGCTCTGTATCTTCTGATCTTGTTCTACTTTGAGAAAGAAATGCATCAATCAGAACCAAAAAAGTGGATAATAGGTTGCAAAGCTGACATGTCTCACGTAACTCTTGCGTTAAGCATGGTCATGTCTTTCCTACTTAAGTAAGAAATAAAACAATGCTGATTTTTTAAAATTCATTTCTTATTTTTTCCAAAGTTACTATGCTTGGTGACAGTATGAGATGCACCATTTGAACAGATGGAGGACAAATCTTTCACTGAAGATTTATGCCTATCTCTTTAAGTGATGTGTAAGATACAGGGCTTGGGGGTTTCTTTAACAAGCAGGAATCTGCTGAATATATATATATATATATATATATATATATAAAGGTTATTGTTTTGCCATTATCACTATACCATTATGAAAATATAGAGTGATTTTGAATGAAAAAATTAAACTTCTCAAAAAAATTCAGTAGATGTTTATGATGGCAATTTTTCTGTTCTTAATCCAGCTGCTTTTGATAGGAAGTGGACTTCCTTTCCTCCACACACTCCTCTTTAGTTCTGAGCCAGGAACTGGGGAAAAAAAAAAAAAAAAGAGTTGTAATAGATGGGGGAAAATGATAAAATTATGAGGGATTACAAGAGTTGAAAGAAAGTTAAAATACTCTTTCACTATTTCTTTTTAATTTGTTGGCTAATTATGACATCAGTATGAGATAAACAGGTTTATCTCCTGGGTGGAATGGGGTAGGGAATAAAACCAGCAATAAGAAACTTGCGTGTAAGTTTTTTATTTGCAAATACCCTATAAAATGGTCAGACTGCAAACAAGATAATCTATTCCTCTTGGATTCTTTAAGGTTTCTGCTGGACAATAATCTCAAGCTATAGCTATGTGCTCACACCAGAAGGCCAACAGTAACCTGGGCTGCATCAACAGAGCAGTGGGTGGGAAGAGGACTCTCCCTCTACTCTGCCCTTTTGAGGCCTCACACGGAGCGCTGCATACAAGTTTGGAGCTCTCTGCACAAGAAGGATACAGAGTTGTTGGACCAGGTCCAGAAGAGTGCCGTGAAGATGATCAGAGGGCTGGATCACCTCCCTTATGAGAAGGCAGACTGAGGGACCTGGGCTTGTTCAGTCTGGAGGAATAAAAAGTCACTAGGAACTCCTAATTATGCCTAATTATTCAACACAGGTGGATGGTTGGACTTGTTGATCAAAAATCTTTTCCAACCTTGGTAATTCTCTGATTTTATATTTCTGGATTTCAACCTTCCTAAATCTATGTTTTATGCCCTAAAACATCATAAGGATTTAACCATTCTCAGGAAAAGGAGAATAAAAAATAAAACTCAGTTCTATTTAATGCCTAAATCCCATGTTTTTATGTCGCTTTTAAAGACAAAATTAATTACTTTTTTTATCCTTGCATTTATTGGTATTCTTTCTAACCATCTACCAGTGTACAAGTTCATAATATCATCACTGCATCTACCACACTAAACCTCCCTCTTATTGATATCTGTTGTACATGGCAGTTGAACTTTAGAATCATAACAAAGCCGCAGATAAAGATATCTTACTGTGATTGAGATGTAGGCATTCTTTAGCAAAGCTCGAGGAACAAAAGACTCTGAGAAAACAAGTATGATTGCCAGATCTGTTTCAAGCTGTAGGAAGGAGTGCATGTATTTTCTTGGAAAAAAACAGTTCAGCCTCTCACTTTCCCAAGTAAGAACAAAATTTCTATTTTACTATACATGTTTTGTTTCTTTTTTTCCTTCTCAGAGTTGAAGAGAAGAGATTGAAGAAAAACAAAATAAATTAAGGAAACTTAAGGGAAGAAAGTTCTTATGCAGAGGCATATCTGTGAAATGGTTTTCCACTGGGCATTACAGTCTCTAAACTGAAAACATCTGCAATGAAATTCTTCTCAGCTGTCAGAAATGAACTTGCAGAGTTTGACAAGACTTGCAATGCCCCTGGGATCTGTTGTGGAGGATTACTGGCATTACCTGTTTTCCCAAAGTTTGATTACTCTGTGTCTCAGTCAAGGACAGTGGTCAGATATAAGGAAGGTGGAGAATGGGTTTCACATGTTGGGATCACTGAAAAATGTGGGAGTCTTTAGTCTGAGAAGATGAAGGGAACTAGCATAGAAGTCTATAGTACTCACCGTACCCTGGAAAGTGGGAAAAAACAAAGACTGTGTCTTCTAATGTAAGAAGGAGGAGCATCAAAAAAGGCTGATAGGGGGAAGGTTTTTCTTTAACATAAAAGGGCCTGCTTGATCTTTGCAGAACTTATAGTTAAGATGAAGAAGTCTGTGCCATATCATTTTCTTGATCATTTTCTAGAGACCAGTGTTATCTCAAGGAAAGACTGATCTCCACAAATTATTAGGAAAAAAAGTATGGCTATGAAATACAAATATCTAGCTCAGCCATTCCAAGCAGTGATGTTTCTTACAGAATTTGGTGTACTGAGGAAACACTTAATAGGGGCTTACTTAGTCTTATGAGCTCATCTCTTATTATCTGACTTCCTGCAGCTGTTAGGAACAATGACCAAGGGGATTATTTTTATGACTAGTAATAGATGCTTTAGCAGGAATGCAATAAGCTTTGGAAAGACAGTATCTACCTCAGAATAGGGTGATGTGTGACAGACCTCCTGCTTCATATTTTCAATATTTGATGCAACCCTGAAACACAGCTCTGTCTGTTGAAAACTGATAACTTCAAATTCAGAAAATACTAAGAAATTTTTATTCACAATGTTTCAACAGTATGTTTTCATTTGTTTTCTGGCTGCAATGTATTATTTACATTTTATAAAACTATCAGAATCAACAACTGTATTGTGAAATTAACATCAGTAGATGAAAAGATTTACAGATTCCTGTTTACACAATTGTTAACATGAAAAGTAAAAAAAAGATTTCATTCTGGTAGCTGTGGAAACAAAGTCAATACTGTATCAGTGTTGTACTGATATTTCAAAATAGAAACAAAAAACATGCAAACAGAAGCAGAATGAACCAGAAAAATCTCTAAAAGTAAGTTTATATATCCATATTTAGAAGTATATGTGTTGTCAGCTTCACAGAGATTCTCTGTAGAGTTGGCAATAATATTCTGGAAACAGTTATAGTATAGGTTTGAGTAGGTTCATTCTCTTTTTAGCATACTATCATTTCCAGAGTCAGTATAGTGGAAGACTATTAAACTCATCTTCATATTATATAGAAAATTTTTTGAAGCATTCATTTAAAGAAAACTCATCCATGACGTGTTCTAGACCTGCCATTTTCTTTCCCATTTCTTCCTTCTTAACTATTTATCTATTCATTTCTATGGTCAGATTCAGTTTCAACAGCTCTCATATCATTCTATCATTCTAAGAAAGGAAAACTGTTTTTGTTTTTTTCTTGTTTTCTTCTTCCTTTTTTTTTTTTCTTTTTTTCCTCATCTCTTCTCGGGTGCTTTGTGAAACATTTATTTTTTCTCTGTTTTAGCTTATAACATAAAAACATGATATTCCATACTTTTATGCCTATAATAGTCAGTTTAGACTCCCTTTGGTTTTGATTTAGAAACAGACAGGTTAGAGTGCAGTTCATCTCCTCCATTTTGATCACAGAAAACAGATCATATGAATCACGGGTTTGAACCCAAATGAACCTAATAAGAGTCAGTAAGGCTAAGTGCAAGCTGTTGCACTTGGGTCAGGGCAATCTCAGATATACTGGGAGAAGAACTTACTGAAAATAGCCCTGCAGGTAAGGTCTTGGTGCTTCTGGTGGATGAATAGTTTAATGTAAGCCAGCAGCATGCATTTGCAGTCTGGAAGGCCAGCTATATCTTGTACTGCCTGAAAAGAGTGTTGGTCAGTGAGGATAACAGAGCTGATTGCTCTCCACTATTATTCTACAGTGAAGCCCAACCTAGAACACTGCATCCACGTTCTGGGACCCTGAGCACAAGAAGAATGTGGAGCTGTTTGAGTGTGTCCAGAGGATCAAGGAAGGTGCTTAGAAGGCTGGAGAGACTCTTCTTCAAAGAAAAACTGAGGGAGTTGGGTTGGTTCAGCTTCAAGAAAAGGCCCTGAGGAGACCTCATTGTGGCATTCCAATACTGAACAGGAGCTTATAAAGAAGAGAAGACTGACTTTTTTGCACAATCTGATAACTACAGTACATGGGAAAAAGGTTGGCACTAAAAAAAAAAAAAAAAAAAGGAGATTTTTATTAGATGTGAGGAAGAAATTTTTTACTCAGATGGTGGTGAGGCCTTGGAACAGAGTGCATAGAGAAGCTGTAGATGCCCCATCCATGGAGGTGTTCAGTGCCAGGTTGGATGGAACTGTAGGCTGGCTGATCTGTTAGGCTGTAATCTTGCCCACAACAGGAGATTTTGAACTAGATGATTCCTACCCACTTTAACCATCCTATGATTCTATCTTTTGCCACCTTGTACAGAATGAAGAAATTTTACATTGAAAATTCAATCTCTAGATTACTGCCTGTTTGACATTGTGACTTAAAGAATGAGCATAAGATATTCAGTATGAAAAAAAAAAAAAAACCTAAAAACATTAAAATTACTACCATTCAGAAGTTTACCCTATTTCAAGACTAAAATAATGTCCTTTTCTCTCCTCATGAGTAGTTCCAAATTGGAAAGGACAAGAGTAGAAGGCAACTGCAGCACAGAAGCTCTCTATAAGAGCAGGTCCAAGATAGAAATAATGTAAGCAAAGTCTCCAATTTTTCTGTTCAACTGAAAAATAATTCATTTGCCAGAATTTATTCTTTAGCACTTGCCATCTGTTGGTTTTACTTTTTTTTTTTCTTTATTTTGAATGAAAATCATACCGGCTGTAAAGGATTAATGATTAAATTTAGCAGTACATAAGACCAGATTTCCAGCTTGTTCTTTAAAAAGGACTCCCTTTTCAGTCTGTGCGTGCAAATATTGTAATGAAGTTATTAAAATAAAGTCCAATATTTCTAAGTAACATTTTCACAAGTCAGAGGTGTTGAGTTCATGAATATAACTTTTACTTTAGACTGAGAAAAAAGTGACCTGCTTTTTTAAAAGCCAAGCTCTCAAGGCCAGATTCAATTTACCCTTTATAAAATAAATAGAAGAATTACTTTGGCATTTCATAAGCATTAAAACAAACAAACAGACGTTGTTTTGAGTGAAAAAATAAATAAAACATAGATTCTAAAGGAAATATTTCTGTGTGGATCCCAACTTTGTTTTTTTCAGTCAAGAACTCTGAAAATATATTTATTTTGAAATGGAGGCAAGATGGAAAAACTTCTTGAAAAACCGAAAACATAACCCCAAACTGGCATTTCCACCATACACTGAACAATTAACAACACTTAGAAATGGGAAACAGAACTGCATGATACCAATTCTATTTACTTCAACGTTCCTGCTCAGCTGGTGACTGTTCAGGACTCAGCTGTGAAAACTGTAACACTCATAGCCCAAGCCAGAAGCACGATGTACCATGTCCCAAAGTGCTTATTAAAATTGGGTGAGAGAGCTCCTTCCTTGCCTTCTGCACTGGATTTTGCCAGCCAAAAGTCAGCTTATCGAGCAATCATTTCATTTCTTCATTCCACTGATAAAATGTTATGTGGTTTGCAGCAGCATTGCAATTTCTAGATTGAATTAATGTTTGTAGAAGGTACTTTGAAGACATTTCCATATTAACGTTGGCATATAACTTCTTAGTAATATTGTCTCTGATAAAGTATCCTCTTAATACATGCCTTTTACCTTCCCTGTTCTACATATCCTGTTTTTAATTAAGTCTGCTTTTTAACATCCTACATAAGAGCATGTCTGATACTTCCTATTTTATTTTTATTTTATTGTTAATTTCTTTTGCATAACAGAGAATATTTGAAGGGATTATTTTAGGGACAGTAAGAGTTTTCAAGATACCAAACTGGGTGTTTTTGAGATAATATCACCAAAATACTTAAACTGATAACTTGGAATGTTTGACGTAAAATTCTGATCATTTTATGCTTAATGACTTTCTGTCCTTTCTTTTCCTTAACCACATGCAATCATAACACTTCAATACATCACACTCAGATACAGATATATATATATATACATTTACAGATATATATAAATATATATATATATACACATATACACATATACATATACAGATATATACATATACATTTGAGATAAGGACACAGTGCTATCTCCATGCCACAGCTGAATAAAATAGGTTGGACCAAATTACTTGCTTATAGTCACAAAGGCCACATTTTCCCAGGTAACTAGCAGTAGGATGAGAGGCCTCAGCTAGTGTCAGGGAAGACCCAGATTGGATATTTGGAAAGCATTCTCCTCAGAAAGACTGATGAGACATTGGAACAGGTTACTAATGAAGGTGGCGCAGTCACCCTCTTTGGAATTTTTTGAGAAAGGGTAAAGAATACTGAGAAACATGGCTTTGTGGGCATGGTGGTGATGGATTGATGGTTGAACTAGATGATGGTCTTTTCCAACCTTAATGATTCTATGATTCTATGATTTGAAAAATAATACAAATGTTAAATCTATTGTCCCCCATTATAAAACTCCCTGCCACTAGCCAATCAAAAATAAAATGAAGATTTGCACAGGTAGTTCTTTTTTGTGTATATAAACCTTTGAAACAGTTTTTATTAATGCTTTGCACTCATAACACTTGATCAGTGGCAATATCTCAGGACAAATGGGGGATGTGCACAACATATTTTTCAGCATGAAACCAGAACAGGTACAGGTTGGGGGATGACCTGCTGGAGGGGAGCTCTGCGGAAAGGGACCTGGGTGTCCTGGTGGACGACAGGTTGGTCATGAGCCAGCAGTGTGCCCTTGTGGCCAAGAGGGCCAATGGCATCCTGGGGTGCATTAAAAAGAGCGTGGCCAGCAGGTCAAAGGAGGTGATCCTCCCCCTCTACTCTGCCCTGGTAAGACTTCATCTGGAGTACTGCGTCCAGTTCTGGGCTCCCCAGTACAAAACAGACAGGGATCTCTTGGAAAGAGTCCAGCGGAGGGCCACGAAGATGGTGAAGGGCCTGGAGCATCTCCCCTTTGAGGAAAGGCTGAGTGAACTGGGTCTGTTCAGCCTTGAGAAAAGGAGACTGAGAGGGGACCTGATCCAGGTCTATAAATATCTAAGGTGTGGGGGGCAGAATGGCGAGGCCGGACTCTTTTCAGTGGTGAGTGGAGACAGGACAAGGGAAAACGGCCAGAAACTGGAGCATAGGAAGTTCTGCACAAACATGCGCAAGAACTTCTTTACAGTGAGGTGACGGAGCACTGGAACAGGCTGCCCAGGGAGGTGGTGGAGTCTCCTTCTCTGGAGATGTTCAAGACCTGCCTGGATGCCTACCTGTGCGACCTGGTGTAGGGAACCTGCTTTGGCAGGGGGGTTGGACTCGATGATCTCTGGAGGTCCCTTCCAAACCCTACAATTCTGTGATCCTGTAATTCTGTGATTCTGTGAACAGTTTACACCAGTGCAGTACAGAATGTCTGTATCAGAGTTTCCACAAAAATTATTAGTGACAATACACATTTCTTTAGGTAATCGGCAACTTTATAGAAATCTCACATAAATTTGGGGAAATTTTCTGAAATGAAAAGTCAGCTGTGTATCTGTGTTCCTATATGTCCGATTTATGTTTGCATATATGTTATGTTTGATGATATATTTTGAGACATTCTGTGTTTTCTGGACACAGATCTGTTTCTTCAGAAGGTTCTTTGGGCATTTGTGCAGATTCACTAAATGAACGAAAAAGCTGTGGTCAAAATTCCACCTACATAATCTGAGCTACTTAGAAATCAAGTATCTGTTCCAAATTAACTCATACGGCTCTTCCTTTAGTCCCCTCTTTATAGAGATTCATGTCATGGGCATAGATAGGACTAAGTGACCTGTCTGTTCCATAGTAGGGAACTATATTCACAAAACAATCTGTGAAGTAACTTTAGGTGCATACACATCTTAAGAGATTCTCCAAAGGCACTCTTTGAAAATTTAGTTCTAGAAATCACCTTGAAACTTGCAATCAGATTATATATTAAAAGTAATCCTTTCAGATAATTGCAGGCTTTTCAACAAGACCTCATTATTAACAGGTAAGCATCAAAGGTAACATTTTTGTAAGATTCAGTCATGAATTTGACTAAAATACAATTGAGAGCTAAGAAGCAAAACTGTTTAGGCAAATCTGCTTAACATTTTGTGTTTTGATGTGAGAAGGGCATAAAAACTTGTGACTGCTGACTCGACTGCACAGTGTCAATGTAAAAATGACTTTGGTGGGAGGAGGAGGAGGATAAAGAAAACAGGGGTTATTTGTTAATTTATTCATGTTTTAAACATTTCTTATCAGCACTGAAAACTCTTTGAACACTTCATATACACCAAAGAAGCCAAGGTCTTTTTTTTTTTTTTTTTTTTTTTTTTTTTATAATTAACCTCATTCTGATACAGACAGCCTTTTAAATAGCATCCTCTATGAGGCACTAGAGTTTAAACATCAACAATATCCTTGAAACGAGGGGAGTGAAAAAAAAAAAAACAAAACATGAAGTGCACAAACTGCTGTCAATTCCATTCATAATGGCAGAATGACTCTAATAACAGAGACTTTCGTGAGTCATAAATTACCATTTACGAATGCAGCGTTTAGCATTCATTTCAATGGACAACATATGGTAGCAACATTTCTAAATAGCTTGAACTGATAAATAAGCTAATGAAGTGGCTCAATTTGTTAAAATGCTAACGCATTCACTACTGCATGTGGTGGTGTCATGTTTGAATCCCTAACATTGTCTGTCTGCTTGAGCCTTATAGAAATAGATATTTGCCTTGAATTTATGAACTGATACAGTCAGTTAGTTTTTTATAATGATTTATGAGGAATCACTGTTTGCAGACTGAGTGAACCATCCATGGCTGTGTTAACCTCAGGCCCACCAAGCCAAGTGGCACAGTCACATTCCACATGTTTTATCCTTTGGTACCTTGTCTTTAGAAGATGGCTAGTTTCCTAGGACTGTTAAAGTACTATATTTTGTCATTACAAAAGAGTTACGCAGTGATTTTAATCTGGATGTTATTTCAACGAGACTGATTTACAATTCTCAGTGAAATAAAAAATAAATATAGCTTAAAAAAATGTATACATATGTGCTAGCAAGTCTAACATTTTAGCATGAAAAATTTGAATAATATTTATGGAAACTTTGGATTGCTTTGTTTCTACTCTATTTGTGTCCAACAGACACAATTACATCTCTTTTGTCATATAAATTATTTTGCAAAAGAGCTTTGATATTTGTATTTAGCTGAAGCACCACATTATAGCTTTAAAATATTCAGATTTATGACTGCAGAGGCTCTAGACTAGATGAATAAAAAAGTATCTGAGAATCTCAACATTTCTTTTTTTTTTTTTTCTTTATCCTCTTTTTACTCGTCTCTTCATCAGCTTTTGAAGGGCTATAAAAATTAAGTCCAGTACTAAGTAATTGTATATTTATTCTTTCTATAAAAATCTTTTTTATGCTAATAATTCTTCTATTTAGGGATGAGGGTGCTCTAATGACAATGACAACTGCAATAATAATAGAAAGAGTGGTGATGATAATGATTATGACGATAAAGATACAATGGTACCTCAAAATCATAGACAGACTATACACAATTATATTAGATGTTGCCTACATTTGAATGTTTAATCAAGCATGCTGGGTACAAAATTAAGCTAAATAAGACATGCATTACACAAGAGAAAAGGAAGGAAAGAAGGAAGGAAGGAAGGAAGGAAGGAAGGAAACAGAGGTAGAAATGTGAATATTTTCTTCACATTAGAAAATAATAATGAGTGTTATATATGATTTTCTAACATGGTGGAGCATCTAGTTCTATCTATATTTCTAATGATTAAACTCTTTTTATCTAATCTCAAACTGAGTAAAGCAAAAGACATATCCATCATTACTGAGCATCCTTCAAGAAGAGTTGCTCTGATAAATTTGTCTATTCAACATTTTCTCATGAGAACCAGAACAAAGAGGAGTTCTTCTGGATCCCAGACCTCATTCTTACAAACAAGGAAGGACTGGTTCTCTGAAAATTGGTACAATCTCAGCTGTACCAACCATGAGATAGTGGGGTTCAGGATCTTGCATGGAAGAAACAGGGCAGTAAATAAAATTGCAACCCTGGGTTTCAGGGAAGTTAATTCTGAGTTTTTCAAAATTTCCTTTGTGGTTTCCCATGAGTTAGAGTATTGGAAGCTAAGGGGGCCCAAGTGAGTTTTTTGATATTCAAGCACCTCTTCCTCCTAAATCAAGATGAGTAAATTCCTAAGAGTAAGAAATTAGTCAAAGTGGCAGGAGATCTGCATGGATAAGCAAGGAGCTCATGAAAAAAAACAAAAACAAACAAAATAAAACAAAACAAAAACAAAAAACAAATGGGAGGAGTTTATAGAATGTGGAAAAATATCTTGGCCACTTGGGAGTAATATACGTAGGAATGTTATCAAGTCATTCAAGGAAAAATGAAGAAATAAATCTGATCAGGGAGATCAGGGACAACAAAAAAGTCTTCATTATCTATATAGTGTAGGTAGCAGTGATGCCCAGGTAGTGGCACTGAGTCTGGTCTTGTTCAACATCTTAATCCAGTGATCTGGATGGACAGATAGAGTGCACCCTCAGCAAGTGTTCCTATTAAGCAAAACTGGAAGGAGTGGCTGACACACCAGATAGCAGTACCAGATAACTGTTCAGTGAGACCTGAACAGATTGGTGAGTTGGGAAGAGAGGAGCCTACTGAGGTTCCCAAAGTTTCACAGGTCTTAAAACTGGTGAGTCAACTGATATTTGAGGAAGAAAATTTCCCAGTGAAGGCGAGGAACTGTTATCTGACCACGTTCAATTTCAAGCACGATTAGAAAAACCCTTCTTCTCTAAAGAGAGTGTTGTGCTTAAAGCTAAGCTTCTCAATGGACCAAATACCCTGGTCTAACACACTGGCAAAGAAACTGAAGAAGTCCATCTTTAAATAAAACCCTGTGAACAGTAGATTTTCTGGACCTAAAAGAACATTTACTGACAAATGCTTTAAAACATGTCAGAATTAAGGAATTGGAAATCATTTTTTTATTTAAAACATCTCTAGGTCCGTTCATGTTATAGCTATATTCTTACTGTACAATCACCAAGCCATTAAGATATGACTGTTTCTAAATATACCTCAAGGTGTTATAGAGCTGAGCTCAACCCAAGTATGTAATCAAAAGTAAATAACTATAGAAAGGAGAGTTTTCTCTCTATTCATCATAGGTAGACCCATATAGTCCTTTCACATTAGTTTAACAGCTTTATCACTACACAGCTCATTAGTTCTTGCTATTTCTTAACAAAACAGCTGGGTAAAACATGTTTAATTTATGCCCAGCTTAGGACTGAAATACATTCACCATAAAACTTTAAAAAAGAAAAAGAATACTATCAAAAAATGTTCCCTCCAGCATAACCATCTCTAACAAATAATGAACTTGTTTATTGGTTCTATTTTATGTCTTATACTTCAGACATCTCAAAGCCATTTTCAGACTATTATCCACTGCCCTTCAAACTCTTCATGTTGTTATCCTCTTTTTTATATCAGTAATAGTTTTCAAGACTCATAGTAATGAATGCAAATATATTACTCTTTTAAGGCAATGAAATTGTTCTTTAGCAGTTAGCTACGCTCTTTGAAACAGTGAAAAGCATTCTAAATTAGCAGTTGAAGAAAACTGGGACATTGGAACACAGAGACAATATAAAACTGCAGCAATCTATTTTCTGTTACCTAATGGAAAAGTTAGTTCATTAATACTTAAGTTCACTGTTGGTTGTAGGCTGCATTGTAAAAGTGTACTAAAATGAAATGAAATGAGATAATTAAAAAAATCTAAAAAATAAGTTTTCTAAAAACTGTCTGAATTATTTAGATGTTTTAAAGAAAGGGGAAGAGAAAATGGCTTTCTGTGTGCATGTGTGTGTTCATATACGGCACTGAGAATCCTATTTCCTTAGAAATATAGCAAGGGTTTTTTTGCAGTTTCCCAGGAATCCTGATCTATATAAATATTTCAGCCTCAGTTCTGGAAAGCACTGGAGAATGTGCTTATCTCTAAATAAATACACAGATGAACCAAACGGATTATCCACATCCCTGGAGAGAAAGAGGGAAAAAAAAAAAAAAAAAAAAGAAAGAAGTTCATTCTTTAGGATAATAGAGCCAGAGTCATAAAGAGTCATACCCGATATATGCTGGAGAACTGGGTGGTGATCAGTGTAACGACATTTAGACTGCTTAATGTATCACAGTGCTCTCCAGGCTAGCATTATCTCTGAGCTGCCCATGAAAAAGACAATGCTTCACTATGCAGGAGCACTATTGCAGGGCTGAGAAGAGTACTGCAGCATTAGGATGTGCTCCACCAACGCTAATAAGCCTTGCTTGCAAGTAGGCTTAGCTGGCAGAGATTCGGGTCTCTCTCTAGTTTTTTGCACCATGCAAATCTATAGTCACAGATCCTTCAGAGAAATGAAAGTAACAGGAATCAGAAATTTACCCAAAACAAGGGAGTGTTTAAGCTTCCTCTTGTAAGCCAGGGATACTAAATAGCATGCTCAGCTTGACCATAGTCAGTACTATTGGAAACTTTCCTCATAACTGATATGTCAGCAAAAGATGCTTCCTGGATTATAATGTTCTATAATTCTGTTACTGGGAAGATGCATATGAAGCAGATTTCACTTCATTTCCTTTTGAAGACACCATGCTGATGGATGGTTTATTTCAAAAGCAGTTTATTCTTCAGGAAGAATTCCATATTCAAGCTCTAAATCCTGTCACTTTTGCCTGTTTAATACCTCCTAATTTATTTATTTATTTATTTATTTTCTCTCTCTATCTCAGTTGCTGGAAATAAAACTGGCTTAGTCACCACTTCCATTGATTACTATTATGTTTCCCTTGTTGGTCTTTCAGTTCTTCCTTTTGCTCTAGAAAAGAGATCATTTGTGTTTCCGTGTGCTCAAACTTAATTCTGCACAACAACACATCTATCCTATGTATCTACATATATTCTCACTGGAAAAGTGAAGGGGGCCCAGTGGGGACAGAGAGGTGTCTGTCCCTCCCTACTTTGCCCTCATGAAGCCCCATCTGGAGTACTGTGCCTAGGTCTGGAGCCCCTAATACAGGAAAGATGTGGGGCTGTTGAACAGGTTCCAGAGAAGGGCTAAAAGATGATTAAAGGGATGGAGAACCTCCCCTATGAAGGCAGGATGTGGGAGCTGGGCTTGTTCAGCCAGGAGAAGAGGATGCTGTGAGGAGATCTCATTTTATCCTTCCAATATTTAAAAGGTGATTATAAAAGGGAGGGAAAATAACTTTTTACTCAGGTAGGCACTGATAGAACAAGAGGAAATGGTTTTAATCTCAAGGAGGGAAGGTTCAGATTGGATATCAGGAGTAAATTCTTTACAGAGAGAATGGTGAGCTGTTGAAACATGCTGCCCATAGAAATCAGAAGCAGAGCAGACTCTTTAGAGAGTCTCTCTCTATATACCTTTATCTTCATAAACTTTGAAAAGAACATAAAAAGACAATTGAGCCAGCTCCGTCAGGATCCCATTATCCAAGTAATGAGGCTTGACATAGTATAGACAATTAAAAGAATCTGTTCTAATAGCATTAGTATCTCCAAAACCCAGGTGTGTTTCCACAAATCCAGGTACAATTCCTCTTTGAAGGTTCATGAAGCAAGTGTGACCAGCACATATGTTTATTTGTGAAAATACACAACAAATGCTTTAGAAACACTTAAAGAAGACATCCAGAGAAAGCAATGCATGGATCCAACTCATACAAAGAAAGGTCATTGTGATTGAATACTAAATTCGTATTAAATCTGAGAAGTATAATGATATCTGCACTGAACTCAGCAGAAACATACGTTTGAAGTGAACCATGCAAAGATACTCTGGCTCTGTATTGGACTAGCTTTTGTCCTCTATGCTAAGTAACCTGGGCTCTGAGCACCATGACAACGTGACTATCTGATCTTCAACTAACCTTGGATATACCTTTCTGCAGTGCTGGGCCATAACCAGAGCCCTGCTAAATCCAGATGGTAGTCACTACTTCGGTAAGACCTGAGCCAGCACTGAGAATGAGATTCATCTCATTTAATGTTAGATGTCTACACTACAGACATCTATGACTTGATTAGTCACTCTTGTCTTCCTTGAAAGTCAATGGAAAGAAACAAGCATGATGCATTTCATCCTAAAACAGACATCTCCAATTTGGATGAATCATATCATTACAGTGTTGGTTTTGCTCATACATTGAGGGGAAACAAGGGGCTGGTGTCAGAAAAGTGGTTAGAGCTTGAAATCTGCAGACAGGCAGTACCTTATGGGAGGGTTCATTGTCAGTCAGATAGCTAAAGGGAGACAAAAAAAAGCAAACATATGAATTATATACTTATGGCCGTGAAGCAACAGATTCAGAAAGCCAGAAACCAGAGCATTATCTCTCAGTTAGAAACAAAGATAGTTATTTGGGGTTTTGTTGTTGTTGTTGCAAATTAATGGTAAAACCATAGAGTTTAAACAAAGGTCTGCATGAACTCTATAACCTTTGGTCTTTACCCTTAGCCTCACTTCTTTTTTTCTTTTGTGTGTGTGTGTGTGTTATTTGTTTGTTTGTTTGTTTGTTTTTGGTGATTTGTCAAAAACTATGAAGCCAAGTAGTACCAGTGTTCTACATCTAGTAGGACCTAGGTAAATTATCTCTCAAGTCACTGGTTTTACAACCTCAAAAATTGAGATAAAACTTCAAACTACATCTTTTTTTTTTTTTTTTTTTTTTTTTTTTTTTTTTTTTTTGTACAGAAATGTGTCAATAAAAGTTTTAGAAGAGAAAACTTCTGTTTAGTACTATACTACAGCTGATCCTTCAACCTAAATAGTGATAAACTGCAGATTTGTCCTCTCGGTGAGATAGTTTTCTAAGCAATGAAATTTAGGTGTTCACAAACTCCAGGCCAAGCAGGTGCTTCTAAACTATGCAGTATCTGCTAGAAGACTGGAGAATTCTGTGGTCTAAAATAAAGAAAATCAACGAGCAATGAACAAAGCATCTAAATGTAGTATTCTTCTAAAATTCAAAAAATGAAATGTAGAGCCCTCATTTTCTCAAACTAAAGCTCTTTAAATCTTGAATCCCCTGCTTTTGCTGTTGACATTCAAATTGACTTTTTGCATTTCATAATAGTAGCTTCTGTCTTGCTTTCCACTTTATCTGCCAAATCCACTGCTGGGTCTTTCTGAGATGCACAGAAGTCACAAACAAAACTGACTGAAAATGCATATCTTATTTCAGTCATTTTGCTAAAGTACACAGTACTACCAGCAAAGTATTCATCAATGGCTCAATTTTCTGTCAAGTTTCAGTACTTCTTAGCTTTCAGCCATAATAATAATAGTAATAATAATAATGCTGTCCAATAAGTACTCAGAGAAAAACAAGGCAACTTCCCAGTCTTTTAGACAGGAAATTGCCATGCTGTTACCAGAGAAGGCTATTCTTTGCAAACAATCATCAGAAATGCCCTTAACCCACCACACCAGAGCTACAGCAATACCAAGGCTCCTTGTCTGCATGTTCTTCAACATCACTGTTCCTACAGGTTTGGTATGCTTTCTCTTACTTTCAAAGTTCATTCCTGCTTGTTGGAAAAATAACTAAACACAATAGGATCTTAAGCGAAATGCAAGTTGTGGGGAAGGAAAGGCTACACTTTCAGGCTCTGAGTTCCAGTCCTGAAGGAGCAGTATTCTACTTTATGATGTCCAGCAAATTTTTGAAGCTATGAAGAAACACCTGTTGGCATTCCAGTCACTAGCACTGTGCTTCTACCAACCTGTCCTCCATCATGAGCTCTTCAGACACAGAGCATTCTTTCTTGTGCAGCTAGAAATTGTATAGCCATCACAACTCTGCAGCAAAAAAAATGAACAGATAGAACTGGGATCAGAAATCACACATACTCTATTTTCACAGATGAATCAGGCCAAATTGTTGTCAGTCTCACCAGGCTACATCCAGATAATCCCATTGACCTGAGCAGAGCGTAACTGAGAAGAGAATTCAGCCTCAGCATGTATCCCTTATGGCTGTACCATAGTACATAATTATTGCTGTTTGTTATTTCTATTGCAGCAGAACCCACAGGACCAAAAAAGAATCAGGATCCCCACTGTGCTAGGTGCAATGCAAACATATAAGTAGTCATGCTGCCTGCACTAAAGAGCTTACAGCCATGTCTCTTAGGAGAACATTTCTTAGTCTAATAGACTTCTCTATTAAGAACTGTTAATTACTTAATTCTGCCTGTTAGCCTTTTTTTTTTTCCTCTGCTCAACTTCCTCAGTTTCTCTTGCCTAACCCTCAAGGACCATCCTTAATCATTTTCTTTCCTTCATGGTGTTGACAGCTTTCTACAAGCAATTATTATTTCCTCTTTTCTTCTTGATAGTCTCATCAGACTCTTTTCCCTCAGTTGCTTTCTGCTTTGCAATCTTTGTTGTTGTTGTTGTTGTTGTTGTTGAAAACAACCATTTGTCTTCATTATTTTCATTGCAACATCTTTAGATCATGATCATTCCTGAGTGGCTGAGTGTCACTACTTTTGTGCCTCTGCCCTGAACTATTATGTGACTTCCCATTCAGGACTCCCCAGAAGCACATTTACACTCTCTGTTGTTCCCTTTCTTTTTCTTTTAATATAAAAGAAATGGCTCATTGTCACACCACAGGTTTTCTTCAGTTATTGCAACCTAAATATCACGTCTTTCATTCGCTGAGTGTCTTTTTCAGATTACCTCTTTGCACCTCTTTCCAGAGGCATTAGATGATGTTTTGGTTTGGTTTGGTTTTTTTCCCCACTGTTCATTTCACTTTTTCCTGCTCATATTACTTAAGTCTCTGGCTTTGTGTAACTTCTCCATCGTTGCTGTGATTTGCACACTGAAATCTCAGCAGACCTCACCTGGAAGTCTGTTTCTGCATCTTCCAGACAAAGTGAACAGTTTATATACACCTTCAAGTGATCACAGTCTTGTAGAAGGTTTGACTCATATAACTCACATGTAACTGCAACTGCAGTGTTCCACTCAATAGAGAGCGTGAATCTCTACTTCATTTGTTTACTGCCAAGACTGTTATAAGATCCTGATGTAAGAGGATATTTTAAAATGGTGATAAATGCAATGCATAGGTTTCTTATTTCTTATGTGAAATTCTGTGCAGAAATCATGCTAGTCCATGAACAAGTTACCATCCTTTTAATCTAAAGTTCTTAATGAATACTTATCTGAGAAAAGAATCTCCAAATGCAAGTGCCTTCTGGTGCCACAATTCTTTAGACTAAAGTAGGGTAGCACAGTAATGTTGTATGTTTTAAGATTGGCTCAACTTTCTTCCCTCATTTGCGCTATTAGAAAAAGAATAGAAGATAATATTCAGTATGACAATGCTCGATATTAAGACAAAGACATGAAATTGTAATGATATTAGCAAGTGGGATATACTGTAACTAACCACCATTAACACTGGATGATCTAATTCATATATTAATTCAGCAACAACTCCAAACAAGAATAACTTCAGGACAGATAATCTTCCCCTTGGAATTCAGATTTTTCATCAAGTTACCTCAAGTTGAAGGAATCTTACCCTATAATCTAAACTAGTCACCTGAGCAGTAAAATCTTAAAATCTTCCTATGCAAAGACTTCAATATCAGCAAATCTAGAAATCTTTATCTGGAGTTCAGCTCTTCCCTTACATGGTAAATCAATTTACCTGCTACAGGGTAAAAATACTGACATAGATTATAACTCAGCTAATGTATGGTAATATTTAAGATACAATAACTTAGCCATGGTCTGACCTTTCAGACTTCTTTAGCTTCCAAACTGCCACAAATATCAGAGAAAACCAAAGCAATAGCCTGGTACATGAAAATTTGTTACAGTGCATAGAAATGGCAAAGATTGTGCCAAGACATTTTGTCCTAACCTGTAAAACTTCTAGGGGAGCACAAAATACTGTCTAGAGAGAAGTTTCACATTTCTTTACTTCAAACATTTGAAAGATGTCTATCTAAGCTCACTAAGTTCACCTTACTGACATTGGAGGTCAAATGGGCTTGTGTAGTTATGCCATCCACAGTCATTTATCTTAGTTCAAGATAAATAGTTCAAGTTTTCCAGTCAAATAATATTCCGAGTCTTTGCATACATCTGATCAAATTGTCCAGCTTACTTATCTTCTATCTTCCTTGCTTTTAAACAGTGTATTTATGGGTACCACACCAGTCCTTTCTACAAGAAGACTCGAGGAAGAGTGTCCTTCATTGCCGTGTCTCAGGCTCATTTGTTTTGTCAACAAACCAGAATGTTTTTGAAGCTGCTGTGTGAACCACAGGGAAGATGCTACAAACACAATAATGTATTATCTAGGGATCCATTTGAGGATAGTGAGGGAGTCAGATGTCACTGGGACATGAAGTTTCTTGTTTCTATGGTGAGGATGAGCAAAGGGAAATAATACATGGAAAACACACAGGTACAATCCCTCCCTCCCTTTCATTATTCTCTACAGCATTTATATCGAAATAGTATTTAAAATAATTGTTTAAACCTTATGAGTTTTAAAATGGCTTACTGCTGACAAATAGTGTCATATTCTTACCGTCTGTCTGCCTGCATTTCTAAAGCTTGTATTTGTGCAGTATCTGTTTTGGCACCTGCATATTGACAGTAATGGAGAGAGATAATTAACTGCAGAGAATGCGGAGGCAGTACGATATTCCCCATTGTCTCAAAAGCCTAGGTAGGTCAGACTTTATATAAACTGATCACCTCTGGGTGAGATGTGGAGAAGGTTACCACTTTTCAAAGTCCTTCTATGTTTGGCTTCTTCCCTGATGCTCCTGATTTTTTGCAATTTTTATCTCATTAATGAAAATAGCCAGGGAAAGAATGTAGCACTAAAAATACATATGTTGTGCCTTCTAACATCAATATTTTATATAAGAAATGTTTACTTTTTATACCTTTTGTTATAAATAGTTGGATTTTTTTAAGAAATGATGCTGTTTTCTTATTTCTGTTGGGCTCTACAACACCTTTGCTACTTTATGATTTTGAGTGTTCTTTTTTGAGTTTGCTTGTTTACAATGACATCTCAACTTCAGCCCCAGGAACATGGCCTAATAGAAAAATCTATTAGCCAAAATAATTTTGCAAAGGAATGAGCATCACTACGTAAACAAAAGTTTTGTAATCATAAGGCCGTATTTTTTTACTGCAGCATACATACTGTTAAACCCACCAACACTCTTTTCATTCAATGATCTGAGATCCTGTCATATAAAAATTAGTGTTTCTGGTGTTTGATATCTTCTGCACCAGAGTACTTTTCCTGTTAATTCTGTCTAATCATTTAGTGATGTGAAAAACTTTTTTTTTTTTTTCATCAGTAATGTAACCTTTTCTTGCCCTTGAATCATGTCTCAGATAATGTTCAGTTTTCTCTTGCACTTCTATAACAAAAGACAAACTATTCAAATTACAAACCAGACAATTCTTGATGATTCCAAAGCAAGTATTATTCTCAGCACTGACTCTCACTTTTCAGCACTGGTGTGACAGAGATGAAGAGTATTGTGAGAGCATCTTTTTTAGGTCTTGTCTCAGGGCAACAGACCATTTCTGTATATATCATATATCATGGGGAAGAACAAGGCAAGGGAAGGCAAGGGAAGGCAAGGGAAGGCAAGGGAAGGCAAGGGAAGGCAAGGGAAGGGAAGGGAAGGCAAGGCAAGGCAAGGGAAGGGAAGGGAAGGGAAGGGAAGGGAAGGGAAGGGAAGGGAAGGGAAGGGAAGGGAAGGGAAGGGAAGGGAAGGGAAGGGAAGGGAAGGGAAGGGAAGGGAAGGGAAGGGAAGGGAAGGGAAGGGAAGGGAAGGGAAGGGAAGGGAAGGGAAGGGAAGGGAAGGGAAGGGAAGGGAAGGGAAGGGAAGGGAAGGGAAGGGAAGGGAAGGGAAGGGAAGGGAAGGGAAGGGAATGTGCAGTGTAGTTCAATGTTTTGATTTTTATCTTTGGAATATCTCATGGTTTGACCTAGGTTATCTAGGAGTAAGGACCTTCTCTCTTCTGGTGACTGTTTGCATAATAACCTCATGAAGACCTATACCCACATCATCTCTTTTACTCCAGGTGCATAGAAATCTTCTTGGGGCTTAGATTTCCTGTGTTCTGAGCAGCTAGAGGGAAATGGGTATACTTAAAAAGAAGTTATGGGTTACTTATTTATTTATTTGGCTTTTTATTATTATTATTAATTTTTTTTCCTGGTGAGAAAACAGCTTGGACAAATAGTAGCTACCATTGCTTGGGAAACATAGAAATAATTTCACTGAAATCATGCAATCGTGTTCTATAATGCTAGGGAGATGGGATAGGACTTCTATAACTGAAAAAAAAAAAAAAGATTGCTGATTAGCTTTCAAGAGCCAAGGCCAAATTTGTTATTATTTCAATACTATTTTTTTTTTTAATCTCGTGGCTAAAATTCCCATTGGATTTGTACTTGGTTATAGATACAGTCTTTATCAATGCTAGGACACTGCATGACTTAGCCTTTCTTGACTTATTTATGTACTCTAAATATAGCAGTCATACATCAAATTAGAAATACATTTATAAATAATGTATGGAGGATGAATAATGGATTCTTAAATATCTTAATAAACGGCTAATCAATTGTTATGGAATTCAAGGGTCAAAGGTTAGTTCTAAACATGGTAAATAAACCACATGAGTAATAAGCTGTCCAGAAGCCATCATCCTGGAAAGTGTTTGTAACTACACAGAAAACCATTCATACCCATAACTTTCACAAAGCTAGATTTGGTTAATAGTGTAATAGGGAACAAAATGCAAAGCAGAGACATTTATTATATATGCTTTGGCAAGCAATTCATTCCATTTTTCAGTGGGTTCTAAAGTGGGCAAAAAACAATGAAAGCTTGAAAGTTGACAGTGAATATACGGATGCAGTTCTCCACAATATCATATTCTTATTTTTCAGTTATTTTGTGGAAGACATAGATGATTTACACATCTTTTATAAGAAATGTCTTAATATGTGAGTAGTGTGACAGGAAACATGGGTGTTTTTTCTGTTGTTACTACAGAGAATTTCTTCAAAGATCTATTTCCAAGCCCAATTTCCATGTGAGTAATTTCTTATTTTGCATGAAACTTGTTCTTTAGCGTATAGACTTGGTTTATACACAGACCTGGCGCTAATACTCAATATAAAAGACTCCTGAGCACCAAAATCATCCAATAAAATGTATTGCAGGGTTGCAGCCTGACCCCAGACTTAAATAGCACCTGAGTAGTTGAGTATCTAAGCAACATCTTACATGACCTTCCTGTAGATCAATATGATTTTCAATGTATTCTTGCCCAGTACTCATTGGTGACCTTCAAAGACCTGGTCTTTATTTGTGGATCTAATATGTTACACAGCACTGAATAACTATGCCTTAAGATTTCAGAAGAACTTGAAAACGAAAAGAAAAGCTAGATATACATCAGTTTATACAGCTTTTAGAAAAACTAAAATTTTGGAATTATGTTTGCTTGATCATTCTTCAATCTAAAAGAATAAAGCAACTATAAGAATAAACAACTTTCACCATGTTTTTAATAAGATGACAGAATCAATTCATTGCCCAGTCTTCTTTTCATTTTTTCTTAATTGCTGAGCTGCTTCTGAAACTCCTTAAAAACAGGGAAATCTTTAGGAGTGCTTCAATACATTAAATAATCCAAAGGAAAAACCTGAAAGGCAAATAAGTGTGTCAGCTAAACAGTTTAAGATCTCCAGCTTCAGTCTCTATTGGCAGCAATTACATTTTGAAGGAAAATGTTTTACAATTGTAATTACACATAATAGGAGGAATGTATTTTTTCCCTTTATCCTACTCCCATGGTGAGTCAATTTAATTTTTAAATACAAGAAGACATAATTGATTTTAGCCCTAGATTAGTACTGAAAATGATCTATATGTGCTTTCACTAATGGAACAGGAGAATTGGCATTCCTCAGGGACCTTAACCCAACCCCGTTCATGGCTACAATTATTAGACCCTGACAGGTTACCTAGTAGGAAGGGGGGGGGGGGGGGGGGGGGGGGGGGCACAGAATACCCTGCTGATTAACAATCTCATGGAATAATTAATGTTATGCTCTTCTCATTTAATTATGGATTATTCACAAATATATTATTACTACAGATGACAAAGGGAAGTGTCTGTGCAGAGTTTTGACTTCATCTATTTGGCATACAAGGCTTTTTGAAAAGGGTTTAGGGAAACTTCTCCTTTTGACTTATTTCTGGGAATATTTTAAACAAATGGAGGGATTTTACAATTTCATTAGAGTATAATTCAACACCCTCAGAAATAAAAAGATTTGCACTGATTTCAGTAGGATTATTTCAGGCTCAAATGCATAAGGATGCACTGCAATTTCAAGACTGTGTGTGTATTCACATGATTACAATAATGGGTTAACAATCAGCTATGATGTACCCTGTTCAGATTCTAATATGTTTTTCTTCCTGTCTGTCATAGTAGTTTATATCAATCAAAACATATCATCTTAAAGGGCATTATGAGACATGGGGAAAGGACTTTACACAGCATGCAATTTTTTATTTTTTATTTATTTTTTTCTGGCTGCAATAACCCCATTGTAGATGTCAAGTCATTTATTTTAAATAAAGTAAAAGTGAAGTAAATGGAAAAAATATTTGCAGTGTCTGGGAAATGCCAGCTCCCGTGGTTCACTGATCAGCCAGATTATTTATGGGTAATTTGACCCACCTCTAATTTCAAGTGACACCAGCACACATGGGCATATAGACTCAACTACCTTGTTTTAATAATGAAAGTGCATGTAATTATGCTGAATTCTTGTCCTTTTGGTGGAAAATGTGTTCTCCCATATCTCACCTGATCTGCAGCTTGACATTCATTTCCACTTGGATGGTTCCTCTGTTTCACACTTCATGGAATCATAGAACCATAAGGTTGGCAGAGACCTCTAATATCATTTAGTGCAACTGTCAAATCATCACCACCATGCCAACTAAATCATGTCCCTAAATGCCACACCTCCATGTTTCTTGAACACTCCTGAGAACAATGACTCTAGTACTTCCCTGGGCTTGTTCCAACACTTGATTGCCCTACTATTTTATATTCTTCATACAATCAAATTAAATTTTAGATTAAAATTTAGATATGTGAGCACCAGTGAGAAAAAAAAACAAAGTTGAGACTTTGAAGCATGGGAATTCAGAGTCAGACTCATTGCTCGGTATTTATTGTGACATACAATCTGGTTGTAGATCCTCAATTCTTTCCACCATCCAGAAAATAAAGTAGAAAAAGAGACTCTAAAAAAGGTGTGCAGTAGCCTTTCTAACTAAGCTGAGAGCTCAGGATGTTCAAGTCACTTTTTTATCTACTCTTTGATGCTGTGTTGGTTCATAAGTAGACAAACTCAAGTAGAGCCAAGCTGACTTCAAGCTAGACAGGGTTAGCACTTTGCTTAACTTGTAGACTACATTCTGCCTCTTTTCCCTGTATGTTCTTACACTGTTTGTTGTTTTTGAGCTGACTTGTCACTGACTTATTCGTAGAGAATATTTGTTTTCTTGCAGTACTTGCTGAACCATGCAAAAGTAACCACACAAATTTTTGTTCCTTCAGAGCAATGACGCCTGTTATTTGATGTTATTGACTACAACAACTTGAGAGTGAGCAACCCAACAGGATCTTGCCTATGACACATGAGAATCAGTATACCTGAAACTAAATAAAACAGCAAGTATCATCCTCCAGAGACATTCTACATAGTTGGCAAGAACAGATATGCAAAAAAAGCATGATATGCCAATGGCTAAAAATTGTTTTATACCAAGGGTAGATTCTACTTTGCAAGCAAATACTTTGTAATCAGAGTATTACATAGTACAGAAAGACATATTGCAATGATGCCTTACTGTATCAGGCAGTCACAGTGCTACACATGGCAGTGGAATTCAGAAATATCTTGTATGTTTATTATCTTGTTTTCTATCTTAAAATTTCTAAGACAAGTCCTCCATTCATTTCAGAACAGACATGAAAAAGATTCTCTAACCTGGGCTGGAGTATAGACAACAATGTTCTGACACACAGACAGCAGAAATTTGGGGATAAAAATAACATCACAAAGTTAGTCCCAATGTAATTATCTAAGATAACTGCAAAGAAATGCTCTCTTTGATGCACGTCTCTAGCTGTCTTTATCACTTCAGGTGTACTATGGGACATGTGCAGCTTCAGAAATGTTGACTCAATCATGCCTGACCTCCACAGAACAGAGGAGGAAAAGATGCAAGCAAAGATGTCCAAACCTTCAGTCTAGATAGTAGACAACAATTTGTGTCACTGTGTAAGACTATACAGCCTTGGCATATAATAGATCAGAGATTACTGCTTTGCATCCTTCAGTACTTCGAAGTCTCTTGAGGAATAGTCACTGCACATCTGCATTCACTCCACAGCATACACAGCAGCCAGTATGTTCAAGTCAGCAGGAGCCTGTGTTGGCTATCATTTAAACTCTACAACAGTTTCTTATTGTTTTTCCGTAAGTAACAGGAAGGCAATCCAGTGCATTCAATGAGCATTCCCTAATTTGAAGTAAAACATAAGAGGAGCAGTAGAATGTAGAATCAGATGAAGGAAGAAATTTCTAAACAACTAAATAACACCTCAATAAGGTCTACATTGTGGAAGATTTTAAGCTAGTTAATTTTTCAGTCTATTTATTTTGGTAAATGAAGTGAGAGATTGGATGGTTAGTTTAGTTGTTATTTTCCTTTCTTAAACAGTTTTTATCTCCCAGTTAAAGAAACATAGAGGAAATACAACCCTACTGCCACTCTTTTTTTTTTTTTTTTTGGTGTGTGTGTGTGTGAATGTGTGTGAGAGAGAGGGAAGTTGGTAACCACATTCTCAATTGATATAGCCTGAATTATTCTGCCTGAATAATAATTTCTTGGGGTAACCTTTTTCTTTTCATGGGGGGCTCTGAGCACCTGCCTTCCTAGCTGAATCTGCAGCTGTCTTAAAAAAAATAAAAAATAAAAAAAAAATCACTCTACAGAAAGCCAAATAAATTCTTGATAATATACACAGGGAAGAGCCAATGCTGCTCTCTCTATACCACCTGTGCCTTTGCACACAGCCCCTTCTGCTACACCTTCCAGAGAAAATGCAAGATTTATGTGGCATGTCAAGGCTGACCAGCAGAGTGCAGCAACTATTTGAGAGGAAGCACTCTCACATTGCTCCTTCTACCCCTTGCCTGGACAAAGAGGAGTCCCCTGAAGGCAGATTTCAAGCTGAGATACACACATACACACACATATGCCAGTTACCAGAACTAAAATCCATTAGTGAAGCACTTCCAAAGTGCAACGATAGCAAAGAAATGTAGTGTTCTTTATTACCTAATTGTATTAAGCAGTCTAGAAAAGAAAAAAGGTAATCAGCTGATTGTGCAAAAACAAGAGAAAACAGAAAATGATTGCATTTTCATATGTGCAAATAACAATGGAAAAGGGTAACTAGGCATCCTGTCAAGAAGCTGCACCTTCCAGGGGCATATTTATCGACTGATTATTTTATTATTATTGTTATAATGTAAAACTTTTTATAATTCCAACATGCTGAGACTGCAAGATCAGGGAGTCTCTTCACCTGGACTGTTTGTACAAGTTAACTCTGGGTTAAGTCTGTTGCATTCCTGATGAGCAGGATATCAAGCGTAGAAGAAATGCATTTTGAAAGCATAAGGTATATCAGACCATTGATTTCAGACAGCTTGTAGTAAAAAATGAGAATGGAGTAACCTAAAATTAAGCAGGCTACTGTCATCTTTTTATGTACCTGAAAATAGCAAAGTAAATAATTCACAAAGTTGGCTTTAGACTCATCCTGAACTCTATGTTTTGTCCTTCCTCGAAATAGAATACCACCATCCTACCTTTTAAGAAACTGTGTTTTGCAGCTCTAAGCTGAAACACAAACTTTATGTCTACAGAAAGTTGCTGGTTTGAAGAGTGATTCAGATCAATGCGCTCAACCTGATTTCCCAGAGCTGCATATATTGTGTGAAAAATAGTACATACTCAGCATGGCTCTCCAGAGTTACCTAGTACATCCTCCTAATAGTTTTATTTAGGATATGCGGGACCAAAGTCGGATCGTAAAGTTAAAAGCATCATCTTCCTTCATGTTTGTTTCACAATTGAGGATAATTAAACTATAATGACCAGGAGGAACATAGAGGTTTTTCAGCATATTACAACAAACCTGAAGCCCTTTAGCATCCCTCAGTGCATCATATAAATCAGCTGGTGGAAGCTGATTTATAGCTCTGAATGAAAGGACAGGAAATATTTGCATCTTTCAACTCAAAAAATTCAGCCTCTGAAATGTTTGAAAGAAAAGTAATTGTTTGGTATAAAAGTTTTATTATACGTTAAGATGTCTAGATTTTATCTTCTTAAATTACTTACTGGATATTGTTAACAGAGAAGAAGAAGATAAGATAATATGATAAGGCAGATAATAAGATAGTATAATAATATATATATAATATATATATAATAATAGTAAGATAATAAGGCAGAAGATACGAGAAAAATAGTTCAGGTCTCTAGACTAATCATTAACAATCCTTCTCCTTAAACTGGGGTGTTTCCTTTTTTGTTGTTTTTGCTTTTGTTTTTGTTTTTAATGATGGAATAATGTTGGTTAACTTCATCAATAAAATTTGAAGCTGAACTTTGTCAGAGCCCATCTGAAGATGTTTGTGTTCCAAATCCAAAGACTATCAAACAGCAACCTTGTAATCTTTCTCCCTACCTCTATGTAACTAGATCTTAGATCCACTGAAGGGTTTTATAGCAGTCATGTTACACTGCTACCTCAGGAAATAAAATTATTTTTCCATAATGTGCACAATTATATACAGCCACCATGTGAACGTTGAACTGATGTCAAAGAAAGCAATCTTTATTATGCCACCAGAAACATGTCTGCTATCAGGAACTACCACTCTTTCCCCTGTTTTATAGACTTGTTCTCTATGTCATTAGATCTGATAAGATGAAGGATTGGATTCCTTGTATTCCTCAAAAGAATCCTCGAGGAGTGTGTTGCCACCATCAGGCCAGAAATCTCAGAAATTTGGTCCACTGAGGCGATTTAGGAACCCTAAGTGTGAAAGGGTTTGTTTTAGACCAGTAGCCCTGGTTATTTTCTAGGAGCACAAAAGCCTTTGTTTAAAATTCAGTAAAGCCCTACTGAATTGGAATTCATCAAGCAACTTGCAATTATTCTTCACCTGGTACTATTGGAAATATTTTGTGGTTTCACCATCTGACCTCGTGATTACCCATTCAGTTTATTGCTAAGTAGAATTGCTTTCTGTTTGCCCATTGATGATTTTTAATTATAATCAGAACTCTGTCACAAGCTCTAAATCAATAAAGTGCCAGGAAACCTTAGAGGCTGAAAGAGGGAGAAATAATCATTAGATGTTATTAAAGTGATGACCAATAGAAGCACAATTCTTTGTACAATGGCCAATGTTTCAAGTGCTTATTGATTTGCTTTTATAACAGTTTTACTGCACTTGGGAAAGCTGGAAAGAAGGAAGAAAGGAAAGGACAGAAAATAAAAAGAAGCAGCAGCAGATCTGAAGTTGTTATTCCTGCCTTAGAAGACAAAAATACGCAGCACCTTCAGATGTTAACCTGTTCTTCTAAACCTTTAATAAAGAGCCACACTTTCTGAATCCATTTTATTTAATCATTTATGTTAAATATTTTATTTTAATATTCTCATTTCCTACCATAAGCTAAGGGAACATGACACTAGCCATAACGTGCCTGTTCCTTCCATGCAATGTAATAATTCTTCAAACAGCTTTACAATGGAAAAAAAAGAAAAAAAGAAAAAAAAAGTCTCCCATGTTTGATTTATGATAGTTTTATAAGGTGAAGTAATTACATTATCAGATATCCCTGATGTGCTTGAGCAATAAGGCACCTTCATAATAACATACAACATCTTATAATTACTGCAAGGCAATTGCACTCTTGGGGAAAGTGGGAGTCCAGGATACGTGTCTTGCCTATACAATACCCCCAAGGATGCCATTATCACTATATAAATAAATAAATGCAATTAAAAGAAGAAGAAGGAGGAGGAAAAAGCTGAAACTGACTAACACTGAGCTGTGTTATAATGAAATCCAAGATTTATAAGAAAGGGCAAAAGTGTACTTTCATGCTAGGATATGATATGACACTTCAGAATATCTAAGCAGCTATTTCAAATGAGCAGAGCTCTTTGCAGGAGTTAACCCATCTCCTCAGAAATCTCCTTGGACAATCAAAACCATTTTGTAAAAAAATCAGACAGGACTGAGAAGTGCATTAAAATTCTAGCATGCTTTCATAACTCAGAAAGCTATTTGAATGCATATTTCTAGGTGATTTAGCACTTGCATCACCCTTATTTTGAGGTTTCTCCCTCCTCCAAAATGTCTTTATAGATTTGTGACTGGAATCAAGAACATTTAATAAAGTTGCTACTATTGTTATTTATTTATTTATTTATCTATCTATTTATTTATTTATCTATTTATTTATTTATTTCCCATAAAGCATGAAGGAAAGAAATTAGGTTCTGCTCTACCAACAGCATTTAGAATATATATTTATCTCTTATTTAGTTAATTTTGTGTAAAATCAATTTAGACTGTTTTATGGCATCTGTTACATTCAGAGGTCTCTTCTACTATCCCCTAGTCTTTTATTGTTAAGAATTCTTTTTCTCTTTTTTTCTTCCAAGTCCTCTAAAGTTAAGTCTTAGTCTAATGACTAAGTTTATCAACATTTCAAGTATTATGAGCTGTTTGGGATTCCTCATATGGTGAAAAGTTAGAGCAGGTTTAATGGAGTGTGATCAAGATAGTCAATGGTCCTGAGTTACATGATCTGCAAAAAAGAAGTAGCTGGGCTTGTTTGTTTTAGAGAAGGGAATACAGAGAAAGTGTCTGAGATCAGCCCTTGTGATGGACGTTATGAGAGTGATGATTTTCTTTCCAGAGGAAAAATATAAGGGACAGCAGTCACAGGATGTAGTGTGGGAAGCACTAGAATGGTTGTCCAAACTGAATTAAATCCTCTGAGGATTCTCTTTTTTGTCCTATTCTTCTGACACTCTACATGTTTTTAGCTGAAGTAGAAAGCAGACAACATAGAAATTAACTCTCACCAGAAGTTCCTTGGTGTACTCTCTCAGCTGAAATGGAGTATGTCTTAAGTCTCTGTTTCCATTTTGCAATTAAACTCAAGTAGTTAATCAAATGAAATCATGTCTCAGCAGGAAGGCAGAAGTGGATAAATAGGCTGGAAGGGGGAGAGAGAATCCATAGCGTTACCTAGCAGTGTATGTGGTTTGAAATCACCCGGATAATCAGTAAATCAAAGAGGCTTGTCTGCTACAGTGCATCAGATAGAGCAGGCCATTAACTCACTCACAGTGACAAATGGGGATAGAAGTATTTCAGCTTCACATTTCACTCCTGAGGTGCATTTCACTGCTCTCTCCAGAGCCTCACAGTGTGTTTTGTTTCCCATCAGAACTTCCCTGACAAGTAGTACTAGAACCATTTCTACTTCAGGAAACTTACAGGCATCTCCGCCTAGTTTGTGGATGGCATCAGAGATTTAAAATAATACACTGCCAGTTACAAGTACCACAGCAACATATATGTATATATACACAGAACAAGCAATACACAAGCAATTGCTCACCGCTCACTGACTAATGCACAGCTAGTCCTTCAGAATCAACTGTGCATCCAGCCAACTCCCCATCAGTTTAAACCTTTATTTAGATGATGTTGTATGCTATGGAATACCCATTTGGTCAGTCTAGGTCAGCTGTACTGGTCCTTTCAATCCCCCTCACTGGCAGGACAATATGAAAAGCTCAGAAACAGAAACATCCTTGGCTCTAAAACCATCAGTGCATTATTGACACTGTTCTTCTCCTAACGCCAAAGCATAGCATCATACTAAGCACTATGAGAAAAAATTATCTCTATTCCAACCAGGACAATGATTGCAAAGTACAAACCATTTATGGAATACGTAGAGTATCCTCTATTCTCATTTTAGCTTTGAAGTCCAACTAGAGAAAGAATTCAGCTTGTTGGATAAGGTAGATAAACTCAGATAACAGCACATAGGTTTATGAATACGACTTAGACATTTAAACTTTTGTTATTGTCAAGGTTACAATGCAGTAGCTTCAACTAAAGCATCAAGTACCCTCTGAGCTGCTTTAGACCATGATTTGTGATCTACTGTTAATCACAGTCTCCTATAGATCCTGCGTAATGTCTGTCAGTTGGATCTCAGATGCATTTTGAATGGTTGTAGCTGTTGTGCGTGGAAGATAGAATCAAGTTCTAAAGTATTCCATGTAGTTTGGAGATCTAATCAATGTGATCTGAAATAGACATCTGTATTCAGTCAAGTGAACAACTCTAAGAACCATCAACTACAGCAGCTAGACTTCCAATGACTACAGAAAGGAACAGTACAACATGAACATTTCCAAATAATTGTACACAAATTCATATACAGTCTCCTAACCTGTATCATATTTATAAACTGAATCCCAACTTAGCTGACTCCTGAAAGTAGGTTTGAACCTCATTAGTTGTGTAGCTCTCAGTAAGAATGGAGCATAAGGCAGAACATTTCAGTTGTGTTACTTTTGCTCTTTTTGTTCCGGGAAATTGTTGTATGTGTACAAACAGTAGAATTTTGCTCATATGTAAGTAGTAAAAGAAAGATTTTTTTGCACTATTAATAGCTGCAGGCATTTAATTAGGCATTCATATCTATTGACAGTGACTATTTATAGTTATTTACTTGATTTTTTTCAAAATCTAACCTCTCTGATATTTGCATCAAACAGTATATCCATGTTCAAAAGAAGCACAAAATTGAAAGTTAAAGCTTGCATTTATCCAAAGTTATGCTCTGTTTCACCATTACAAGAACATAATTTCCTGTCCTGCAAATATACCATAAATTGTCTCTTTTGAATATGAAAAGTATTAAAACATATTTTCTTCTACAGTTTTCTTCTTTAAAGCCCTCATCTTCCACGTTCTTGAAATAAGGGGACCACATCATCAGTGGAGTAAAACACTCACTTTATTTTTCAGCTTCCTGCAAATTACTACAAAAAGGCCACCATAGGAAGCATAATTAAATCACTGAGTTGAATACATCCATTAATGAGCTTAATCGTGAAAGTATTTAGACATCTCAACTGACGAAGTTGAGGGAGGTGAAAATAGATACACTAGTGATACAACAGAATTAAATCTGCAGGAGTTTCATAGGATTAAAAAAAAAAACAAAACACTTTATAGTTGGAGATAAAGATTCTGAATTCAGTACTTGGTCATGGGATTATATACCAAATCAAAGTCAACATCTTAACAAGTAGAATGTTCACATTAAACTCTAATAAGAGTTTCAACCACAACATGAAATCTACAAGGCATCTTACTAAACCCTGGTAAAAACTTTTGTTGGAAGTATCATATGCCACTTACTTAACTATTTCAAATGGCGCCTATAGTTTCTATACTCTGGTTAATTTTTTTTAAACATATTTTTACTATTATAAAAAATAGGGTTTTACAAATAAAATATCTCATAAAAATTCCTTTTAAGAATGGTATATTACTATTAAACATTGCATAAAATTAATACCAATTAGATTCTATTAAATTTAATAGGTTTTGAGTTATTGAGTTTAATTCAATTTCAATAAATTTCAATTAAGCCTAATTTGTTTCCATTTTTTATTAATTCCTGTCACTATCAATGATCTTCAATTAATTCCATCTACTTGTGCTGCATTTTCAGGTAATTCCCCATTACTTTCAATTAGTTTCTATTAATTTCAAGGGGTTTTCATGACTGTTAACTGATTTCATAAGAAACAAATGTCCTTTTTTTAATGTAGGTTTGTCCTATTACCGCTTGCCCTCCTGTCATCAATAGTTAATTTGAGGCCAGATCCTCATATGATGCACACTAACATAGTCCCAGTAGCGTCAGTCTTGCAATATTAAGAACAGTTAAGAAATCTGTTATTTCCTGAAAACTAAAGAATTTGAGAGGACTAAAAGCCAGGTGATTCAAAAGAGTGACAAATGTTCCTTAGTTGCATTCTGTTACATGAACCAGAAGGCTAGTCAACTCAAGGGTGTGTATAGTTTTGGGGAATCCTCTTGCATCCCTCTAGGGAAACCTGTATCCGATGCTCTTTTTCTTCCCTGAAGAGCCTGCATACCAACACACTGGCATGCAAAATGAACAGAAAGAATTAGAGATTTATATGCAGTCAAAGGGCCATGTTCTCATCACAACCACAGAGACGTGGTGATCTCTCATGACTAGAATGCTGTCATGCATGGCTATGTACTTTTTTGGAAAGACAGACCAGCAAGGTGAGGTAGTGTAGTTGTTCTTCATGTGAGAGAACAACCAGAATGTATTGAGCTCTGCTTAGGGATGAATGATGAACAAGGGGAAAGCTTATGGTTGAGAATTAAGGGGCAGAATGATACAGATGACACTAGTGTGGGTGTTTAGTACTGAATCAGGAGAAGGAAGTGGATAAGAACTTCTACAGACAGCTGAAAATAGCTGCAGGATAGGGGAAGTGGTTCATATGGAGATTTCAATTAGCGTGATATTTGCTGGAAAACAAACACTCAATTCTGAACTTCTCAAGAATCTGCTTGAAATCATCCAATGGGTTAGAACACTGAAAAGCAAGAAAGATTGGAAAATTTGGTTGAATTCAAGCACCTCGGAAGAGGAGGAATAGGTCAAAGTTCATCCAGCCGTTCCTGATGCATGCAAATCCATGGGCCCTAATGGGATGCACCCGTGAGTGCTGAGGGAGCTGGCAGAAGTGATTGCCAAAGCACTCTCTATCATATCTGAAAGGTCTTGGAGAATGGAAGAAGTTCTTGTAGGTTAGAGAAAAGCCAGTGTCACTCTTGTCTTCAACTAGGGTAAGAAGGAAATGGGCAACCTCACCTCCATTCCTGGGAAGGTGATGGTATAACTTATTTTGGATATAACCTCCAAGGAAGAGGTCATCATGAATAGTCAACATGGAGTCACCAAGTAGAAACTATGCTTAACCAATGCCATGTCTGCCTGTGTAGATGAAGGGAGAGCAGTCAATGTTTTTTTATCTTGACTTCAGCAAAACTTTTGACACTTTCCAATAACATTCTTTCAGGTAAGAGGCATGGGATAGATGAGTGGACAGTGAGGTGTATTGAGAACTGGATGACTCATACAGCTGGGGAGGAGCAAACACATTATTTAGTACAGGTTAGGGGAAGACTTGCTGGAAGGGAGTGATATGGAGGATTACATGGTTGTCATGGTGAAAAACATGTTGGCTATAAGCTAGTAGTTTGTCCTTTTGGCCAAGAACGCCAACGATATTTTGAGATACCTTAAAACATGGTCAGCAGTCAAGAAAGGTGATCTTCCCCCTCTACTCTGCCCTAGTGAGGCCGTATCTGGAGTATTGTGTTCAGTTCTGGTCTTTCCTGTTACAGAAAGGCAGGGAACTGCTGGAGAGAGTCCAGGAGATGGCTACAAAACCAATTAGGGGCTTGCTGCATTCCCTTTGTGAAGAAGGGATGAGTAATCTGGAGCTGTTCAGCCTGGAGAAGAGAAGGATGAGAGGCGATTGTATCAATTCTTATGAATATCTGAAGAGTGGGTGTCAAGTTTATGGACCAGGCTCTTTTCAACAGTATCCAGTGACAGGACAGGGAACAACACATCTGGCAGTTGCAAAATTTTAAACTCTACAAAAGATTTTTATTTTATTATGTTGAATATGAAGTTAAATATCCCTTTTATCATTCTTTTCAAATGTGATTTATAAGAAATATTAGGAGGTTTTACAACCTAGAAGCAAAAGTTCCTAAACATTCAAAATAAAGTGAAATGTGTAGTATTGTTTAATACCTGAAATATGTATTTTTATGCTCTGCTGGATGGGACTTTCTTTTAGCCATAAACCACCTGTGCTGTAATATCAAAACTGGAGGGATGAGGCAAAGCTGTTCAGAATCATGAGAGGATCCATATTTAACTTCACTGAATTTTTGCAGAAGGTTCGGTAGAACAAGCAGCTGATTAATTATACCAAAACAGTTCTACCCGAAGTTTTTTCTCATAGTGTCAGAATTTGTTAGGAATGAAATAATAGAACTCTGTTTACAGAAGCTGAAAGGGGAAATGATAAAAATACTTTTCTGGAGTAGTGAATTCAAGGGAAGTAATGGCATATTTATATATGCACATCACTGCTGAAAATGAGTTCTCCTGCTTTGTCCAGATCAGGTAGATTTGTCTCCAAGTTTCCTTACCAATAACTATTCCTTTTTGTGGTCTGATTCCATGCTTACTTCAGAATGCACAAATCCTAAACATGGAGAGGATTGCAAAATAATTGTATTTACTGGAAATTTGTCTTTCTGTCCAAATGTAGTTATAACATTGGCCTGCAACTGAGGAACAGTGAACTAGGAATCACAGTGAAAAATTCTGCTTTTGAATATGTTTCTGCCAGAAACAAAACAAATCAAACCTAGCAAGTTTTGGAAGAAATTCATTAAATATGAAAACAAAAAGAGGAAAAATAACATTAAGCAGTGCTATGTCAGCTGACCCTAAGGAAGCTGATGGATTTTACTGAGTATACAATGGTTTGGAAAAAACTATATACATTTACATTGTAAAATCCCATATACAAATGTACTTTGGGCTTAAAATCACATGTGTTGGCTGCAGTACTAATATTGGTTCAAGAAAATTATGCCTTGGCTTCACTAAATGCGCATATCTATTTCAGTTAGACCATTCTAATTTGGCAACTGATACTGTATTATTTATTCCGTGGCATAGATCAAGTTATATAAAATTAATGGTTGAATTTCATTCATATGGACCGAATTAAAATGTGTTGGTCGGAATGGAAAAGAAAAAGACAGAAAGAGAGCTGGGTTTGATTACATTTATGTTTGTTCTAGTATCAGAGCAGCAGAGTGATGAACCAAGTACTGGCTGACTTAATGTATATTAAAAAAAAAAAAAAAAAAGGCATTGGTATATTTTTTCTTATAAAAGTTTTCATTTACCAATATATTGTTTTTCACAGATGCCAGTTTTATTATTATTATTAGTTTATATATATATATATATATATTTAATGTCCTAATATATTTATGGATTTTCAATGTCAGAAGTTTATTTTTTTATTAAGCAAGCACTTTTCTGGGAAATAGCCAGTATGACCTAGTTCTACTGCTCCTGTCTGTACAAAACAGCCTTGCATGTCAAATGGAATTTTGTACTGTTTAATCATGACCATGTGTGAACCTCAAAAATCTCCTACAATTACATGTATTCACATACCTGAAGAGAAGGTGCTTCCTCAGGCTCTACATGCGCACTGTGAGCACTCAGTGTGTGTCTCAAACTCAACCAAGGTAATGTTGCACTTCACCTTGTGAGTTCTGGCTGTATCTTCAAAGAATGACACATCTGCTTATCCACTCCCTTACCTCCTGGCATTGGTAACTATATTGAAATGTGAGTAGGCAAGCAACTGCCAAATTTATGATATAAAACATACCCTCCAACTGATGGACACCACAGGTCCACAGGTCCACCTGATGAGCAAATAACTGCTAATAGCAAACCAACATTTGAGCCAGCTCTGTTGACTTCTAAGACAAATTTAAATTTTTTCTTCACAATTTCCAAAAATCCCAGTTCAATGTACCTGCGCTATTGGAAATATCATACAGAGGATCTTTGTTCTGCACAAACAACAGCTACAGCAAAACTCATGGAAGCAGGAGACAGAAGTTTCTTGGCTACTGCTCCACGTTATGATATTTGCTTCTGGAACATATCAAAATGACTGTAAGCCTCAGCACTTTCAGAACAAAATGTAAAACATTCTTTCATTGACCTTGCTTTCCCACAATAACACCACATAAAATAACAGAGCAAGGAAAAAAATGCAGAGAGCTTTATGAGTGCACTTTAATAAATCAATAGAGGAGTTAGATACCATAGTGGTAGCTGTTGTATAAATACCGAGACAGGAAGATCCTGTCCTGGAAAATTAGAATAGGTGATTCCTGAATCTGTTGCTGTCCAGTTTCACTTAAATTAGGGGAAAGTCAGCATTATTTTTTCTCCACCAGGAGAAGAAAGTCTAGTTGCTATTAGAAACAAATTTATATGAAATATATATGAAAACTAAAAGTATGTATTGCATGTAGGTTATCACAAGAGAGGAGAGGAACAATCACATCCTTCAACATGTTAGACATGCTTCTCCTGATGCAGTACATAATATAATTACTTGTATAGGCTACAAATGTGCATTGTCTGCTTATGCTCAGTTTTTGTCCACCCTCAAGCTCTTCTCTGTATCCCCCAAGTTATTTTTTGTTATACAAAAAATACTGCATATATGGCTAAAATCACTGCTTGTGAGCTAACAGTTAAAAACTGATCATCATATAAGGTCTGCAGAACCCATTACATGGAGTACAGCAAATGCATTGCATTTGTAGTGCACAAGATGCCCGCTTTTAACTGTGCAAAGAAAAGGTGAAATGGATGCCACCTCTGTGTGCAGACTCAGAAGAACAGCCTCTCCTTCAAGAGACGGGTTCATAAAACAGCACTCTGTTAAGCTGATGAGAAGGGATTCCAGGAAGCAATATGTTAAGGAAGACAAGTAATGTGAAGAGGGGGAAATACAGAATGTGATTTCTGGTGTGTACAGTGGCATGGAGAAGATGAATCTTACACATAAGCTAGTCAGAGAGATACGGGAAGGTCAAAAGCCAAATAGAGTAAGGAATACTTTTACTGCAACAAAGTGGGTGATGATTTCAGAAAAGTTTTAAGAGGATTGCATTGGAAAATAGTACAGCTGTAATAGTATGTCACTGGGAAAAGTAGCTGTGAAGAATTGAATGTAATTGAAAGGTGGGAATACAACTGCAGTGAATGGAAGTGAGAAAGAAAAATGAAGCTTAGACAGAAGATCTCTAGGAATGGATTAGACAAAGTCTATCATTCCAGGCTGAAAGATGAAAGGACAGAAAAATCTAGTCTGGTGCTTAATTGCCACTGTCACAGCTGGTGAATTATTAACAAGTAAATGAGGAAATTGAGTAAATCCTTTCTCTGTTTTAGTCAGTTCCCATTTCTGACACTCACTGGTGAAATGTAGAACTTCTTTCCCCTTCCTTATGCAATGACTGGCAGTGCATTGAGGTTTGATGGTTTCCTTTAGATTTGCCAGAGTCTCTCCCAGGGCTCTTTTTGGTTGAAATTTTCCCACCACAAACTTCCACATTATGGAGAACTTTCTTGCTGATGACATATCTGCAACAGTCACTCCATTCCTTCCACAGGCTAACCCAAGCTTAATGATCATAGTCACTACCACTGTAAGGACCTAAAGGCAGTTTCCCAAAGCAAAGCATAATGATGTTAAGAACTGGTTGCTACCCACAGGCCATAATGTTGAGTTAATGTTGCTAACTTTCTTGTGATGCTAACATCACAAAGAAGAAAAGTAGATCATAGAATCACAGACTCAGAATCATTAAGATTGGAAAAGACTTCTATGATCATCTAGTCCAACTCTCTATCTACTGCTAATGTTTCCCATTAAATAATGCTTCTATGTACATCTACATGTTTCTTGAACACGTCCAGGGACAATGGTTCTACCACTTCCCTGTGCACCCTATTCCAATGTCTGACCACTCTTTCTGTGAAGAGATTCTTCCTAATATCCAATCAGAACCACTCATGATGCAACTTGAGGCTATTCCTTCTAGTTCTACCATTAGTTACCTGGGAGAGAAGGCCAGTACCCATCTCAATACAGTGTCTTTCAGGAAGTAGTAGAGACCTATAAGGCCTCCTCTGAGCCTCCTCCAAAAAAACCCCAGTTCCCTCAGCAGCTCCACATGAGACTTGAGTTCCAGAATCTTCACCAGCTTATTTGCCTTTCTCTGGAGATGCTCACAGTTCTTAATGTCTTTCTTGTAGAGTAATTTGTACAGAACTCAAGGTTCAGGCTTACCACATCAGACTATGGGAGAAAATCATCTCTCTGGTCTTGCTGGCTATACTATTTCTGATACAAGCCAGAATGCTATTGAAATTCTTGGCCATTTGGGCATACTTCTGGCTTATTTTCAGCCAAGTATTGACCAACATGCTCAGATCCATTTCCTCTGCATAGCTTGCTAGCTACTCTGTGCCAGGTCTGTAGAGTTGCATGAGGTTGTTGTGATCAAAGCACCTGATCTTGTTGAACTTCATTGCATTGTCCTCAGACCATCGATTTAACATTTCCAAATGTCTTTTAATGGCTTTCATGTTCCCAGATAGATTGACACTTTCTCTCAGCTTAGTGTCACCTGCTTGCTCACTGAGGGTGCACTCAGTCTCCCCATCCAGATCATCAATAAAGATACTGAACAGGGCTGTCCCCAGTACTGATCCCTAAGGAATACATCTCATGACTGGATGCCAACTGGATTTAACTCCATTCACTACCACCCTGTCAAACTGGCCATTCAGCCAGCTCTTTACTTGTTAAAGAATATATCTCTTCAAGACACAGGCTGCCAGTTTCTGAGGATAATATTGTGAGAGACAGTGTTAAAGGCTTTTCTGAAGTTTAGGTAGACTTCACCACTTGCCTTTCCCTCATCCACCAAGCACGGCTTCTGGTTATAGGCAGAGATCAGGTTGATTAGGAAGGATCTGCTTTTTATGATCTCATGCTGGCTAGGTTCGATTCTTTATCTGTTCTACATATGCCATGTGATCTCACTCAAGATAAGTGTTCCATAAGTTCCATAGTTTTCCCTGGCACCAAGGTCAGGCTGACAGGCCTGTAGTTTCCCAGACCCTCCTTATGACAGCTCTCATAGATGAGCATCACATTAGCAAGCAGTCAGTCATTTGGAATCTTTTTCATTGATCAGAATCACTGATAGGTCACGGAAAGTGGCTTGGCAATCATGTCTTCCAGCTCCCTCAACACCCTGAGTGAGATCTCTTCTGGCCCTATGAACATGTGATAGTCCAGGTGGAGTAGTGTGTTTCCATCTGAATCGTGGGGGGATTTATTCTGCTCTCTAGCCCAGACATGATGGATACCTATCAGGTTTTGATGGGAAGAGGCTCAAGCATGCAATAGTTTCCTCCTCACCCTCAACCACTGCAGAGTGATCAAATAAAATCTCTATCATGTAATATGTCTTACAAGACTGAAAAATCCTGCTCCATTCCCTATTTCCATAGTTATAATTTGACCATTTGTCCTACATGAGATTAGGAAATAGGTGTTGTCCTTTTTTGTTGTTGTTGTTAATGGAGGAAAGGTAAAAACCAAAATCATATTTTTGAAAGTTTTCAAAAGAAGAATATTTTTGTGTAAACACAGAAAAGATTCAATCACATTAAATATATTCCATCTACAGTTTATTATACACATTTTATTCAAAACCACTTTGCCTTAGTAAGTATTTTCCATAAACATTTACAGATTATTTTAGCCTTAGCTGTAGGGCTATACATCCCTGCTGCCATAAGCCTCATATATACATCATATGTTTGGCAAAAGTTTTGCAAGGAGAAACTGGTCCATGAGGTAATAACATATGCAGAAAAAGAGAAATCTGCAGAGTCTACTACTGCACAAAGGCAACCAGAATAGACCACACACACATACCAAAAAAAAAAAAAAAAAAAAAAGCAGAACTAGATTTAGAGAGCATGTTAGGCATGATAAGATTCTGACTGGTGCACAAATATGGATACAATTAACAGTTATAAGATCAACACTAACACTCATGGATCAACAAACATAAAAAGGAGGAATCAGAGGATCTGCTGCTGCTCTGTCTGGCCTTTGGGATCTGTTCCAGATCGTGAATGCTATGTGTTTTCCTCAGAAGAACAGAACAGAGCCCTGAAGCAGTCTCTATCTGATTATGCCGACTGGAAAAAAACCATTGCTTTTGTCAGCTTCAACTTTTTAGTGTTTTTTCTTTTCTTCTCACCAGCTCTGAAAACAGTTGTTTGCTCTCTTCCCTAGTCTAAAACAGAAGTTGCTTCATTCAACATAATATCATATCTCTGTCCGTCATGTGATAAAAGTCTAACACACTCTTGCTCCTTAGAGAGGAGGAAAAATATCTGTTGGCCTTGTTTACCTTGCTCTTACACCAGGACATGACTATTAGTATCAGAGTATTACTCTTTTTCTTAACAGCAATGATCATGTGTAAGAAAAAAAAAGGAAGAATTAGCCCAGTATTGTTCATCTGTTGTGTCATTACACTAATACAAAAATAACGTGAGGAGTAGAGAAAGCAGGCAGAGGTTCAGGAATTCAGACTTTCCTTGGGCGTCAGTGAGAATATTGAGAATAATTGTGGCTATTGCAGTTAGCTTACACTGAGACTGAGGAACATTGTTCTCGGCTAACTACCCTTGTTGATTCAAGATGGCTCTATGCTCTAAAGCTCTCCTGCAAATGGACTAGTCCACTTCATCTGCTCATAGCCAACTCAAATGCCTGAATCCTGTGGAACAGATAAAACTCCTTCATAAAACTGATACCTGTCTGCAGATCCATATGAAATCAGTATCCTATTAATCATCTGTACTTACTGTTGTAACACATTAAAAAATTATTTCACTTGGAAGACATGGAAAACCTGAAGCTAGAAATTCACCTCCATTTCACATGAAGATATCAATCCAGACCAACATTTATCAGCTCTTTGAGGATGAGATCAGATCAACATGCCTCCTGAAGACCAAGAAGCATTTTGACAACACATGTATATCTTACATTTTAGGTGCTCTTGTGAGGAACCAGGACTTGAACTTGATGATCCTTATAAGTCCTTTCTAACTTGGAATATTCATGAAACTATAATAATACCACAGTTTCAGAAACTGTTTGTATCCTAGCTCTTGTCTCTTTCCTGACTCAGTTACATCATAGGAACACCACTTTCCGTTTTTATTCATCATGCAGGAGTTTTGTGCTTGCTGTGTGGAGCAAACACGAGAGGGCAGCACTGGCCCAGGCATTGCGTACTGTGGCAAAATGGGCATTTGTGGGCAGTGGTAGTCACAGGGGCTTGTGGATGCCTCATGTCCTCCAGTATCAGGAAGACTTGTGGATCTCCATAGTCAATATCATATGGTGAAGAAATATACTGCTCCATGGAACAGGTACAGCTACTTTGTGAGAGGTTTACAAGTCGTTCCTGCAAGGAGCATGTTGTCTTGGTCTGATTGCTACACATAATCTCTCGTCTTAAACATATTTAAGTGGTAAGGAAACAAAGAGCAGGAGAGAATCATTTATTTTTTGCAGTGGAAGTAACTGGTAACTAACACAGCATTCCTGTGAACACCACTATCACCACCGTTCTTCACGGTATTCACATGAGATCTGACAATGGAACAACATTTGTAGCTGCCAAATCTTATACAAACTGGAGATTGCCACGATTCTCCTGCACTTCTGAACTGGGTAGCAAAATGGCTGAAAGCATTTCATTTCAGTTCTCCTAATGCAAGGTAATGCTCTTGGGGAAACAACAACCCTAAGTACTACCTCACACACAGATGGTTCCAAATGTGCAGCACTGTTGTTGTGTTTCATTCATGTATCTCAAATAGTTCATTCAATTCTGAACTGAGACTCAGAAAGTATAGAGTTGAACTGGAAAAAAGAGACATGACAAGGATGGTCAAAGGTACAGAAGACTTTCCAGAAAATGAAATGTCACTGAGTTTATAAATAAGGTCTATGGAATCAGGAATGGTTTGAAGAAAGTGAAGAGGGGAGGTAATTCAGTTTTTCCCTGTTCGTCAGCAAGGTGCCCAAGGAAATAGTCAGACAAGAAATTCAGAAGTTATATTTTGTTTGTAGGTGTCCTAGGTTTTTTTTTTTTTTTTTTTAATTCTTCACATTGACCTGTGAATCTCATTTCCACATAGTTTTCCACCATACAAAAATTATCTGTGCATTCAAAGAAGATGTTAGACATCCACAGATCTAGGAGTTATTAAGAACAGCAGTTGATCTCCAGTCTCCAGCTTAGTATTACTTGTATTATCTGCATCTGAAAAGTGCAAAGTTGTCCCTGAGGATCATTATGGCCTCTCCACGCACCCCAAGATTGTTCTTGCGGTCTTTTGGGAATCTGAGGAACAATGCCTTGACTCACATTTTTCATTGTGCAGTTTGATCCACCGTGAGAGTACACCTAGTTATAGGAAAAAAAAAAGAAAAAAGAAAACAAAAAAAAAAAAAGCTCAACCAATACTATGATTAGTTTATTGTATTAATTATAGTTCAAATTCTGATGTTTTACTTCTCATGCAAATCATCTAGTTCTGCAAAAAAACCCTATGACCAATTGTAAATATAATCTGCATTAATGATTATGCTCATTTACATACAGATACTTCTTTTGCTTCCTTCCCTCAGGGGCAAACAATCTGTTCTCACAAGTTTGGGGTTGGCTTGCACCTTACTCTCTAAGTAAAACAAATTCTCTCTCCTTTCCTCTTATTTCTTTCTTATCTGGTACCAGACTTTTTTAGAGGCAGATATTAAATTCTTTTTTACCATAGTTCTACCTTGTCTGACTTCTTTTCTGTCTTTCCCTGTATAAATTCACTTTTCATGTTTCATGAATATTTGAATAAGCCCTACAATATGTAATAGCATCAACAAAAAGGATTTAATGCCCTTTATCTCTCTAATATGCATTAAAGCTTTCATCATTACAAAAAAAAAAAAAAAAAAAAAAAAAAAAAAAAAAAAAAAGTAAAAGACTTACAGGCAATATGGAAAGCTCTAGGTAAAAAGCAAATTGCCTCTTTCTTTATCTACCCCTTCATTCTCTGAATAGTATCAAAATGACCTAAATCATAAATTTTAGTAAGATGAGATTGACAAGCACTTTGGTTCATTTAAGGCACTCCTCTGAGTCAAAAATGAAATTTCTCAATTCAAGTAGAACAGAATCTTTAAATACATTATTATTATTATTATTATTATTATTATTATTATTATTATTATTATTATTATTTTAGTTTGAAAAGTGAAAAAAAAAATCTTCGTGGTCAAATTAGTCTGACACTCCCAAATCCTTTTCTTCAAGGCTGCTTTTAAGCCATTCTCTGTCCAGCCTGTCCCTATGCTTTATTGGATTATACCACTACCAAGACATACTGGGAACAGGGATTCAAGAATTCAACTGAAGATTAAATCTACTGTCATAGGACAGTGCTCTGGATCACTACAGCTATTGTCAAACACTCATCACAGTGGAAATAAAGTCTTTTAGAGTGATGAGGCTTGATCCTAGCCATAGTGGTGTTACTTCAACAGCTACATTGAAGGTGAGTACAATTAAAATGCAGTTCAACTACAGTAATTCAAAATTTTTAATTTTTTTCCCAATTTGAGAAGGTTATGAAGTTCATGTGATTTTCACATGCTGTTTAAAATTTGTCTGAAGGATATTATATGAGGCTGTATTGAGGGATGGGCTTTTATTAAATGACTGTTTCTGTCTTTCCATTTCGTCCCAGTGGTACCAGATATTTTGTTGATTTTTCATTATTTCAGATTACATGCAAATGCATTTAATGAGACATTCCTCCACAAATAAGCATCTCACAGAGTAAGAGCAGCATCACTTGTGTAGATATTCAATCATCAATACTGAGGCATGTGCTCACGCCTCAGTCCATTGTAGAACATGTACAGGAACAAAGTCGTATGCAAGAACAAAGCAAGAAGTGACCCACTTCACAGACAACACAAGCAGAACAGTCACTGGTCACACAAGACTATGCAAATATAGGAAGAAAATCCTATTTGGCTAATATCCACCTATAAATTTTAACCACCAAACAACCCCTTCTTTTCCATTAGAGGGTATAGTCATCACCTCTGCAAAGCAAGAGTGTCAATGGAGGCACTAAAAAGAGACCAGCTGAGATTCCCTTCTGTTTCCTTCACAAGTGTGATGTTGTGAAAAAACTACAGGCAGTGTGTGCTGGTGCTTGAACAGAACTAACAACACCATGAATTAAAATGTAGCATTCATTTTAGCTCTTAGGCTGGAAGTCATCACATAAAGAGGAAACCTGCAATGATAAATGGACTCCCCCTGTGAAAATTACTGTGACAAGGGGAGAGAATATTAAAACTTGGTGGTGGTTTGGGATAGCATAGTCAAAATAGGACACAGCCTGGCCAGTCATACAAACCATAGACTCATTTTCAGGTCATCTCTAATCTGTACTGCATATCTTCTGTGGGGTATTATTAGTTCATGATAATCACACTCCCTGCAGTTCCTTTACTGCTATTATAAAAATGCTTTTATGTTGGGTAGATGTGTTATTTATTATGTGCTAAGAGGAAATGAAGTCGGTAGTTCTGAATGTTGAACAGCAGTTGGAGCTGAGCTGCACAGTTTCAGATCCCCAAAACTCCGTCTCCTGTTTCATAATAATAATAATGGTGATTTATTCTCTACGTTATTAAGATGTCTGAATGAATCCATGCAGATATTTGGGCCAATATTTTATTTCTGTTATCTCACATGGAGTGTAGTAGCAAAGGTTGACATTTTCTTTCTTTGCATCTATATCTGTTTCTCTATATCTTTATTTCTCTTACTTTTGCTCTTTCTTTTTTTTTTTTCTTTTATCTTTGTTTTACTGTCTTACATTTCTTTCCTCTTTTTTCTTTCTTTGTCTCTTTCTCTTCTTACTCACTTTTCACACTTTCCCCATGTTTACTATGACAAATTATCCTATTGTTTATGTTGTCATTCTTACAATCATACACCATATAAAGTAATCAACATGTTATGTGACAGTTAAATACAATGTTTTGAATTCATCCTGTTTAATTTTATGCTTATGAGGGACCATATTGGTACCATTCTGCCTACCATATAAAAACTCCACCATTTTCCCTGTTTTGGATGCATGTCTACTCCCAAAATTACAACAAAGTGATGGAAGAAGCATCTTCCTATCCCACTTCTATGCAAAATTTATGATAGTTTACATAATACTGAAATTTGCAAAAGAGGGCCCAGACAGAATTGCAGTGACTTAATACTGTCTTATCTGCAGCAAATGATCTGATGGAGACATCATTAATTAGGTGAGAGATAAAGCTAAGCATTCACTGATTTATACCTGTTCCCAAGTCCACTTTGAATTCATTCTTAAGGAGAAAGTTTGTATTTAATACTGTATGAGTCCAGTTAAAAACATTTCTCATACGAATAATGTAATCTGTTGTAAATTGTGCTTACTTCCTTCGTATTTCTGGAAGTGCTCTGATGGAACTCAATAAAAATAGGACTTCATCTGTGAAAGGCAAGACATTTTTCAGACCAAGTTTTTATAACAGCTATGGTCCTATACTGTTTTCTGAGTATTGAAAATCTGTATTGAGATTAATGGATTAAAATCACAGAATCAGAATAGCCCAGGTTGGAAGGGACCTCAAGGATCATCAAGCTCCAACCCCTCCCTGTCACAGGCAGGGCCACCAAAGTCCTCATTTAATACTAGATCAGGTTGCCCAGGGCCCCATCCAATCTGGCCTTGAACACCTCCAGAGACAGAGCATCCACAGACTCTCTGGGCAGCCTGTTGCAGAACCTCACCACTCCCTTGGTAAAGAAATTCCTCCTGACATTCAACCTAAACCTTCCCTCCTTCAAATTAAGGTACTGCCTTTAGGTACTGGAAGACTTCAGTGGGGTCACCCTGCAGCCTTCTTGTCTCCAGGCTGAATAAGCCCAGCTCCCTCAGCCTGTCTTCACAGGGGAAGTGCTCTAGTTCTCTCATCACTTCTGTGGCTCTCTGGACCCTCTCCAAAAGGTCTCTGTCTTTCTTGTCCTGGGGGCTCCACACTTGGATGCAGTATTGCAGATGGGACCTCACTAGAGCAGAGTAGAGGGGGACAATCACCTCCCTGTCCCAGCTGACCACCTGTCTTCTGATGGAGCCCAGGATGCCGTTTGCTTTCCAAGCTGCAAGAGCACACGAGCACACTGCTGGCTCATGTTCAGTTTTTCATCCGTCAGGACCCCCCGGTCCTTCTCCACAGGGCTGCTGTCAAGGACCAGTCCTTCCAGTCTGTATGGATACCTGGGATTCCTCTAGCCCAAGTGCAAAGCCTTGCACTTTGCTATGTTGAATCTCATTAGGTTGACCCAGGCCCACCTTTCAAGCCTGTTGATGTCCCTCTGAGTGGCATCCCTTCCTTCCACTGTTTCAAATGCACCACTTAGCTTGGTGTCATCATCAAATTTGCTGAGAGAGCAATCGATTCTGTCATCGCTGTCACTGATAAAGATGTTAAAGAGCACAGATCCCAAGACAGAGCCCTGGGGGACGCCGCTCATTGCTGGCCTCCACCTGGACATAGAACCATTGATGACCACCGTCTGTCTGCAGCCTTTTAACCAATTTCTTATCCATCAAGTCATCCACCCATCAAATCCACATCCCTCACCAATCCTCATCCACACCCAAGGATGTGGTGGGGGACCATGTCAGATGCCTTGCTCAATTTCAGGTAAATGACATCAGTCGCCTTCCATTTGTCCACCAATGCCATCACTCCATCATAGAAGGCCACCAGATTGGTTAAGCATGACCTTCCCCTGGTGAAGCTGTGCTGGCTGTCTTGGGTCACACGCTCATTCCTCATGTGATCAAGCCATTCACCCCAAAGGAGCTGTTTCACAATCTTCCCAGGCAGAGGTGAGACTCTCTGGCCTGTAGTTCCCCGGGTCCTCCTTGCTCCCTGTTCTGTAAATGAAAGTGACGTGACCCTTCCTCCAATCATTCAGGACCTCACCTGACAGCCATGACTTTTCAAATGTGATGGAGAATGGCTTGGAAATCACCTCAGCCAGCTCCTTCAGAACCCTAGGATGCCCGCCATCTGGCCCCATAGGCTTGTATGCATTCAGTCTCATGAGGCTCTGCCCTTACAGTGTGGGAGGGGATTTACTGCCCCAGTTCCCACCTAGAGGTTTAGGGATGTGGGGCTTAGGGACATGAAAAATATTGTCCTTTCATCCAATGATGAAATGCGCCATCAACTACTTCACTGTGCTCCTCTCCTCTCCTCTCCTCTCCTCTCCTCTCCTCTCCTCTCCTCTCCTCTCCTCTCCTCTCCTCTCCTCTCCTCTCCTCTCCTCTCCTCTCCTCTCCTCTCCTCTCCTCTCCTCTCCTCTCCTCTCCTCTCCTCTCCTCTCCTCTCCTCTCCTCTCCTCTCCTCTCCTCTCCTCTCCTCTCCTCTCCTCTCCTCTCCTCTCCTCTCCTCTCCTCTCCTCTCCTCTCCTCTCCCCATATGAGAAATGTTTTTAACTGGACTCATACAGTATTAAATGCAAACTTTCTCCTTAAGAATGAATTCAAAGTGGACTTGGGAACAGGTATAAATCAGTGAATGCTTAGCTTTATCTCTCACCTAATTAATGATGTCTCCATCAGATCATTTGCTGCAGATAAGACAATATTAAGTCACTGCAATTCTGTCTGGGCCCTCTTTTGCAAATTTCAGTATTATGTAAACTATCATAAATTTTGCATAGAAGTGGGATAGGAAGATGCTTCTTCCATCACTTTGTTGTAATTTTGGGAGTAGACATGCATCCAAAACAGGGAAAATGGTGGAGTTTTTATATGGTAGGCAGAATGGTACCAATATGGTCCCTCATAAGCATAAAATTAAACAGGATGAATTCAAAACATTGTATTTAACTGTCACATAACATGTTAATTACTTTATATGGTGCATGATTGTAAGAATGACAACATAAACAATAGGATAATTTGTCATAGTAAACATGGGGAAAGTGTGAAAAGTGAGTAAGAAGAGAAAGAGACAAAGAAAGAAAAAAGAGGAAAGAAATGTAAGACAGTAAAACAAAGATAAAAGAAAAAAAAAAAGAAAAGATTCAGTAAAAGATTCTCTCTGCAATGGATGGCTGCAAACTCTTCAGGAAAGATAGGCAAGGAAGGTGGTGGTGTGGCTCTCTACGTGAGGGAATGCTTTTACGCTACTGAGATTATGACTGGGGACGATAACGTTGAATCCCTATGGGTAAAGATCAGAGGAAGGGCTGACAAGACAGGCACCCTGGTGGGCGTCTGTTATAGACCTCCAAATCAGGATGAAGAGACAGACAAGGTATTCTATAAGCAGCTGGCATGAGCTGCACAGTCGCCTGCCCTTGTCCTCATGGGGGACTTTAACTTCCCTGACATATGCTAGGAGTACAGCACAGCACAGAAGAAGCAGTCTAGGAGGTTTCTGGAATGCGTAGAGGACAACTTCCTGATACAGCTGGTCAGAGAGCCCACGAGAGGAACTGCCCCACTAGACCTGCTGTTCACAAACAGGGAAGGTCTGGTGGGAGATGTGGAGGTTGGAGGCTGTCTTGGACAGAGTGACCATGAAATGATAGATTTCTTGATTCATGGTGGAGCCTGGAGGGAGAATAGTAAAATTGCTACCTTGGACTTCAGGAGTGCGGACTTTGAATTGTTCAAGGGACTAATAGGGGGAGTCCCCTGGCATTCAGTCTTAGCAAGTAAAGGGGTCCAAGAGAGCTGGTTGCTCTTCAAGAAGGAAGTCTTAAGGGCGCAGGAGCAGGCAGTCCCCCTGAGCTGCAAAATGAGCCGGTGGGGAAGAAGACCGGCGTGGATGAATAGGGAGCTATTCTTGAGGCTCCGGGAGAAAAAGAGAATCTACCGCCTGTGGAAAGAGGGACAGGCCACTCAGAATGAATACAAGGAAGTCGTTAGGATGTGCAGAGGTGAAATCAGAAAGGCAAAAGCCCAGCTTGAATTTAACCTAGCTGCTGGGGTGAAAAGGAATAAGAAACTCTTTTATAAATACATTAACAGTAAGAGGAGGACAAAGGAGAATATCCACTCTTTGCTGGATGAGGCTGGGAATGTGACCACTGAGGATAAGGAAAAGGCAGAGGTTCTGAATGCCTTCTTTACGTCTGTCTTTAAAAGTCAGACCAGTTATCCCCAGGATACTCCTCTCTCTGACCTGGTAATCTCGGCTGGGGAGCACACTAACCCCCCTGTGATTCTGGAAGAAACAGTCAGAGACCTACTATTCTAACTGGACTGCCACAAGTCGATGGGGCCAGATGAGATCCACCTGAGAGTGCTGAGGGAACTGGCGGAGGTGATAGTCGAGCCGCTTTCCATCATCTGTCAGCGCTTCTTGTTGACTGGTGAGGTCCCAGAAGACTGGAGGCTTGCCATTGTGACTCCCATTTACAAGAAAGTTCATAAGGAGGATCCGGGGAACTACAGGCCTGTTAGCCTGACCTCAGTGCCAGGGAAGGTTATGGAGCAGATTGTCTTGAGGGAGATCATGCGCCATGTGCAGGATGACCAGGGGATCAGGCCTAGCCAGCATGAGTTCGTGAAGGGCAGGTCCTGTTTGATCAACCTGATCTCCTTCTATGATCTAGTGACTCATCTGGTGGATGAGGGAAAGGCTGTTGATGTGGTCTACCTAGACTTCAGCAAAGCCTTTGATACTGTCTCCCACAGCATTCTCCTGCAGAAGCTGGCAGCCCGAGGCTTGGATGGGTACACTCTTGACTGGGTGAGGAGCTGGCTGGAGGGCTGGGCACAGAGAGTGGTGGTGAATGGAGTTAAATCCAGCTGGTGACCGGTCGTGAGTGGTGTTCCCCAGGGGTCGGTGCTGGGGCCTGTCCTCTTCAATATCTTTATTGATGACCTCGATGAGGGCATCAAATGCTCCCTCAGTAAATTCGCAGATGACACCAAATTGGCTGGAAGTATGGATCTGCCTGGGGGTAGTGAGGCCATACAGAGGGATCTGGACAGGCTGGAGAGCTGGGCTGAAGCCAATGGGATGAATCACAGAATCACAGAATCACAGAATCACAGAATTGTAGGGGTTGGAAGGGACCTCCAGAGATCATTGAGTCCAACCCCCCTGCCAAAGCAGGTTCCCTACACCAGGTCGCACAGGTAGGCATCCAGGCAGGTCTTGAACATCTCCAGAGAAGGAGACTCCACCACCTCCCTGGGCAGCCTGTTCCAGTGCTCCGTCACCCTCACTGTAAAGAAGTTCTTGCGCATGTTTGTGCAGAACTTCCTATGCTCCAGTTTCTGGCCGTTTCCCCTTGTCCTGTCTCCACTCACCACTGAAAACAGTCCAGCCTCACCATTCTGCCCCCCACACCTTAGATATTTATAGAGCTGGATCAGGTCCCCTCTCAGTCTCCTTTTCTCAAGGCTGAACAGACCCAGTTCACTCAGCCTTTCTTCATAGGGGAGATGCTCCAGGCCCTTCACCATCTTCGTGGCCCTCCGCTGGACTCTTTCCAAGAGATCCCTGTCTGTTTTGTACTGGGGAGCCCAGAACTGGACGCAGTACTCCAGATGAGGTCTTACCAGGGCAGAGTAGAGGGGGAGGATCACCTCCTTTGACCTGCTGGCCACGCTCTTTTTAATGCACCCCAGGATGCCATTGGCCCTCTTGGCCACAAGGGCACACTGCTGGCTCATGACCAACCTGTCGTTCACCAGGACACCCAGGTCCCTCTCCGCAGAGCTCCCCTCCAGCAGGTCATCCCCCAACCTGTACTGGTGCATGGAATTATTCCTCCCCAGATGCAAGACTTTACACTTGCTTTTGTTAAACCTCATCCGGTTTTTTTTTGCCCAGCTCTCCAGCCTGTCCAGGTCTTGCTGAATGGCAACACAGCCTTCAGGCGTGTCAGCCAATCCTCCCAACTTCGTATCATTAGCAAACTTGCTGAGGGTGGCCACTATCCCCTCATCAAGGTCATTGATGAAGATGTTGAACAAGACCAGACCCAGCACCGACCCCTGAGGAACACCGCTAGTTACGGGCCTCCAACCGGACTCTGCACCACCAACAACAACCCTCTGTGCTCTGCCAGTCAGCCAGTTCTCAACCCACCTCACTGTCCACTCATCTATCCCACACTTCCTCAGCTTTGTTATTAGGATGTCATGGGGGACAGTATCAAATACCTTGCTGAAATCAAGGTAGACTACATCCACTGCTCTCCCCCTATCCACCCAACCAGAGACAACATCATAGAAGGCTGCCAGGTTGGTCAAGCACGACCTCCCCTTTGTGAACCCGTGCTGACTACTCCTGATAACCTCCTCTTCTTCCAGTTGTCTGGAGATGACATCCAATACAAGCTGTTCCATCACCTTTCCAAGGACAGAGGTGAGGCTGACTGGCCTATAATTGCCTGGGTCTTCCTTCTTGCCTTTTTTGAAGACTGGAGTGACATTGGCTATCCTCCAGTCTTCAGGCACCTTCCCCGTTCTCCAAGTCCTCTCAAAGATGACAGAAAGCGGTTCAGCAATCACCTTTGCCAGCTCCCTCAGCACCCGTGGATGAATCCCATCGGGTCCCATGGATTTGTGAACATTGGTGTTGCCTAGGTGCTCCTGGACCACCTCTTCCCTGACAGAAGGGAGGTCTTCCATTCCCCAGATCCTCTCACTAACCTCCAGGGTCTCAGATTCCCAAAGGGGAGCTTTTTCACTGAAAACAGAAGCAAAGAAGGCATTCAGTATCTCCGCTTTCTCAGCATCCCCCATTACCAGAACACCCCCATCACTTAGCAGGGGAGCCACATTCTCCCTAGTCTTCCTTTTACTGTTAATGTACTTGAAAAAACCTTTTTTATTATCCTTTATCCCCTTTGCCAGATTTAATTCCAGGCGGGCTTTAGCCTTCCTCGTCACATCCCTGCAGACCCTGACAACATTCCTGTATTCTTCCCAAGTGGTCAGACCCTTTTTCCACATTTCATAGGCCCTCTTCTTTCCCTTGAGTTTGCACATGAGCTCCTTGCTCATCCACACAGGTCTCCTGCCACCCTTTCCTGATTTCTTCCTCACAGGGACACACCGATCCTGAGCTTGGAAGAAGAGCTGCTTAAATGCTGACCAGCTCTCACAGGCCCCCTTGCCTTCCAACACCCTAGCCCATGAGACAGCTCCAAGTAGGTCCCGGAAGAGATCGAAGTTGGCTCTCCTAAAGTCCAGGATAGCAATCCTACTTTTTGCTTTATTCTTCCACTCAGGATCTTGAACTCCACCATCTCGTGGTCACTACAACCCAAGCTGCCCCTGACCTTTACTTCCCTGACAAGCCCTTCTCTATTAGTGAGAATAAGGTCCAGCAGTACCCCTCTCCTTGTCGATTCCTCAACCACCTGCATCAGGAAGTTGTCTTCAACACATTGCAGGAAATGTCTGGACCGCGCATGCCTGGCCACATTGCTTTTCCAGCAAATATCTGGATAATTGAAGTCCCCCATAAGCACCAGTGCCTGGGATTGTGACGCTGCTTCCAATTGCTTGTGGAAGGCCTCATCAACCTCCTCCTCCTGATCAGGGGGCCTGTAGCACACTCCCACAACGGTGTCAGCCATGAGTTTCAACAAGGCCAAATGCCAGGTCCTGCACTTTGGCTACAACAACCCCAGGCGACGCTACAGGCTTGGGGCAGTGTGGCTGGAGAACTGCGTAGAGGAAATGGACCTGGGGGTATTGATTGATGCTCGGCTGAACATGAGCCGACAGTGTGCCCAGGTGGCCAAGAAGGACAATGGCATCCTGGCTTGCATCAGAAACAGCGTTGCAAGCAGGTGCAGAGAGGTGATTGTTCCCCTATATTCAGCACTCGTGAGGCCACACCTCAAGTACTGTGTCCAGTTTTGGGCCCCTCACTGCAAGAAAGATATTTAAGCCCTGGAACGTGTTCAAAGGAGGGCAACAAAGCTGGTGAGGGGTCTGGAATGCAGGCCGTATGAGGAGAGGCTGAAGGAGCTGGGAATGTTCAGGCTGGAGAAGAGGAGGCTCAGGGGAGACCTCATTGCTCTCTATAACTTCCTGAAGGGAGGTTGCAGTGAGCTGGGGGTCGGCCTCTTCTCTCGTGTCATTAGTGACAGGACCAGAGGGAATGGTTTCAAGCTACGGCAGGGGAGATTCAGGCTGGATATTATGAAGTATTACTTTTCAGAAAGGGTGGTCAGGCACTGGAATGGACTGCCCAGGGAGGTGGTGGAGTCACCGAGCTTGGGGATGTTCAAGGAAAGGCTGGATGTTGTGTTGAGGGACATGGTTTAGTGGGAGCTATTGGGAATAGGTGAACGGTTGGACTGGATGATCTTTTAGGTCTTTTCCAACCTTGGTGATTCTATGATTCTATGATTCTATGATTCTGTTATTGTGCTCTTTGTATCCATTATAGTTTCTATGGAAATAAATAGAAGGCATTACTTTTGGAGTGACCCACATATTTTGGGAATGACAAACAATTTGCTAACTCAGGATCACTCAGTATTAAACCATTACTGTTTGCCTCCTTATTCCTTTGCAAAAGTTTGTCATGTAAACTGTGCAAATGGACCTGTACTGAGAACATAACACCTGCGGCTCGAATTTGTAGAAAAACATAGACTGAGAATGTGGATTACACTGAACTTAAGGTCTACATCAGAACATAACTTCTGAAGCTAAATGCAATAAATATTGTAGTACTTAACACACAAACTACATTGTACTCATGAAAAAAAACACACATCAACATCAAACAGAAATATCATTTTCCAGTGGCTTGTAAGAATAAATAAATGGTGAAAATTAAAAGAAATATAGCTTAGACACTGGCTAGCAGTGATGATACTATCTGCAAAATTTCAGTTTAGGTTTCTTACTTTTTTACGGCTGAATGATGTTCATTAGTTTCATGTAAAGAATGTCACATATGACAGAAAATGCTACATTATCATTAGAATTATTGTGATCTGGGATCTTCATATTCTGTTAGGGTTAGGGTTATGGTCATAATGTAGAAAGAAGATGCAGAAGGAAGAGAAAACAAAAACCATGCAAAGCAAAACACAGCATGCAAACAAACAGACATAACTGAAAAACTTGATATTCCATTTTTCACGGGATTCAAGTGGACTAATCAGTTGAAAAATGGAATATCAAGTTTGTCAGTTATGTACATTCGAACAGTGCTTATATAGCAATTATAACCTTTGGAAAAACATGTTGCAGTTGCAACTGTCTTTGCACTGTGTGAGCCTGTTGATATTTTTGCAAAGATGTATGGGAGAAACTTGTCTTTCTGTTACTCCAGAACATCGGAAATGTCATTGACATTCTTTCTTTCTCTCTTTAAAAATAAAAATAAATAAAAATAAAAATAAAAATAAAAATAAAAATAAAAATAAAAATAATTTATTTATTTATCCTTGCCTTTATTACTTTCTACTTTCCTACTCTTTATAAATTTATATTGCTCTTTTCATATAAGAACATAAAAACAGGATTGGAAAGAAATGTTTTCAAAGGGATGGGAAGAACAGCATCTCATCAGGAAATGTAACAAAAATCTGATGCACTAAAACAGAAACTTGGATTTGCTAAGAGAAGGCAAGGGGCTGAGAATAGAAACCATGTAAACGTATAGACATAAACATGCACCTGATTAAAGAAGTAGTCAGGGAATAAATTTAAGAGGTGATATTAAATTGGTGAGAGCATATGCATGGCAAAGGAAATTGAATTTAAGCAGTGAATATTGCTAAGGACCTGAATTTTCATACCTGCATTAGACTACTTAGTTCACATATTCCTGTTTAATGTATTACACCAGAATCACTTTTTCATAAATTGATCTCAAAGTCAGATAGAGACAGAATACTCCAATTGCTTACTGTAAGCTTGTTTTAAAGATCTTTCTCTTGTCTTTTTTCTTTTCCCTTTTCTTTCCCCATCTACTTTTCTGTTGTTGTTGATGTTGTTAATATAATGCCTTCACTTGAGCATAGTTGACATGTAAAAAATGCTGGTGTGTAAAGAAAGAATCCATAGGGGAGTCATATTCTATAGAATACTTTCTCTTATTGCCAACTTTTATGTAGGACATAGTGTTGAAATAAAAATATAACAGCTCTCTTGTTGAAGCTCACACTGGTAACCATAGCCTGTTAAAGAAGGCAAGAAGCCATCAGATAAATATCTAAGTCTTTATGAGGAAAGGGCTGAAAACACAAAGGCTGCATTTCCTGGACACTTTTTTTTCAGTTGGCTGATACTTTTCCTACAGCAAATGACACATGAAAGGAGAAATTGATGTTCTGGGTTGAAAAGAGTTGGAAAGTCAAGCCAACACTTTCAAGCAGAATTACATGTATCTAAATCTATGTCTTGACTTCCAGTTAGGACCTTTCAGGTTCAGTGCAACACAGAAGATGTTAGGAAAACCACAGTATTTGTCAAATGGATATTGCACCCAATGTTGTCTTAATTCCATGCATAAAACAGCTGTGTTTCTGCATGTATTTATGGTGGGTTTTTTTGTTCTTATACTCACTGTCTCTGAAAAATCTCTCACACTATCTCATGGTTTTCATAGGTCAGACTGATAAAATATTGGATTCTTCAAGATTCTCTCATTGCAATTGGCATGACCAAGTGTTCAGGTGGACAACAAGCTGGACACAAGGCAACAGTGTGTGCTTGCTGCCAAGAAGGCCAACAGTATCCAGGGCTGCATCAACAGAAGGGCGGCAGCAGGGAAAAAGGGGATGATCCCCCTTTGCTCTCCCCTCATGAGGTCCCATCTAAAGTACTGTATCCAGGCCTGATCCCCAGCACAAGAAGGATGCCAAGCTGTTGGAGAGAATCCAGAGGTGGATCACAAAGATGCTGAGACAATAGCAGCACCTCTCTTTAAAGAATGGTTGAGGAAGCTGGCCTTCTTCAACTTGGAGAAGACTCCAAGGAGACCTCACTGTAGACTTCCAGCAATTCAAGTGGTTTATGAGCAGGAGTGAGACTGTTTTTTTACATAGGTGGATAGTGATAGGACAATGAGAAACTAGAAAAAGAGAGATTTGGCTGAGATATTAGGCAGAAATTTTTTTTTTAGATAACAATGAGGTACTGCCATTTCTGCTCATAGAAGGTGTGGGTCCTCCACCCCACGACGTGCACAAGGCCAGGTTGAATGAGGTCCTGGGTAGCCTGACCTGGTGAGAAATAATCAGCCAGTAGCAGAGGTTGGGAGTCAGATCTGGAAGGTCCTTTCCAACCCAAGCCTTTCTATCACTCCATGAACAAGCCATCCTCATGTGTTAATGTAGCATGTAATTCAGCACTGCTGTTTTTGTTTTAATGTCGTTTGGATATTCACTTAACAGTTTTCTAAGTTCGCTGGTTATGACTTCTTTTTGTATAACAAAAAAAAAAAATTGGAAACACATGCTTGTGTCTGCAGTATAATAAAGTAAAAGCAATCATAACTAAAATCAGAAGAGAAATTACAAGTTGTTCACTTTTTTTAAAATATATATTATTCTACAAGAATATTATTTCATAAAAATATATTTTAGAATATTATTTGCAGCCTTATATCCTCATCTGTGTGCAAAGATGCCTCAATGCACATTTCCACATTAGAAAATTAGAATGAAATATTTCCATGCTTATGAGATCTTTGACATGTAATAATCAGACCAGCAAAGATTTAAGCTTTTGTTTTCTGTTAACGTACAGTAAAAGAAATAAAATGATCCTTGTGTATGATTCCTGTGTATAAACTCTTGTAGCTGCTATTGAACCAGCAGTAGGTTCTCCAATCTTCTGTTAAAATATCAATAGTATTTTTCAGCACTTAAATTGAGCAGTAATTTTATTTAAGGATGCACCTAGACACCACTTTTCTTCGAATAATCTCTTGTTGCTAAAAATGAAAGCCATTCAAATGAGTGTGTGATTGAAACAGGGACAGGGAAAGGGAAAAAATCAATAGAACATTTTTCAGGGTACTATCTTTTCTTCTGAAAAGAAACCATTAATAACATGCTTAGAGTAAAAGCAGCTGCTTGTTCAAAGTGCATTCAAGGGTTAGCTGAAAGGATGACGATGGTCTCTACACAGCCTCCCTGGAGAGAGAGTTTGCCAAGATTTAAAAACTCAACCTCAAACTCTGGACAAAAGCCTTTCATTGACATTTTAAATATTCTTATCTAATATTAGACTGTGAATTAGGGCTGAAATGCCTTCATATTTTTGCTCCTTATGAAATGCAGTGTGGATCAGTGAATGAGATAGTGAAACCTATGTACAGACAAAACACTGCAGGATGTATCCTTGAGGATAGTAGATGCCATGGTAAAGTTAATTGATATGGCCCTCGACCATTATGGGCATATAATGCAGTTCTTGTGAAACTGAGCACTGGATTAACATAGGCAGAAATTTAGAGTATCTTGACACAAACTCAAGCTAGATGTTGGAATAAGATCAGATCTGGGATAACTATCTATCTTACTTCCAAGTGTTACTACACGTGCTTGTGATGCAGGACATGCTTCATACTAGAATACATAAATGGTCAACAACAATATGATTAATCTCAGAGATTACCTCTGAAACTGGAGATCCTTTTTTCTTTCTCATAGACTGACACTCCTGTTTGTGTAATTTTTAATCAATCATTTTTTATTTATACAGTTGAGGAAACTATATAGTTTTCAGAAAAATAAGGACAGGATATAGGGCATAAATTTAAGGGAAACAAATATACCTCAGGGTAGATGACCAAAGACCTAAGCACCATACTAAGATACTCTATAACCTAGCTACTATATTTTATGGAAACTATATAGTTAGCCTATCACCTTTCAATTATTGTTGTTAACTTTATTACTGATGACTAAAGTAGCTCTTTCTAAAGATCCTATTTCCAGAACTTGATTGGTTGGAGGAGAGTCAGTATTTCTGACATCAGTGTCTCAGAACTACATTCATCTAATTTCAACTCATCAAGGTCTCCAGAAATATTTTAAAATTAATTTAAATTTAAATCCGAATTTTTCTTGGTCTCTTCTAGAGTCACTGCAAAGTGACAGATGCCTACAGAGAACAATCTAGAACTTAAGTTTATTATGAACAGATCAAATTTTATGGTTTGTAACTTTTTTGATCAAAGAGGCCTGTATGGAATACCAGACTAAGTAATTATAGCTGCTTCTTTCTGCCTTGGACTATTAGGTCCTACACGCATATTGAAGGAAGAAACCCATCTGAGTCCAAAAACCTCACAGCTAAGAACAGTGATAACACAATAATCAAAAACTTCCTTCAGAAACAGAGGGAGAAAGCTCAGTTTCTTCTTCCATCTCACATACTATCAAAAATTGATTTTGATCAAGGGAAGAAAAAGCAGTGTTGGGAAGGAGTTGCTTGCTTGTGGCTCTAAACTGAATTCTAAAGCTCCTTCACTGGGAAATCTCAGCATAAAAATACACTCTATAATGGCTTATATTACTCTAAAATCAGAAACAATAACTGAAATATTCAGTCAATCTTCCATGCTTTTTTTTTTCTTCTTCTTCTTGATCTCAGCCCTTCCATCTGCAATTCTGTAGATTTTGTAATTTACATCACAGCAATAAAATTTTTGGTGGTATCCTTCATAGCAAGGGATTAGTGTGGGCACCCGGGATGCCATATCTCATTGATTATTATATTTCTGAGTTTCTATTCTGAGGAGATACTTTTTCATATAATCTGCTGGGTTGATAGATGAGTAGATGACGTTACTGAAATGGGCTATCCACTGCCCCTTTTCATCATAGTTATAGCTATGGACTAGCAGGAGCCCCTGTGGAAATGAATGTTGGAAATCATAATGGCACTCTGAACAGTGTAATTTTATTTAGGGAAATGCTATTCAAGACATAAAATAAGGTGATACAATAAAAAGAAGGACACAACTGGAAGCTTTAATATTATTTTTTAAATAAGGATCCTTATTGTTTTCGATAAGAATCCAGATGGCACTTTTATATTCTAGATTTTACCTCCATTTGCTCTGATTTCATCCGAAGATTAATATGAGATGTTCATTTCAAAGAGAGAGATTATTAGAGTGATTAAAATCTCTTTTGTTATGTGTAAGCAGAAGAAGCAGTTATTAATACTGAGAAATATATTATACTCTTCTCCCCTCTGCTTTGATTTCTCATGAAAGCCACTCTGATCAGAAAGTAGACTTTCCTGGAATACCATTATGAGTTGTTACAATTTTTTACAATTATCTTTGGGAACAATCAATTATATAATTTTTTGGTTTTGTTTGTTTCTGTTTTTGTTTTTTAACTCAAAGTAGTATTCTCCTTCTTGAACAGATGGGAAAAAATCCCTGAAAAATTAAGATTTTAGGGTTTTAGCTTACCCAGAGTATCTACCTGCCCCTTATTAGTGCTTTACAAATAATATTTATTATAAGAACTATAATTCACCCTATCCTTGTAAAGGAAGTTCTACCATCCCTGTTTCATGAAGGAAAATGGAAATACTGGACTACTGAGTTTACTCAAAGAAAAGAGGATGTCCATGGCATAAGATAAAATTTCCTTTTCCCAGCTGCCCATTAAGTACACCTGTAGTGGCTGATTTTCAAGTGAACGTACGCATTTAGAAATTCTGAATACTTTGACACCTTTTTTTAGTAAATTGAACAGGTTATGCATAAACAAACCAATCAACCAACCAACCAAAAAAAAATACTGATGTCTACCAGAGATTTTTCCATTCATTCAAAGACTTTTCAATTCAGTCCTTAAATTACACCCACTGAGCACACAGTTCTTGTTGTAGTCGGCATTAGAGCACATCAACTATATAGGCAAAAAAAAGAATGTTGTAACACAAGTCTTGTGAAACTGGGATACACCAGAGAAGGCAAAAATTCTCTTCTGTGGCCAGTTATGATTATTTGAATTTTGTACATGACCTGAATAATGACTCAGGTGCTGAACTGTATTGCAGGTGACGGAGAAGGATTTGGGACCATGTTGGGATTAACATATTTCACTGAAATTTTGGAGTGAAGTACCTTCAGGATGAGGGTCTGTTACTTAACAGACTTCCCAGGCTGAAATAAAAATATATTTATATCCTGTTTTTGAGTCTGTACCCTTCATCAGACCTGCCACAGAGCAGAGAATAACAGACGAAACACTCCTGATTTTGTAGATCTCTACCAGGAGTTTTCAGAAAGTAAGGCTGGAAAAATATATAACATACAGCAAAAGATTATTACAGCCAAAATCCTTGAGACAAAGTAGTGCGAGACTCAACAATTTTTGTTATTGTTGTTGTTATTCATTAGTCAAAATATGTTCATTTAGCTCAATTTATTTCCAGCATTAAAATGAGGGAATATAATGACTGTAACCACAGTATGTACCATTTAGCTAAGTTCATAACCTGAGCAACATCTTCACTGTAAAAAAATAGTATCCTTTGTTTATTGTTGGAGTAATTATTCTGGAGCAAAAAGGCAATACGAGGAAAGCAGAAAGCAAAGCTATGAACAAACACAGAATATGAAGTGAAAAAGATCATCTGCAGGGCTTGGATGAAAAGGAAGAAGGAAAGGAGGAAAATGTGGGAGGTTCTTTATTTTGTAAGAATATATGGTGAAAAAGGAGGAACTGAATAACCTTGATCATAAAAAAAAGCCCAGAGATCTGATAATGATAAAGTAGAATGAAATCTAATCCAAAAGAGAAGATGAAGAAAGAAGGAGATCAGAGAGAAAGTAGGAAAGGAGAAAAAGAGCAAAAGACAGCACTCTTTCAGAAATCTCCTATCTTCTTGTTTGGCATACGCACATTCTAGTGTCTGTAATGATTCTTCACCAGCAACCACCAATGGATATAATTCTTTGTCATCTATATTACATCTGAATGAAGCTGAGCTAGTTCACTGATGATATTTATTGCAGGAGGGCATCAAGATCCTTGCGGGTATGGCACAAAAGGTATGGACTCCTTCACTGGTGCAGGACAAGGGACTTTTATCTTAGGTGCTTTATACCCATGCAACACAACCATATTCCTGCGCAATCAAGACTGTTTACATGGAAGGGCTAGGCCCCTGTGAGTGTTTACATCTGGCTCAAGTCATTGTTGAGCTTTACCACTCATTAGCAATACAACGACCTTCTTTGTCTCACAGATATTTCCTGATGACTTCTCTTGAATAGAGAGTCAAGTGAGCTCAATATGTATATTATACAAGCCATATAGATTTATTTGTTGGATGATGTGTTGTTGATTTAGTCGCTTCTTGCTGAGTTGAAGACATTGCATTCAATATAACATCACTTTATCATGCTGAGGTAATAAAGGGATTTAGAATTCAAGTTCACAACAACTGGGGTACATATTGTCAACATTGATCAAATTAGTGTTGTTTCATTACTCCATGCTTTTTAAAGCAAGATCCACTTAATATTCATGTTTGTGCTAAAATTCAAATCAGCAACAACAAACAAAAATATTCAGTGATGAAAACCTCCATGTGAAAATTAATTTGCCTCGTTTAGTTTTTTGTTTCTAGTCTACTTCCCATTCCTTTATGAGGGAATGTTGCTATAATATGCAGCTGTTTTGTAGAACTTATAAGCTTAAGGCATGTATGAACATGTTTGCATGTATGTGCATGTTTGTATGTATGTATAAACCTCCAAAGGATAGTGATTCAGAAAGGAGGAAGTCACTGTCCTTTCCCAGGTTTCTGCGGCTTCAGTATTACAGAACAAAATATTCCCATCCAAATTACCCATAATTGTGAAGGATAGAACAAAGAGTATAGAAAAGTCTAAATAATTCCCTGTAGAAGAAGGAAATGGGCAATATTTATGTCCTATGATTATACAGCTTGACAAAGAAAAGAATATTGTCCAGGAAAAATAACAACCTTTAGCTAAACTCTAAGAAAAAATATGATTATTTTTACGTATCTTAGGAGAACGTAAGCACTCTTTCTTTAAAATGTGAGAAAAAATGTAATTAGATGGAATGAGCCAGTTAAACACTACTTCTTCAATGAGATTCATGTTTCCACAAGAAAATTTGAAATAATTTCCAATATTTTGGCAATATTTGTCATAGTTTTCTAATTCCACCGCTTATTCTATCTCCTCCTGTTTGTTTCCCATGGTTCATGTGTTGATGTAGATGTCTCTTCAAGATTTTGTAGTTTACTAGTTGCAGACTCCTGTGACGCCGCTTGAAACAGTAGAAGCAGATAGCAGTACTCCATAGCTTTTTCCTGCTGTCCTGAATGATGGCCCCCTGTAGGCAGAAGACCTCTCTAGAGAGATTGTATGGATGGTAAATGTGTGCCTCACCATCCTTCAACACAGTTGCAAATTACTAAGAGCCTTCGCCATCATTTGGTAACACTGGTACTGAATTTACTAAGTTCACTCACCAAATCCATAGAACAACAAAGAAAAATAAGTCTAAACATTCACCAGAAAAATTACTTGAAAATGGAGGTATAATATAATAAAACTGTAAATATTAGAAGAACATTATTGAGAGTAGTGTTTTTACCTTCTTTTTGTTTTTCTTTTTGTGGTGTTTTTTTTTTGTTTGTTTTGTTTTGCTTTTTTTTTTTTTTTTTAATGTAATCATTCATTTCCTCATGTAATACTGTGGCTGCCTGTAAACAAATCCACTCTTAGATTGGTATGATTCAAAAGAAAAATTTGCAACAGCTGTTGTGTGAATAGCACCATTCTGAGATTTGAGTTCCTATGCTGATTACAGGCAAACATCTGGAAAATTGAATTGAATCCAAATCTAGTAAAAATTACTGTGTCTGTTAGTTTGTTGTGTTCACTCCAGGAAATGAGTAATTTTATCATAATTTTAGGAATTTTGTTGCACAGTTGGTGGCATATACTTCGAAAGAATGAAGTAATCTGTATTCCTCTGTTACAGAGAAACCATTTCTTACAAAAGGGGAAACATCCCACTTGCATCTCCAGACATGATGGTGAGATACTTCTCACAGAGTCTGGGCAAGAAAATGAAACCTCAGACATCTGCTTACTGCAATGTGAAGTTCTTTAGGAGACACTGTCATTTAGACTTTTATCCCATGAACTAAATCTTGCCTCTGAAGTTAAGAGAAGCTGAATACACGGGATTGATTGAAAATCAGATGTGAACAATTTTTTTCTTATGTAATAAGTAAAGGGAAATGCAAAACAAAGCAGCCTTTTGAAAAAAGTCCAAGGATTTTATTTAAATTTTGGCATTTATATTCTAAACTTTTTTAAATTTAAAAATGTATAAAAGTAGAAGTCAAAAATTCATTTCAGACAGAAAACTTATACTTCTAAAGTTAATGGGAAGGAAAAGCATGTAAAAAGTAAAATTATTAGACATTACAGTATCGTCAGTAACTTTGCCTTGCCTTTGCCTTCCCTTCCCCTTTTTCTTCCTTTCCTTTTTGCTCTCCTCTTCTCTCCCTTCCCATTTCTGTTCTTTCTTTACTCTTGCATTCCTTTCTTTTCTCTACTTTTATTTTCTTTTCTCTTTTATTTATTTATTTTTTTTTTAATTACATCTCCTGAAATAAATCTTTGATTCTCTCTGATCCTGCTTAGATTTCATTTATTTATACATCCTATTATACATCCTATAATGTATACACATTATACATCCTATGCTCAGCTGCAAGTTGATCAGTGTAACTGCAGTGTATGGGAACTGGTGAATCATGGCTCTAATTGATCAACTGATGCAAGCAATGAGTCAGCCACAGGAGCATAGGTGAAAGCAATTCACCTGTGCTGCTGGCAGGGGTGGAGCCTGGCTCCACCTCTCCGAGACCCATTTATGAGCTGACTACCAGTGAGAAAGGATCTACCTGAAAGGATTTACCTGTGCTACCTGGTGTACCTGTGCTACCTGGTGTAGGGAACCTGCTTTGGCAGAGGGGTTGGACTCGATGATCTCAGGAGGTCCCTTCCAACCCCTACAATTCTGTGATTCTGTAATTCTGTAATTCTGTGATCTCTTCTGGAGATCCCTCCTCTGGAGTTTTACAGTGAGGGCAAGACACAGATAAGCTTTCCATCTATTCTCTTTTTATTATTATAATCCACTTTGCCAAGCTCTCTTGTTTATTTCATAATTATAGCATCTTTATATTCAATGGCTATACACTGCAGCCCTAAATCCCTTAGCTAGTCAAAATTAAAGTAGAGAAATGCAACTGTGGTCATTTTTTTCACCTGAGCATCTACCTCAACATTTCAAGTCAGCAAGCTTACACTGATTTACGTTGGCTGAGGCATACAGATCCCTACTTGCTCCTAGTTTCTTACATTGTTCAAATCTATTCTCTTATCTTTTCCAGACAATGTCATGACTGCTCACTCGACCTAGCTAATACATTAGTAGAATCTCCTTCAGCAATTTTTTTCCAGTGAGTTTTAATATGCAAAATGGCACTTTGGACCTATTGAAGAGTTTTCTTTTTCACTCCTATTCTTTGCTGACTCCTTTCCCGTGTTTGAAAAGCATAAATGAGATAACATCTTCCTAGTGATAGACATTGTTGGTGTGTGCAGTTGAATTCCTTTGAGTATGATAACACAGGAATGGTAAATTGCTGAACAAATGAGGTGATTCCTGCTTGGTCTTACACAAACCAAGCAGTGAATCTATGCTCCCTAAATACCAGGAAAATTAATGCTGCAGTTTTATGACCACTTTTTTTTCTACGTGATGGAACTAACAGATCTTGACTGTCCTGATCAGGTTCTCTGGAGACCTCTGGCTATACTCCAGCCCTGCTTCCTGGATAAATCTCGTTCTTGCACTGCAGGTAGCTCATCTCATGTACGGACTCCTCAGAGATACACTGTCATTTGTCCTCTGCCCTGAGTCCAGCTCTGCCTCCTTTGCTCCTGGTGGGGCTCCTGGTTCAATTCTTAATGCTGTTCTACCCTTTGCCGCGTTCAGAACTATCAACAGAACCTGTCATTGTTCCATGTTCTGCCTGAGGTAACATGACCCTGTGGATACTCCCCATCAGTGAAGGAAGTGCATGGAATAGATTACTTTGAGCTCTTGAGTTGCTTTGTCTTGTGAGACAGCTTCACTCTTGCTATGCCCATCACATGCAACATAATGCGTATGTTATATTCAACTATCAGCAATTTCAATGAAAAGGAAAAAAAAATTCTTTGTTTTTTTCTCTATTATACCATGGAATTTTGTGGGTTGGAAGGGACCTAAAAGATCTAGTTCCAATCACTCCGTTACAAGCAGTGACACCCCCTGCCTAGTTATAAGAGAACTGAATGTTTGCATTGTATTTCACTTGTTTCTTCATGGCATGAATACCCAGAAATTTTATCATACCAACAAGAATTTCTGAATCTTACTGCCTGTGACCCAAGTTCTTCCACAGTGTTGTACAGGAAGATTGTCACCCAATTAAGGGCTGTCTTGTAGTCCTGTAAAAGCTACTACCTAGAAAATATTTAAAACATTTCCACTTTTACTCCAGAGATTGAAAAAGCAACTTGCCAAAGCGAGGGTAAGGCAGGAAGAACTGCAAGAGCAAGGTTCCGGAAGGCTGGCCTGGTTTACTTACTAAGACAAAGGCTGGAGTAAAGAGCACCTCAGTCCCTGAGAAAGTTGAATCAACTGGTGAGCTCTGAGAAACATTTAATCCTGAACTTACTGAGACTGTTGGTGCGATATCATGGTGGTGAAGTGTTAGGTCACAGGATCTGCAGATGACTTGTCACTGCCTGGATAGTAAAGGAAAAGAATTGCTTCAACATCAGTGGTTGGCAAGTAAATGCAAGATCTGTTTTGCTGTCTTTGGCTATCCCTGGTGAGAGATCTTTCATGTCAAAAGTAAACAATGTCAGTCATGACTGATAGTGATCTGTGTCTTTTAACATGTTAAGTATTTTTAATTGCTGACAGACTTGTCAGACTCCAAGCCCAAACTTGCTTTCATTTACGTCAGAAATCTGGAGAAAGTCCACAGGAGTCAATATAAATTCCTTCAGTTTTATGAGAAATGTCTGTGAGGTGTATTTGGCTCACAAATGCAGTAACAGAAGGAGGACCAGAATCACTGTATTCTCACATGTGTTTTCATCGTGAATTGAATAAAGAGTTAAAATATTAAAAAGCTCCATGAGACAATAGATTCTTGGAAATCACAAGGAAAGTGAAATATTTCATTTAAGGTAGTCGATGCTAGTTTTCTTCCATCCACTGCTGTGTTTTGTGGGAGTTGTACCCTCTCTGCTGAACATCCCAGGCACTATGGGACCCAGACTCCTACTCTGAGTTGTGCCTCGTAGGTACCCACTTATACTGCCAAATTAAAGTCAGCAAAGACTGAGACTGAAGATAACAAACATCAGTAACCAAAAACATCCATCTCCACTGGGGTTATAGTTTAGTACCTGTGAACTACATTCAGGATGGAGGAATTTGTGAATGGGAATATTTTTTTCTCAAAATGGATCCTGTTTGAAGGAGCAATCCTAGTGCCTTGAAACTATTTAATTCCCCTTCTTCCTCCACTCCCTGCTCTGCTAGCCTTTATGAAGCTGGTATGAATCACTCTGCAGCTAGGTATGGGAGCTGTTAATAAGAATGGCTGTTATGATGAAATTGAAGAACTGTGATATGGACAAAAGACACCTTGGGACTATAACCTCAGCTGAGCTCATCTGCTCATTTTAGAGAAAATTTCATTTTAATTGGCTGTGTGAGAACAGTCTTAAAGCTTTTACATTTAATACGGGATGAAGGAAAAGCCTTTAATAATGGAACATGCAGCACTTATTAGCCAAGCACATTACATGAAGAAAGAACTATATGGTAACTCTTACCATCTTACACAGTTTAATTTTCACATGTGTAACTCGACAATGCTGGGATTTAACTAGTTTCCAAGATGTCTGGTCCTTTACAAGTCATCCACAGAACTTTTCAAGCCAATCAAAGAGAAATAGTGGTCAACTATATGAAGGATATAAAAAATTCTGGTCCTTTAGTTGTTAGTAAAATACCCCATAATTTCAGATGGGCCAAGAGTTCAGCTGATATCTTTAAATCTATAGACTTTGATTCCCTGTCTACAGGCTCTGTAAACACCAACAGTTAACCAAAACTTTATCATTGAGAGAAACTGTTCATTTCCTACAGTCACTCTTATCTGCTGCCAACAGTTTCCAGAATAATGAAGGATACAGGACAACTTATATTTTACTTCTTTATAGTTTTAATGGAAAAAAAATTGCTCCATTTTTTTATATCCACATTAGTACGAAATTTGATTATGTTTTCTCATTGCTACATGTTGCTTCCTTGGATGTAACTTCTCCCTGTGCTTTTTTTTTTTTTTTTTTTTTTTTTTTTTTTGTCTTCTACTGAAGGTATAAGACTTCCAGCCAATGACATTTGGCACAGACACAGTATCAAAGCAGCTCCACCTGCACCTCTCACAATGATTTTGACAACTGTGTTTGTATAACTAAAATATGCAAAGAGATGCTCTACTGATGCAAAGCATAAGTAAACGTCTTCTAGTTGCAGTAAAGCAATAAGTAAAAACAAAGCAAAGCATGGTACAGATATGAGTAGTTTGCAGTAATGCAAATAAAGAAGGTGTTCTGGTGATTAGGATTTGAAGGGTGAATGCATGCTTCAAGAGGATCTGTGAACAGTTGCAGCCTGGGCCCAATATTCAGGAATGTTAGAAAAAATACATAACCCTGTCGGTGAAAATGAATGCCATTTTATTGACTCTGACTGTAGAACAGGTACACAGACACCTGTAAAACTAGATAGATAGTTTTAGATCCGTTCAACCAAAAATGGTGTTTTTGTGCTATCAGGCCTACTCACTTCAGTGGCAGTGATGATTTATGAATTTCTTCAGCTTAAATTCTGCACTGACAGTGAGAAGTGTTAAAGAAAAATAGCAAAGAAGCAGAAAGTGAGTCTATTTTTCAAGAGTTATTTGAACAAGGACAGGGTGGTCATTTTTGTGTTCTCCTATGTTTACTTTACTGACTCAAGTTACTTTGAGTTTTACATGGCAAAGCCAAGAAAAGATTTGTAAACTAAGGGGGAAAAAGTCTGGTCTTGTGCAAGAGGTTGTGTTGTTTTTGTTTTTGTATTTTTTTGAAGAGTTGAGGACACTGATCCATGGTCATCACTAGAGGTAAAGTAAATAAAAGTACAGGAACTCGTGATCTTTAGGCAAATACAATATGCATCTCTCATTCGGCAAATCTTCATGCATCTCTGAAAAAAAATCTCTCATGTCATTGTCATTCTAGGAATATTTCACATTATGCATGAATGAAAATCCTTCCCTTTTCACCATTTGCAGTGTATCTAGGAGTAACTGTGAAGCAAAACCAATAAACAGTAAGTGTATATCTGCAAGACATACTTTTATCACAAAAATTAGTAGTTCAGAAACTTATCCTTTCCCAGTAGAAAAAATTGATATGGAAAAGATTCAGCCCCTGAAAATTGTAGAAAACTGCTTGATTTAGAAATATGTAGGTTCAAGCCCTCCTGAAAACCCGTGCTAGGAAAGCATCATAATTATTTTCCCCAGACAATGGTTTGAACTCTATTTTAGTATGGATGCATGTGGTAAGTTTTCTTTTATGGAGGAAACCTGAAGTCAAGGTTCATGTAAAGACCACTTATTGTTTAGATACGAAAACTTCCCTGTCTTAGGACTGAAGTGACTGAATAATTCACACAAAGACCTCCAGCACCTCTATAGTCTTAGGGGGGTGACATTAAGGAGGCCGAAACATAGTACAGATGAAATTATTATCCTTCATCTGAGTCCATTTTATAACTGGATTTCTTGGGTGAAAAAGTACAGAAACCTGTTTTGGATCAAAATTAAAACTGGCCACTTCCATTTTCACTGCTGTGAGGTCCCAGATGACAAACTATGTGATTTAGATTTAGTCACTGTGTTATTTCTTAGTGTCTCCTGCTGTCAGGCCTAGGTAGCTGTTGTGTTAACTGGGGAACTGCCATAATGCGTACAGTGTTTTGGTGTGCTCTACTTTAACGTACTGTAAGTGCTCTGTTTTCCATAGAGCTAAGCAGCCAGTTTGGCCTCAGTTCAATGTGGCCATATGCACATACACTTTCCTAGTGAGTTTTGCTTTCACAGCTTGTCTACATGGGTAAGTTAGATTAGCACATGAATTTACAACACACTAGTCACTGTGTATGGAGTACATGGAACCCCATGAGCTACAACTTTCTGTTCACCTTCGTGGCTGCCAGAAGAAGCTAAAATTAGGAACGACTGCAGGAAAACAGCCCCATTACATGCATAGGTTGCTTCAGAAGTAATGCTTCTATTTATTTTCATGAAAACCTCAACACATACAAAGAGCACGGTAACATTAGTTGATAGATCAAATTTTCAACTACAAATCACCATTTTTCAAAATAGTCACCAGCATTAGATATGAATTTTCAACAGAGATGAACAAAGGCCTGCACGGTCACTTAAGAAATTTAAATAATGAACAAATCATTCTTTAGTTTTGCTTTAGTACACCCATTGTCACAGATGACAATTCAGAAACTCTTACTCAGGCTAAGAGAGCTGGGGCTCTTCAGCCTGCGGAAGAGAAGACTCCAGGAAGACCTTACAGCAGCCTTCCAGTGCCTGAAGGGGGCCCTACAGGGAAACTGAGGAGGGACTTCTTATAAGAGCATGAAGTAACAAGACCAGGGTAAACGGCTTTAAACTGGAAGAGGGTCGATTTAGACTGGATATTAGGAAGAAATTCTTTACTGTGAGGGTGATGAAACAACAGAACATGTTGCCTGGTGAGGTTGTGGATGCCCCCAAACTCCAGAAGTATTCAAGACCAGCCTGAAAGTGCCTGCAAGCAGCAGAGTCTAGTGGGAGGTGCATTGCTAGGGGGTTGGAACTGGATGACCTCAAATGTCCCTTCCAACCCAAACTCTTCAATGATTTATGTTCATAATTGTTACAGCCCATCTATGAAAATCTAGGTACGTACACCTGAAGAATCAATACAGTGCACCAGCAAATTCTGATCTATTTTCTAACCTCTGAAGAACTGTATATGTTAGGAAGAGAAACGTGGAATCATAGAGTGATTTGGATTGGAACGGACCACAAGTACCTTCTAATTCCACTCCCCCTGTCATGGGCAAGAACACTTCTCAGGTTGCCCAAAGCCCTGCACATCCCTGAACATTTTTAGAGATGGGGATCCACAGCTTCTCTGGGCACTGTTCCTGTGCCTCACCACCATCACAGTAAATATTTTCTTCCTCATATTTAGTTTCAGCACCTTTCTCCATATCAGCCTTTGATTATAATGGGTAGATAATGGGGAAAAAATATGACAGTATTCCTTAGTTAAGCTGAGGTACCATGCATTCAATAAGCTGTCTAAAGTACACAGTTCTTGGAGATGAAGAAAGAGACAGCTGGGAGGTCTGAGCCAGTTTCAGAGAAGGAAAAAAAGGGCAGTCCTGTACCAGAAACTGAATGTTAAAAAAAATAAAAAATCCTAAAGCAACTTCTGCAAAATACATGATAGGTTAGGTTAGGCAAAGAGAATAGATGAGAGAGCTGGGCTACTTTTACCGCTGCAGATAGTAAAGCATTAGGATGTCTACTACTATATTACTTATCCCAGTAGTGGAGTGAGCTCTTCCAGGTGCACAAATTGTGGAGAACCAGCACTGATAGTCACTGAAAATTAGATTGGAGCAAATTTGTTTGAAATGAAGAGCATTTACGAACAGTTGAAGGATATTCAAGTCAGTTGATGTATCTTGTGTAGACAATGGCTGAAAACAGCCCTTACTGTCTGGAATGAGTTGTTCTATGTTTGTTAGTTTTGTCTTTAGTTGCTGCCTCTTTTATATGCCTTTTGTGTATTGTTCATCTGGAAGCTGATTACTTTCTTGCTTACTCTGTCAGCTTTTTTTCCCCATCCCATTAAAAGGTCACCTATGAAAAACTTTGAAGGTTTGACTCATAGGCATGGAACAAAATTTGTTTCAGGTGATAATGTATCCCAGTAGGAGAGTGTTTGGATTGTTGGAAGAGTAGTTTGTTATGAGAATATAAAACCAGTTTCCAGGATGAACAAGGGAATTGTTGTGCTCCTTTGCAGTGCAGAGTTAGTAAGCAATAGCCTGAGGGGTTCAACTTTATATCAGTCTGGATAATTCCTTGCTTTTGTTCTGGTATCCTTTTGCCTGCTTTCAGCCAAGCTCTGCAAAATTCTCTTATTCATTGTTTATCTATCTGGGGTCTGGAAAAATAAGATCAATATTACAAGTGCACAGGTGGGAGACTTAAAAATTGGAAACTATTTGATACAGACAATGCATGAAATTCAAAAGGTGGACCATATAGGGGAAGTTCTTCCTCACTGAACACAACATAACCAGGACCAATAAGCAAGGGGAACAGCAAACATCCAAATAAGGGAAAGGGAGCAACAACATCCCGCATTTCCTGTTGCTGAAAGTAATAATATGACCTCTAAAATGGTTCCTTGAATTGAGCATGATAATTCCTCCACAGGTATGAGGTTTATGTGAAACAGATGCCTACCTATGCAAATATATTAATAGATCTCTTTTTAGAACAAAATTTCAACATTATAAGTAAGTTGTACTCAAGTGACTGAGTTTACCCCTGTTCCAGAATGGGCATTAGAATTTTCTAGTTTGTGCATTAGAAATTTCACCTGTTCTTTTTTTGTATGTGTGTTTTTGTTCTTGTTGCTGTTTTTTACTTATGATTATTGTTTGGTTTTGATTTTGTGCTTTTTTTTTTTTTTTTTTTAATTGCTTTTCCTGAAGTATAAAGTTGTTCAGCTTACTCACCATTTAAACTCACCATTGCATACCTCTGCTTACCAGAAGAGAATGATTGATTTTTCCCAAGATATATAACTCACATCAAAAGCATACTTTAATGATAGTTGCTACTGGCCTGTGGACAAACAATGATTTGGGTTCCTGTGCAGATTTACCTATAGCCCAGTCGCCTTCAAAGGTCAGAGTTTTAACTCTTCTATTCCTCAGAATTAAATGCTGAGTCTGACTGTAGCCATTAGGCTAAAATTTTCTATAATTCAATAGAATTTTTTTTTATATATATAAATTTATGCAGTGGGCTAGCTAGTCTCTAACACAGGTGCATGAAATTAGGTAGGGGTTCAAAAGTTGTAGTAGTAACTTGTGATAGTGTACCAGATACCTCAATGCTATTATCTAGCGAATCCTTCAGACAGAACACTTGTGAAGAAAAAAATCTGAAATATGGAATCTGTTCACGAATAATAGTAGGGGTCATAAAGGTTAACATTGCTAAGGTACTGAGTGATATTGCCTTAAAACATTTGTAGAAATAAATATTCATTTCACCTAACTTTAAACATGTTAAATGTATCAATTCATAGCTGAGCTAGTCTCTCTAAATCCCTCTTGTCAAGATGGAAATGAATATTCTTTGGACGTAATCTGTATCTTCTTAGTGTGGAATATGAGGAAGCGAATGTTAAGTTCATAAACTCCTTACATTTTCCCCTGATAATCTGCCAAATCTACCAAATCTACGAAGTCACTTTAATTTTAAGTGTAACTTGTACATCTTCCCATGCAAACATTTATGTTCTTACAGGAGGGATTCACTAACCGACTTCTTTCCCTACATTTCAATTTCCTGTGTAATTTATTTCTCTAAAAATTTAAAGATTCCACCAATGATTTGTGTTCTGATGCCTAACAGTCCTGCCACTAGTTCTGAGGGCAACACTGTAAACCGTCTGACAGCTACGCAGAAGACTGTGTATGAACAAACTGTTAGATTTTAGGCAGTGTTTGGGGGGGAGGGGTGGAGAAAGAAAGAAAAAAGAAACAACAAAACAGAATTAGGGGAATTAGGAGAAGACTGGCAATTAAATATGAGAAATACACTTCTGCCTTCTTTTTACAGTCCTGCTAGGACTTATTGAGCCTCCTTAGTTATTCACAGAATCACAGAATGGCCAGTTAGAAGGGACCCCTTCCACATGCAGAGCCACAAATCTCCCCATTTAATACTAGACCTGGCTGCCTAGGGCCCATCCAATCTGGTCTCGAACACCTCTAGGGATGGAGCATCCCCTACCTCTCTGGGCAGCCTGTGCCAGCACCTCACTGCTCTCTCTGTAAAGAACTTCCCCTTGACATCCAACCTAAATCTTTCCTCCTTCAACTTAAAACCATTTCCCCTTGTCCTGCTATCTACCCTTTCAAAGAGTTGATTCCCCTCCTGTTTAAAGGCTCCCTTTAGGTACTGAAAGGCTGCAATGAGGTCACTCCACAGTCTTCTTCTCTCCAGGCTGGACAAGACCAGCTCCATGTCTTCTATGACTGGAGGTGCTCCAGTCCCCTGATCAGTCCCCTTTGTGGCTATCCTTTGGACCCTCTCCAACAGCTCCACCTCTTTCTTGTACTGGGGGTTCCAGACCTGGACACAGTGAGTAGAGGGGGACAATCACCTCCCTGTCCCTGCTGGCCACCCCTCTTCTGATGGAGCCCAGGATACCATTTGCTTTCCAAGATGCAAGAGCACACTGCTGGCTCATGTTCAGATTTTCATTCATCAGGACCCCCAGGTCCTTTTCTGCAGGGCTGCTGTCAAGGACTGCTTCTTCCTGTCTGTATGGATGCCTGGGATTCCTCCAGCCCAAGGGCAAAGCCTTGCACTTTGCTATGTTGAACTTCATTAGGTTTACCTGGACCCACTCATTTCATGTATCTCACTTGAGACAGACTTCATACTTGACCCTGAAACAGGTGAAAGCAAAGGACAAAGAAAACACTGAAAAACACTGTTAACCATCAGTGAATGCCTCCTCTTAAATCCACTGAGGTGTGTTGTGTGTGTGTATAAAGGAACCAGAGTTTCGTGCTTCTTGGTTTAGCAGAGGGATCTATTTTAGTTATCTTCCAACCTCTGACTTTTACACACAAAAATACCAAAAGATCAAGAGAGCTTCCTTTTATTTATTTGTTTGCTTGTTCAGAAGTTCAGTTCACTTAGGAGAACTGAGGGAAATGAACTATGTCACTGACATGCTACTGACTCGAATCTTCGAGCCAAATTCCATAAATAGTTGCAAACCTAATGGAAGTCTGTGATTGCAGTTCAATAAAAGTGTAAGATGTCTAAATATAAATTAGTGAGAAAAAGTGTCATAAGCAGAATGCCATCATGATGTGGATCATACTGCCACATAGCACAATGCAGTACCTAGTGTCTCTGTAAGGGACTGTCTGCATATGAATATAGTAAGCTATATGCTTGCACAAATATTTAAAGGAAATCTACTTCTTCAGTGATATAGAACTGAATTAATCTTGCTGAACTTAAAACATAAAAGTTACAAATGTTAACTCAACTAACCTTCTTTGTTTCTTCTCTCTAATAGGTGGGCTGAGTTGTCTTTCAGAAAAACCTGAACTTTATTCTTAAGAATAAAGAATTTATACAGTACAGTACTAAAAAAGAGTAAATATTAAGAATGGGTACAAATTCGGTGTTCATGAGTTAATGTGCACTAATGGTTTCAATAAAGATATATTTTAAATGGAGATTCATGTGATCTGAAAAATGACATGAATGTTCATTCTTTCATCATAGTGATTTGTGATTTGTATCACAAAAGCAAAACAAAATATCTTACCTTTCTCAAGAGCAGATATTATTTCCTATTGTTTGGTCTGGAAACAGGTAACACTAAGGGAAGATATACATTCTGTTTGCTTCCTCCAGGTACACTAAAGACTTTTTTATACTCTTTGCTCTGCCCCTCTCACATGTAACTGATAGTGAAAACTGGAATTACAGTAAGTGATGGAAAATCACAATTCAGATTATCTTGTATACAGTCTGATGTGTAAACATTCTGCAAACACAACTACAGACACACATAAAGTGAAGATCCACGTAATCCATTGACAACAGTTCTGCTCCCAAGCCATCCTTATGAAGATAGAATACATCTCTGTTACTTTGTGGAATAAGCCAATATTTCCCTATAATTCTGTGCTACAGTACAGAGACTTCTAAGTCTAGTGGATGCTAATGCAGGTTTCAGTATTCCCCACTGTGCTGTTTAGACATGACTTTTTTAACCGTGTGCACCAACAGGCTCATTACAGGCCAAACCAATGTTCATTAATCCTCTGGGGAGATGCAACTATTGTATCTTCTGTGGAAATGCATTGGATTGCTAATGTAATATCTGTTAAACACAATCCATCTGAAATTTCTTGAGCCTTATTCATCATATCAAGGGGAAAAATGCTAATCAAATCTGTCAACATTTGCATATAAAACTTAGTAATCAGAAGAAAAATTTCTCTCTGCAATTCTGGAGGGCAAAAAAAGAAATTATTAAAGAAATCTGAAAGTCACCTGGAGTAAACAGTCACTATGATGCCCAAAACTATAGCATTCAGTGTTTTAATTTGCATACACAACTGCTATAAAACAACTTTCCACGAAAAACAGAGATATATAATAAGAAAATTTTAATTCTGGTTTTGACTCAAAGCTTCCAAAAGTCAATAGCTGTTATTAATGTGCATTAAATGTGGGTTTAAAATCAAGATATAATACTTTTTTTTTTTTTCTCTCTCTCAATAAATAAATAAATAAATATATAAATAAAATTTGAGAATTCTTCTCAGAATTTGGACATAGAAATGTCTCCATATATTCCACCAAGTCCAGCCGAAGAGAACCTGTAACTGACGGCTTTCCTCTAGGCTTTTAAAACACCCTCAATTATCCTCTTCTGTAAAAAAGTGAGTGATAGACTGTTTTGACTCTCAAATAAAAGTCACTCCATTCCTGAACTCATCATGATTATCCCTTTTTTTTTTTTTTTCTAAAAAAGAGACTGCAGTTTAGAGGATGTTGCCCTAAGAATTGTTGTTCAGTGAAAAAGAAAGAGCAGTGGAGGATGAAAAAATGAAAGTTGATATAGCTCTGCTCAACTGAATTCATTATTTTGGGTGAATGGTCAACAATGACATTAGTTATTGCTCTTTATAGTAATCCATACCTGTGTATATTATTTTTTCCTCAGAAAATAACAGATTCTAGGTATCTATTAAACCATCCAGCCACTACATTTGCCAGTGCAGAACTATTCTCTTCAGTATATTCCTGAGGGATCTGTTAAGTATCTCCACAAGTACATATTCTGGCCAAAACTCTGATGTCATGTTGTTGATATGTCATTTCTTCTATGTTGCAGCTGGAAATATATATCATAGATAGAAATCTAAAATGCTCGGTTCTGAAGGATATCTGTTTATCTATTTGACCTCTCTGTGAAATAAGAAATTCTTATTGAAACACTAAAATATCAGAACACAACTTTTGGTTGTTCGCTTGTTCTTGAGGAGGCTTTATTTATACTTTTTTTGTTGCTGTTTTTTCGTTTTTCTTAGCTTGCCCAAAATCAGGAATGTCATGAATCTCTGTATAAAAGTTCTGTCTATCTGAATGAGTTTCAGTCTACTGTTCATTCAGGAATCTCAGCACTAGTATGCATCTGCTTCTTGGTGGAAAAGCAACTAAAAACTTTGGCACCCATCCTAAAAACTGTTGTAAGAGTCTTCCGGAACTAATTCAAGCATAGCTTTCTATTAACGTATATACAGTCATGTGGTGAGTAGCATAATCAGAGATCAGGATAATAAACATTTTTAAGTGCATTCACACTGGAATTAATCAGACTCTCAAATTTGTTTAACTCGGTTTAAGAATTTAGCAACAGATTCACCTGTTGCATTTCTAACCCTTTAGATGTGTGGGCTCTGGCGAAGCCACTGTATGTTGGTTAACCTCTGTTGCCGAAGGAGAGAAACAAATATGTCCAGAAATAAACTCATTTCACCACACGAGTCTGAGAGATTTCTCTACACTGATGATGGAAGGGAACAGATGAGTCTGGAATAGCTGCCTCACATTTACATGTTAATGGCCTTAAGTTGCACCAGGGGATGTTTGGGTGGGACAGTAAGAAATATTTCATCTCAGGAAGAGTAGTGAGGTCTAGGAACAGAGGCTGTCCAGGGAAGTGCTGCAGACACTGTCTCTAGAGGCTTTCAAGAAAAAGGAGGGAGTCACATTGAGTAACACGGTTCAGTGGTACAGCGGTGATGGGTTAGTAAGTGGACTACATGATCTTAGTGGTCTTTCAAGCCTTAATTATTCTATGATTCTATGATTGATTCTAGCACTGAAAGAGAGTAATCATATCTTATACAAAACAATTTATAAATAATTAAAGAATATATCCTCATAACTAAACTTTCGTAACCTTCCATTGTCATATTGGTTTCCTTCTTCCTTGATGGCAGTTTTGTCAGTTATCTGATAGTCCCATAATATTGTTTGTGTTGGTAACATTGCAAGCTCACCTTTCTGTTTGAATACTTTCCTAAAAGCAGCTGCTATTTTAATCATTATCTCTCCACAAATGTGAAGAAATACTTGTTCTGAATGTCCATTTAATCACACAATTTCTGCCTAAAATAGAGAGCTTGTTGGGGCTTGAAGAAAAGGAAAGGGAGAAGAGACAGTAAAGGCAGCATATTACATCTATACAGATACTACTGTGTGGACTGAATTTTTCAAATTATATTAAAAAATAACAGCAAAAGACTAAGGTTATTCATTTCTTTGTTTCTTTCTTTCATTTCTGAAAAATGTTTTTTGTCCTCCCTAGTCAGAATCCTAGTGTTTCTGCTAAATTTTATTTCTTGATTTCAATATTATTTACTCTTCAGTGGACAAAATAACCAGTATGCACCTAGCAATGTTTTGTCATCACATGGAGAGGTAAACAATGTGATAAACAAAATACTCAGAGAAATCCAAGCACTGAGTCATAAGGGCAGAATCCTTACATAACGCAGATCACCATCACCATGACAGGAGCTAATCTGGTCTTGGTATTCCTAATTTTATGACTCCTAGAACTAATAGCTACTTGTCTTCTGTACACAAATACTTTACATTAAATATATCTTCTTCCAATTCCGTACCAAAATTTTATCTGTTTTAACTTTATTCCATTTCACATTTTCAACTCAATGCCTCACAAGTACCCAATTGATTTGCAAGCTGAAATCACACGTACTTTTGAATGCACAAAAACAATTATCCTTTCAGAATAGCTTTTTTTATATAGGAAAAAATCAACTACTTTCTAAGCAATTATTTCTGACATTTTCACTCTTTATTTTGAATTCTTCCTAGAAAATTAACTGGAGCCTTCAGTAAAATACGCAGTTTGCTCCTGGGGGGGGGGAGAGAAAGGTAGTAGATTGTAAATATTCATTTGCTTGTACTACATTTTAGACAACCACTTTCTCCTTCATTAGCTCCATGTTTAAACAGAACTTTTTTTTTTTTTATAAAGATCACTATCGTCAGGTCTGTTTATCTGGGAGGGCCCACATGATGCTACTTTTGGTAACCGGGGATGCTGGTAGGTTCAGAATCTTTATGTTCTCTCACGTGTACGACAATAAATAGATTTATAAGGATTTGAATGTTGCCTTCACCTCTGATGCACCTGTAATTTTTCAGAGGCCATAAATCCATCTGTGGCTGCCAGTGAGTACAGATTATTTTTAACTTTATAAATCAACACTATTTTCCTAACACTGCATGCAAAATGGCAGGTTATGGCAGTGTTGTCTCTTTAATAAAGCTCCTACAAAGTTAGAATGATCACTTCATGGAAGTGGCTTTGGAAATATCAAACTAACCCCTTTTGTTTCTGTGTGACAGCAGATCTGAGTGAACTCTTTACACAGTATCTGGTAACGGGTGTAGTTTTTCTAATTTTTTCCTTTCTTCACAGTGGGTTTGGCAGCTAAATAGAGTATAATTCTCACTTTGTGTTGTGAGGCTCCACTAAAGCACTAAGCACTGCAGTGTTAAGAGTTGCAGGAGTTGTTGCCATGCAGCGGGAGAGACAACCTAACTACTGCCCGTCTAGTAGGTTCATTTTAAATGTTAAGCCAAACTACAAATAAACCTTTTACTCTACTTTGATTTCAGTGCAGCCATAAAGAATGTATTTTATATATATATGTATTGCACATATATACATATGTATATAATATTATATATATATATATATATATATATATATATATATATATAAAATTGATAGGAACAGTACATTTTCCTTCCTCTTCCCATATGGGAAAAATTGAGATTTTCAGCCAAATCAGATTCCTCGTAAAAATTTCACTGGAACCACATAAAACTTAGAAAAATAATGCTGAGGAGCAAAATCCTGCCACAGATGTCAACCCAGACAGTAAGACTGCTTCCCTCTATTAGCTGTACAGACAGCAAGGCTTTGGCAGGGGTGAGCAGGAGGCAGTCTGTACTGTTCATCACCCTCTTGAACTCAGATATGACAGGCAAGACTTGTCTTCTTTCACTCAGTCTGTTACAAATTCGGTATTTAGATTCAGCAAGTGCAGGGAAGCATGCATGTTCAAAAAGAAATTCATTGCATCTTGTGAGCTGAAGAATGAGTCACCACCTGGGTGTGCCAATTTTGCTCAGTTTACTTACAGACTGGCATGACTGGTTCAGACGTGCACTTCTAAAACCCAGACAATAGAATTTAGGCAAGGAATAAATTACAAGCCAATGGTGTCTAAGACAAACAGCCACAGCAGTCAGCCTGAACTAGCCCTTTGGTCATTAAAAACACTGTTCTTGTCTGAAAATCTTTTGTCATTCCTCAACAAAGAAAGTTATTAGCAGTCACAGGTTTTCAAAAGTCCACAGTTAAACTTAGATTTTATTTCACTGCTGTTTAGATTTAGGGTTGTTGTAGATTCTGTTTTTGCATTCCATAGCCAACCACAAACATGGGTTTAGCCGAATTTCTCTCAAAGTTACCTTCATGGAGTTTGTAAATACAAAGAAACAAACAAACACAGTCTTGCTTTTTTTTTGAAATGTGATACTAAACTGAACTGTACAAACTGGTAAGGAAAAAAATCCACCTCTAATATGCACGAAGATTTCTATTTCTTCAGACTTCGTACTGGTTTTATGTGTGCACACTGCTGTGTAAATCAACAGACTTAGGAATTTTACATCTAAAAGGAAAAAATTCAGGAAGGACTTGAGTATAATAAAACCAAAACAATCGACAAAAATAAAGTGAGATGTTGGTGCAGGGAGGTTATTCCCAAAACTCCGCTATCGCATTTCTGAATTTAGACGTATCAGTATCTCATGGAACCATAGAATCATAGACTGGCCTGGGCTGAAAAGAACCATAGTGATCACCTAGTTCTAACCCCCTGCTATGTGCAGAGTCACCAACTACTAGACCAGGCTGCCCAGAGCCTCATCCAGCCTGGCTTTGAGTGCCTCCAGGGATGGAGAATCCACATCCTCCTTGGGCAACCTGTTCCAGTGCATTATCACGTTTTGTGTGAAAAACTTCTATATATTAAATTCTATACTCTCAGTATTATATTGTACATTATAATATACTATCTGTACATTTTCCTTTAAGAATATGATTACTGTGTTTCAGTGTAGCTATGAATTTAGAAGCACAACATTTTCACTATGCCTTCATCTCTCTGATCATGCATGAGTATTTTGGGATGCCTGTCAAGAAAATTTGAGCATTATATTTAAACAGCAATAACCTTCTGAACAAAAATGCACTTGCTAAAACATGCAACAAAAGCATCTTTCTAAGTTCTCAAATCAAAGACAGTTAAGAATCACTGGAACAGCATGGAAGCTTTTGAATAAAGTACCATATCTGGAAAAAAAAAAAAAATCCTCCCTATGTTTCTGCAAATAGTTTTATTTAATGTGTTAACAATTATTTTTCTTCTTAAAATTATTTCCAACAAGCTTCTCCTTGTCTCAATTGTCTCATGAGCTTTTCTTCTGAATGTTCTTATATTACTCTAAATGTCAAGCATTTATTCAAGGCACCCTTTGGGACTATGACCTTGATCTGAGTAGATACAGATGGGTGTTGAAGCTCAATATTTCCCTGTCACCCTAAGCTGGAAAAAATACACAAACACTGTGTGGAAAGGGAGATAATAAATAATTCTTTAATGCTTCATCCTGACTGCTTGTCAGAATGGTCTATGATTGGTAGTTGTCCTAATATTTTTTTCTTTGCTTTTAACAGCATCCCAATTTCTGATTACAGGTTACACGCAGATTTAACTTGGCTGAACAAGATATATTGTCTATATTAGTGTTATATTCCCATTCTCAGAAAACCTCATAGATATAGAGTGAAATTCATGTTCAGAACCAGTAAACTAAATTTTGGTATTTATTTGTAAACATACGCACCTCTAAGGTCTGTGTCATTCCCATTATTCACGGGTGGCTCTATTCAGTCAATTAAACGAGGGTTTTTTGCACTGTGTGATAGGTATCTGCTAGGGATAGGTAAATGTATCAGATTCTTTTCATATGTCCATTCCTTCCTGGAGTTCATGTTGAATTCCTTACAATAAATTCAAGTGCATTTGACATGGCACAAGATATCTGCCTGCATGACCAACTGAGATGACTCCTGGAGATCTGTGCAGTTCAATTGACCAGTTACTGTGAACAAGAAACCACTGTCTTTGCACTGTAGTCCAGCATCATCTAACACATTCTCTAAGCTCAACAGACATTATTTGTTAGGTATCTAACAAATATAGAACTAACAAATATAGAATACAGAAAAATAGAACTCTGAGTGCTTAGGAACCTACTTAGCACACAAATTTAAGTAATCTAAATTTATTTTACTGCATCTGATGTTGAAGTCCACCTCATGAGACTCTACAATTCTCTCTGAATTATTTACCTGCTGGGAATGCTAACAAAAACATGGTTCCATAGTTTAATTGCTCACATTTTTGAAAGCAGCCAAGCAGTTCCCAAATCTGGGCAGGCCTGGAAAGCAAGACAACTGTATTTATAAATTATTATACCTTATCAAGAATCTCTTTAATAGTTTTGTAGTCTCTGTTCCTATAATCTCATTAATGCTCAGTGTCACAAAACCAACTCTTTTGAAGTCAATTACATGTGAAGATAGGGGTATTAATTGTAATGTAATTTTCATATTTGAATTTCTGTATCTATGTTTCTCTCTTCAACCCTTTTCACAATTACTTGAATGTGAATTGTTGCTTCTTACTTGTGCATTTGATTTGGACTAGGTGGCTCAAGTTCCACCAGTGGGGTCATATTATTAATGAGAAAAAAGAAAGCAACAGACAGGAGTGACAAAAGGAGACAAATGGAGACCCAGAAAATAGTCTATAAAAACTTGAGATTTTTTTTTTTTTTCCTAAATACCTAGGTCCAGTTTCTAACATCAATTTTCTTTTATACTGCATTTATTATTTTTCTGGAAGTACCTGAAAATAAAATCCTATCTATATAGTTCCTAAAATAGGGTTAGAGTTGTTGTTTTTAAAGAATGTTTTATACCTTCCAACACTAGTCAAGTGAGAGCCTTGCTTTCCCCATGATTCATGGGTAATAGCATACTTTCTTTAGACAGCTTTATTTATCCTACAATAACATACAAAATATGCCCCAACTGGCTTTATTTTTAGCCAGTTTTATGTTGGCATTTTTTTAACAGCACATGGAGGGAGGGGTGTAGGGGGAGTCAATAAAGAAGAATGTGAAAATGTGTCCTTCTATAAAAAACAAGCCTGAAGTAGCAGTTGGACTTTGGCACATGTGTGGCCTATTATTGCTTTCTGTCGTAATCAACCTTCTGGCAGAGCAATAACATCAAGGTGTTGTTTATACACTATAAAGTACTAAAATGGCATTGTAAAGATTAGCTGGAAGGTGAAGATTGTTTTGCGTGCTTGTTTTTCTTTTTGTTTGTTTTATTTTTATTTTTTCATTCTCCTTTCTATTTTTGTGATGAAGAAATACTGCACTTGAAAATTGCTTTCCTCAATACTTTCAGTGACTCTTTAATAGAAAAGTAGTTAACTGTAGACAGATAGTATGGTCATGGCATAAATGGGAACTGAGAAGAAGGCAGCTGTTGAATTCTCAGATCTCCCACAAGTACATACTGTGACCTGTATTCACATCACCACAATGTGCATCTTACCACTACTAGTGTTCAATGTAATTGAGAATTCAGGCACAGAGATCTCTAACAGCACTAATCAGTCTTTGTACTACAAGAAATTAAAGGTAAAGAAAGCACCTACACAACAGAGTTTCTACTTCGACTTCTTTTGATCAGGAAGTGGCAAGAAGCGACTATCAAGTAGTGTCAGCAAAGTCACCAGTTAAAATTTCTTACATGAGGAAGAGATTCAGAGTGTTTGAGTCAGTTCAGATCTTTGTGAATACTAGAATATTAGCTATTAATGGGCTCTATGTTTGTTTGTTTGTTTGTTTTTGGTGTTTTTTATTGTTTGTTTATCATAAATTAGTGTTTCTGGCTTGATGGAAACAGCTATGTTCAGAACTTCTTGGGGCTAACAGACATAGAATCATAGAACCATAGAAACATAGAATCATAGAGTCACAAAGGCTGGAAAAGACCCACGGGATCATCCAGTCCAACCACACACCAATCACCAATAGTTCTCACTAAACCATGTCCCTCAACACAACATCTAAATCTTCCTTGAACACCTCCACAGTCGGTGACTCTAACACCTCCCTGGGCAGCCCATTCCAGTGCCTGACCACTCTTTCAGAAATGTAGTATTTCCTAACATCCAGGCTGACTCTCCCCTGGAGCAGCTTGAAGCCATTCCCTCCAGTCCTATCAACAGTTACACAAGAGAAGAGGCCAACCCCCATCAACTCCCTTCAGGTAGTTATGGAGAGCAATACGAACTCCCCTGAGCCTCCTCTTCTCCAGACTGAACATTCCCAGCTCCTTCAGCCGCTCCTCATAAGGCCTGTGCTTCAACCCCTCAACAGCTTTGTTGCCCTTCTTTGAACCTGCCCCTGGGCCTCAATGTCTTTCTTACAGTGAGGGACCCAAAACTGGACACAGCACTCGAGGCGTGGCCTCACCAGTGCTGAGTACAGGGGGACAATCACTGCCCTGTTCCTGCAGGCCATACTGTTTCTGATGCAAGCTGGGATGCCATTGGTCTTCTTGGCCACATGGGCACACTGCTGGCTCATGTTCAGCAGACCATCAATCAATACCCCCAGGTCCATCCTCATGATCACAGGGTAATAAGATTATGATGCATGAGCATGGGAGAGACATTGACTTTGGTTTTAATTCAGCTACCTACACATAACATACCTTAGAGAGTTCAACTTAACATCTTTACAAAACTCACAAATATGATACAGAAACAACTGGAAGTCTTCACCCTCCTGGTGAGACAGCTGGAGGCCAACCAGACTGCAGACACAAAATAAAACATCATTATATTTTTATGTGTGGGAAACTGGATCAAATCCTCATGTTTTCTTCATCATTTCAACATAATGACTGCTGCTTCTATCACTAAAAAGAGTTTCTGGGATGAAGAGATTGATCTCTTTGTAAACCTATTTTTAAAGGCTTAAATGGATGGATCTAAGCTTTGACTTCCAAAATATTTTATCAAGTGTGCCATTGTGTATTTTTATGTGTAAATATTGTGTACCATTTTTCCTGATCTCTTCAGCATTTTCATTCCTTTGTTGTCAATTTGTTAGGTCTCAGCTGGCTCCCAAAATGTACCATGGAATGGAAACATACTTAAAACACACGTTGCTTTACTGAGAAAATAAATAAAGGATATAGCTCTAATCTTATGGGAAAAGTTGCTTTGTTATTTCAGTAAATTCATTTTCGTTATTGCATTATTTTCTGCTGAACATATCAGATTGTTTATAACACATGATGCCAAGACACTGGTTGCAAATTCTGGGTGCTTTCTCTATTTCCAACAAACTCTAAACTGCAGAAGGCTAGGGAGCTAGGAAGATGTACCATTCAAACAACCATCCAACAACATCACCATTTTGTTCTTATAAGGATAGGAAGGAAAGCAGATTCAGTGTTAAAAAAAAAAAAAAAAAAAAAAAAAGGCTAGAAAGCATTTTAAAAGGTTTTTTAAATAAGTCAAATTATTTCTGAACCATCATGGTGATTATCTATACCAGCACTTCATAACCACCTTCAGTGATGGAGGTGCAGTATCCCCAGGATTCATGACCTAACAGCTGGAAATATTTTTCCCATCTCTGAGCAATAACATCTTGCTACCACTGAAGACAGGGCTGACCTTCCTATCCTCGGAAGACATGGAAAGTGACTTACTTCTGTCTTGTTTCCATCTGCTTTTTTTATGTTTTCATGTTGTCATGATTCTTTCTTATTACTTCATCTGTTATACCCATGTGCATCATTCTTTTCTGACAGGCCATGTTTTCTACCACAGTCCTATTTATGTTGCTCTCTTCTTGATCATCAGCTGTTGACCTAAGCTTCATTAGACGTTTAAGGTCCCACAGTATTGATGGAATCATAATTGAAGATCTTTACAATTGAAAGTGGCAAAGAAAGCATTGTTTTTGTTTGTTTTTGTGAGCTGTTTGTTGTGGTTGTTGTTGAATGATTTTTGCTTTCTTTGAGTAGGCACTTACTGTACAGTTGATTTCTTTCTTTCAACAAAATTAACTTATGATAAAGTTTCCAGACAAGAGATCTTAAATAAACAATAATCAGATCAAATAAAAATATACTCTAGTACCTTAAATAAGAGATTAGACATTTATTTTATTAGCACCATCATGACAAGGCATTAGATTTCACTTCATACTTCCACACTGCAATGGATGAGCTATGTTTTGCTGCTTGTGTACTCCAAGCTCCAAGTACTGAGCAAGATGGCAACATTTTAATTAAAATTGATAAAGCCTCTCTGAAAATTAGTCTGGGGAAAACACATCTAGTAAAACACGGAGATGCCAAGTTTTTTGCTGGAGGCTGAAGCAGGATTTGCAGAGAATGGAGGAAGCCAACATAAGTCTAATGGGAGGCTGGGAGAAAAATCACACCGGTACAATCAGTTCTGCTGAATAAAAAAGTGCTTAAGGAAATAAAATATCTTTAATTACCAAAATGGCATCATATACAAACACAAAGGCATTAAAGGGCTGTCCTCCCATTTTGTGACTTGAAGGTACAAAAATCCTTAGCTCATTTTGCTTACTTTTGATGATGGGAGGTAGCTTGCTTTCCTGTTCCTTCTCTCATCTGAATTTTGGCTAATGTGTTCTCTAGAGAATAAAAAATTTCCTATTTAATATTAATATAACCTAAACTGGAACTTGTGTCTACCTCTCCTAGGGATAACTGATGAGGTTTTTGAGCTTGATGAGGAAAACTGAGGTAGAGGTACGCATCAGCTACTGCTGTAAGGCTATAATGAAAGGGAGCTGTGTGGAATGGTCTAATGGGTATGGATTGACTCAGGCCTGGACATCATCCCATCACCTGGATTATCTTTCCAGACCTGTGACAGTCTTCTCTCTTGTCAGTCTCTGTGTTAGCTGCCCATAAGATACCTCTGTGTTCAAAACATCCTCTAAACATATTTCATCTGGATGTGGCTCTGGGCAGCCTGGTCTGGTGGTTGGTGACCCTGCACGTAGCAGGGGAGTTGGAATTAGATGATCAGTATGGTCCTTTTCAACCCAGCTATTCTATGATTCTATGATCCTATGATTCTATGATGTTATTATTCCACTCATGAGAAATTTCCTTCTGGAAGAAGCTCACAGTTGCTGAGCAGAAGCTTAAGGCAGAAGGCAGAGGTTTGGCAGACCAGAAGCATCAGCTATGCTATAGAAATTATGCTAATGTACTAGCACTGACTTTATTTGTAAACAACTTCATATTATGGAGGAATCAGTTTCCTGGACCCTTCTATTTTTTTATCATGCTTCATCTTGCCCTGTAGTTTCCCCAGCTTATACCCACAGACATCCACAGTCAAGCACAGAAGATGTGCTTTGTGTTAAGAGCAGCCACCATTTGGCAAGAGTAAACTACCTACCCCATTAAAAGCCTATCAACTCTGCTATCAGCTTTACAGAAACTTTAAGTCCCAGTAAAATGAAACACTAACAGCTGCTTCTTATTGCAGATTGTGCCCTGTATTATTCCGTCTGTTCTGTAGCAAAGTTTACTGGGAATGGAAATAAATAGATAAGTAAATAAGTAAATAAATAAATAAATCACACTTTCTCCTTTGCCAGAAGCTAGATGTGCATCTGGAGAAGCTTTCCCAGTGAGCCAAAAAAAAAAAAAAAAAAAAAAATTATAAGGAAATTGCATTTTATCTCATTTCCCATTCTGCATGAACAATTATTTATGTAGCTATGCAGGTTCTTTAGTCTGTGTCTGTCTGTGTTTCTCTGCTTGTGACTTCAGACTAATGTTGTTTCTGCACAGAATTTAACTGAAGAAAATGGCTCGAAATACATAGAGGGTCACATAGATAAATAAATAAATATGTTCACTCAGAATAACTACATCAACATCAAGAGTAAAGCCCCTTTTGTCACTGCATATGCAGCGGCTCTGTAGAGAATAGCCTGTTCTTTTTTGACATCCAAAGAGACATCATTTTATTTGACACCCATGGAGTTACACAAATAAGAGTCAGCAGGCATCAAGCCATCCTCGTGGAAAAAAAAATTGGCATCTCCCTCTCTGGCACATCTGGTGAGTATGAATGGCATCCACTGGCATGGCTTTTCAAAATTAATTACATTCCAAAGCCTTGTCACAAACAATCAACCCTTGTGCCAAACGCTGATCTTTTGCTTTCTGCCAGATGTAATGCATCTGCTTCTCTTTATCAGGTTTAATCCTATTTGGCATTGGCTGTGCAGTAAACAATGCTATGGAAGTTGGAAAAGAAAAGTGGAAGAATGTGGGAAGGTGCTGAATAGAAGCAGAGGAAGAGATGCACATGGTTAAGACACTTGGCCCTGGAGCAGCTGGATAGCACAGTGGCATGGGACTCAGTTTTGGTAAGAGTTAGAAGAAGTTAGAAGAGTTAGAACTCGCTGGGAGTTAGAAGAGTCAGCGCTCTAGTTCCATGGATTGTCGGTAGATCCAGGTATACCTTTCTCAGAAGAGAAGAACTACAAATCCCAGAAGACTTCACTATTCCATTTCCATTTTCCATTCAGAGGGAAAGTTAGAACTGACAGGGAGTCATGAGACAGCCTTCTTGTTTTTTTTTTTTCTCATCTCTGTGGTGCGTGAGATCCTAGCCATCTGACCTTCAGCACTAGAGAAAGGCCTTTGGTTTTGGACACTCTCTCATTTATTTGATTTATTAGCTTCAATTCCAATTATATTCTATTTCGTTATCTTGCATTCTGCTATCATACTTTGTAAATTTTCTTCCTTAGCTCATTGCCATTGTTTAGCTTTCAGGCCCATCTCCCTACTTTTTCCTATTCCCCTTGCACTCCTCCCAGGGCGTGGGTCCACGTGTTTCTCCGTCCCATTAGTCATGGGCCTGAACCGTTGTCAGAGAGTTTAGTTTAGGAGAAGAAGAAACGACAAACATGGAAGTTCCTGTCCCACTTTCCTTATTTTATGCTTCAAACTACGTGGCACCAAATTACCTACCTGTTAATCTAGAGAGGCTCAGGCTGAACCCAGGCTCTTGTTCCAAAGAGTGACACAGGGTTGCTACTCAACGCAAAGCTCAGGGTTTCGTCTTCAACAAAAAGCAAAGGTGTCTCATTTTCCTCTTTTCATCTGAAGAAATCTTATCAGCAGCAAAATGTCCAAGGGATTGCAAGATGACAAAAAGCAAACAAAACAAACAAACAAAAAATAAACAAAACCTGAAAACTCATTCCAACATTTATTTTCTCTGTGTCAGAGCAATCATGAACATTGAACAGATTCAAAACCACATTAAAATCCCTCTGCTACCACCAGCAGGCAACACTCTTGAATCTGTGATTCTAATGTGGTAGAAAGCTAGGTGTTACTATTGCAGCAGAGCTGTGTGTTGTAGTTTCCCTCTCAGCAAATCTCAAATAATTACATAGGAATATCCAGGTCTTTCTGCTGCTATGGTAAATATACTTTCAGTGGTGCAAATGGCTGAAAACCCATGACATCCTTCAGTCATTAAATTCAATTTCCCACTCTCCTTACTTATTTTCTGGAACAACTGGCATGTGAGCCAGTTCATCTGTCTTCATCACACAGACTCCTAATTTGTCATATATTTTTCAAGAGGAATAATTCCTAGCAAGTTTGGAGATAGCACATTCTGAGTCGTATTTGTTAGAGATAAACTAAATATGTTTCAATAATAGTTGAGTTAGAAATGAAATAAAATTTGATGGTTCAATGACCTTCCCTCCAGGTGTATTGATATCTGACCTGTATGACTGGAAAAGCAGAAAGAATGAATGAGGAAGACTGGATTTCAATTTGCTTGTCTAATGTTTAATGTTTCTTCTATTTAAGTTCAAGGACACAAATAGGAACTGTGCAATACATTTAGAGCTCCTTCCCACCTGGTCAAAATTTCTACAGAACTTTAATGTGTGGAAATCAGTTTATATTAATTACTACAAGGCAATGTGGGAATTTTATCGGAAGATTTAACAGGAAGACTAGACAGTTGATGATTCCTTGAGGTCTTCTCTTTCTCTTAGTGTGTTTGAATTTCAGGGTTAGGTAACTGGGTAGGTAGCTGGAGGAGAAGCAACATAGATCTCACCATACCCAGATTGTACCATGTATCTCTGAGAAAAAACAAGGATGAATTAAACCACTTTGATTGTCTACATCAAAAGTATTTGTAGTCTAATAGGAAAATGCCAAGATAAGGAGTGGTTAGAAACTGGACAGCCAGGATCCAAGAAGTTAATATAAGTTTCCAGATGATGCATGAAACATTTATTTAAAGAAATTCTAAGAATCTTTAAAACCTGGAAATAACTTTAAGATCTCAGATGTTACTTTCAGAACATAGCTTAAACTTTGTCAGTTATTACAAATTAATGTCTTTCTTCATTGTACATAATTCACTGCCACATGAAAGTCCAGTTTCTTTGATAATTCATGCTTAGTCTGGAGTTAGAGTTGTTGACCTCAAGCTCCAGCCTGACTTCAAAGGTCTGATTCTCCAATCATCTCATCATGTATCTCATCATCTTTGATGAGACTGAGTACACTCTCAGTGCGTTTGCGGATGACATCAAGATGAGCAGTGCAGTTGACACTTGGAGAGATACAGATTTGAGGGGTGGGCTATTCAGTGGATAAGGAATTTTTTGGAAGGCCATAGACAGAGGGTTATGGTGAATGGCACTATGTCCAGGAGGAGGCCAGTGATGAGTAGTGTCCTCCAGGGATCTGTCTTGGAACTGGTACTTTTCAATATCTTCATCATCGACATAGGTTATGGGCTTGAGTGTACACTCAGCAAGTTTGCTGATGATACCAAGCTGAGTAGTGCAGCTGGCAAGTTAGAAGGAAGGTATGCAATCCAAAGGAACCTCAACAAATTAGAAAGGTGGGCCTTGTGAACTTAATGAGAATCAACAAAGCAAAGTGCAAGGCTTGCACTTGGGTCAAGATATTTCTAGATATGTATACAAACTGTGATAAGAACTTCTTGAGAATAGAACTGCTGAGAAGGATTTAGGAGTTCTGGTCAATGAAAAATTGAACATGAGACAGCAGTGTGAGCTTGCAGCCTGGAAAACTGGGTTCAATCTGTAGAGAAGTGGCCATCAGGGCAAGCGAGGACACTGTCCCCCGCTATTCTGCCCTAGTGAGGCCCAAGATGGAATACTGCAACCAACATAGGAAAGATTTGGAGCTCTTGTAAAGGGTCCAGAGTATGACCCTAAAGATGATCTAAGCACTGGAGCACCTCTCCTAAGAAGAAAGGCTAAAGGAACATCTTGATGAGCCTGGAAGGCTGTCAGGATACCTCATTATAGCCTTCCACTATATAAAGGGATTTTATAAACACAAGAAAATCGATTTTTTTTATATGAGCAGATAGTGATAGGATGAGTGGGAATGGTTTTAAAGGTTTAAATGGTTTTAGTTTAAAACCTAATGGGAGGGAAATTTAGACTAGATTTTCTGAAGAGTGGTCAGGTGCAGGAACAGGTTGACCAGAGAGATTGTGGATATCCCATCCATAGAGGTGTTTAAGACCAGCACAGGTGGGGTGCTATGCAATATGGTCTAGTACTTGATCTTGTGGCTGGCAGCCCTGCATGTGGCAGGGGGATTGGGTCTTGATGATCCTTCAAGTCCCTTCCAACCCAAGCTGTTCTATGATTCTATGATGTTTTCTGCGACTGTTTCTCTTTCCAATCAGTTTCCTGGTATGATTTCCTGATGGCTACAGGGGCATCTTTAAAGCCCAGATCACTGCTTCGTGTTCAAGAATGATACTCACAAATGTGGCCTTCCATGAGAAAACAGCAGCCATGTTTCTGGGGGGAGGCATTTTAGTCTACATGTGAATATTAGATACTACAGCGGGCTCACAAACTCTGGCTGGAATTAATAAAGGCCATGGTACTATGCAGGGTATAATAATATTAATATAGATAATAATATTATCTATAACTTCAAAGGAAAATTCTGCCCATAATAACTTTTTTCTTCTCCTAATGTTATTAAATAGACAGATGAGGAAGCTGCAATGCACTCTGTGAGCTTTTAATTTGATTTCTGTTAATATTCATGCAGAATCACCACAATCAATTCACACACATGCAGTAATCCATAGTGGGTCATTCTAGAGCACAAGGGTCAGATGAGAGCCTCAGACATCTCTGACATGAGATGTGCTTCCAATGGAAGAAAGAAAGTGAAACATCTTCAGCATGTTCTGAGGAGCTATACTTTCAGCCCTTTACAGTTTCATTTTTTTTTTTAATTCTTCCTAATTTAGCCTGTTATTATTACACAGTTTTAAATAACATCTAACATGTATGCCCAACTGAACTGTAGGCTTTTCCTCTTCATTGTCTTCTCTGACATGGTCAAGGACCGGATAATGAAGAAAATTCACAGAAGATAATAACAAATTGCTAATACATTCTTTCAGGAGTTTTCTTCTGACTGACATTCCCTTCATAGTCAGTGTTTACTCCCTGCACATCTTTATTTATCCCTTTGCATGACTAAAGGTCTTGCCTTGAAGGGCCTTTTGCACATGCCAGTTTTATAAGTTAATGAAGAGCAAAAGAAATGGTTTTTTTTTCTCTCTCTCTCTTTTTTTTTTTTCTTCCCAATTTTGTTACTCTCTAACACAAAATACACTCCACTTCTGCATTAGAAAAGTTCTGTAGCATTCTTTAGGCATACGCAGTTTGTCTTCATTTTAGCTTTTATTCAGAATCCACCAAGGAACACAACTAAATCTCACTGATACTAACACCCTGTGGATCTCAGATTGCAGTCAACTGTATAACTTAATGTATCAGTACTTGATTTCCCTGTAGTCACTTTCACCTCTATATTTTACTCAACATTGTTGTTACATAATTTTGATGCAATAACTGAATACTTTTAGGAGTTGCATGGCATAGCACTTATGAGGTTTTAAGACTTCTCCTTCCACTGCAGAAAAAGTTAATTGCACTGAGTCTGTGCTTTGCCAGTACTGATTAACACTGAAGCTGAAACGGCACCTTAATGTTCTGTCTACAAAGAAGGAGTCTGATTCACTGATACCCTTCAAATACCTGCCCTTCAGCATCCCTTGTTCCTTCATGAAGCTCCAAATTTCTACATTTCCACATTTCTACAACATTTTGAAAATACCAGAGTTTTGTTTTACTGCTAGGAAGTACAAATATTGCAGGAAATTTTCAGGTTTCTATGCGTGCTACAAGAAACTCCACTGAATTCAGTTATATTTGAGATCCCATCTCTACTGTCCCATGAACTTACAGATGTGTAACAACTTCCTCTGGCTTGTAGAAAACAAAGCAACAAGCTTTCAGAATATGCAGCTATAAAATTAAAAGATTTTAAGAAAACTAATCACTCCTTCAATAATTGATAATTGATTTCTAAGCAAAAGGCCAAAGGAAGTGGCAGGAAATAGAATGGATAAGTGTTGGAATTTTTTACATTTGATATTCAAAGCATAGCCAATGGATTTCTAAGTCAGAAATATAGAAATCCTTGAAGGAATTTGAATGGTAACAAACAACAAGAAAAAAAAAAAACAAAAACACATCACTTCTGACTTAAAATCCATATCTTAGTGGCATAGAGCTTATTACTGGTATTATAGTTTATTCAATAACTGTAACCTATCATCATAGCTATACTGCCAACTTCATGCATGTACATTTGCATTATAACATCACTTTCTCTTCTGATATCTTCATAATTTGAAACCTTTCAATTCTTTCTTGATATTTAGGTTACACTTTTCTAATTCAATATTTAGGAAATATCTGCCACAGAATCAGCTTCAGTTATAGCTGTTTAATTCCTTACATATTCTTGTGGGTTCCTAATATATATTTCTAATTTTCTTTGTGCTTATCATCCAAAATCACTACCACTGAAATTTCATCTCACCAATGAGCTATGGAAGTACTACATCTTTCTGAGGAAGAAGCTGGTCATGTGCCTTCAGAAAGCAAGTTAAAATGGCATGAAATATAGGGAAACTTGTCAGCTGAGTTTTTACTTATCCTGTGAGAGCATTCTTAAGGAAAAGGTGGATGAAACGAAACATATCTATGAAACAATAAATCTTCCTGAATTGATGGGGATTAGCAAACAGGGGAAAGAAAGGACAAGCCAGCATGGAAATGATCATAAAACTCAACAGAACTGGGTACAGAATTCCCACATAAACTTCTGTAAATATTCCCCAAAACTCCTGCATAGGGTAAGGAGCAGCATGTCAGACAACCTGGACACATCAAATTCAGTATAATGCCAATTGGGGAACTGCAGGGTGTCAGAACGGGATAAAATATTCACCGTTTCACTTGGGATAAAATATAGAACCAGGTCTTCTGAGCTCATTACAGGATGTAACATCAATGTTTCCACTATGAATGTTGTAGTCTCTCCATTCACATATTTATTAAAAACAAACAAACAAACAAAAACCAAGAAGCTGCAGAACTAAAGAAATTCTGTGAACAGAATTGTATATGTTGTATATGGGCTGCTGAGGACTCCTTAATAATGACTGCTGGACAGACCCAAAACCTGAAATGACCAGACAGACCAGTGTCCAGTAAGTGACAGACCGTATAATTACAAAATTACACAGCATAAAAACCTCTGACTGCTTCCAATTATAACGTGAAAAGGCAACTTCACAGTCATGCCACTTAGTAGCACTGGGGAAAGGAAAAGGAAAATCTGTTAAAGGCCTAATGAGGTGTGTGGGTGGAAGTTACTGCCATAGTTTGCGCTATTCAGGTTGTTAGTTCCTACAATGTGTCACTATTCAAGAGAGTGAGTAGGGGAGGGAGGTTGAGATGGGAGGGTTTGAGAGGGAAGGCATTTTCTTACTGGGCTAACAGAAATGAAGTGCAAGCAGTGATTTGCTTCCCCTTACTTCTTCCTGAACACATCTGACAACAGATTTTAAAAGAGCCATTTAAGATTCCCAGACAGTTTCAGTAATTGATTCAAAATTTTTACAGTCCAGGAGACATACTTGTTTATTTTAGCGGGCGAGGGAATTGTTCCCTTGAAGCCTTTAAAACAAAGACATAGAGCCCTCAGTCTATCAGCAGGAGCAGAAAGGACAGAAGGAACACTACACACAGTGTTAGATGATACCCCATCTGCAAAAGCAAAACGTCAGCTGTGGACTTTTGCGGTCTGGTCAAATCCTGTCCACGGAGCAGCAAAAACACACAACTGATCATTTGTATGATTCTGTCTTCAGAATGCTTTTCCTGCTACACAGTGGCTCCGGGACTACTCACCTATGGAGATATGGCTATGATACTGTACAAGACTCCATGTTCCACACTGCTGACATGCTCCCCAGATGCACTAAGGCCATGTAACCTTCTCTTTCTGTGACCCAGCATAATCTGTCTGCTTCAGTGCAGGCTGTAACACCTTGTCACATGGTACCCAGTCAAGGACAGCTGAGATGAACTTACCTCAATGTTTGTCTCATTTCACAGTCCTTTCAGTGCCTTATAATAATTTAAAACCAAAATTACCTCCTGAGCAGGTGTTCCAGCAGAGGTTTACATCTTAATTTTTAGTCAAAAAGAAAGGTGGTGTCTTATTTTGCAGGGTAGGTTTCTTACTCTGTGCAGTGAATGTATATTCTGTAGTAATGAACTGCAATTTTCTGTTCCATGAACATAGTGCAGTATCAGTCCTTTGAGGTGCCATTCAGACTATTGAGTCCCATGTGCACTTTCCAGAACTGATGTATTCAGAATGCTCTAAATCCTGCATTATTAAGAAATATTTGGCACTAGAATGAAATGCCAAATGGAAAAGACACATAGACTATTTTTTTTTCTCTGCTGTTTTCCTCTTATTTTTTCCAGAAAAGTAAGACCATGCAATTCCATGACTGAATTTTGAATAGAGGAGGGTGTCTTGATTTATTGTTGAGCATACGTACTAGAGAATTTCTTCTTCTTGGGTAGTGTCGCATAATGACTTGTTCCTGTTTTACACTTAAAATACTACAGTTTCTGCACGACGAGTGTTCAAGAGAGAAAAGTACTGAAATAACACATACTTCATGAAAACCAAGACAGGAAATAAACAGTGCTGGAGCCAAGAAAAGAAGTAGTTACCATGCAAAAATTTAGGTGATGTTCAAATACACTAATAATTCAAAAAGCTTTCTCACAGCCAACGTACAAATTCAACTGCTGGCTGTCTCCCTGCTCTCATGATCTTTCCAATCCTCGTTGACCACAAGGGAATTACTTGGCAGGTTTCTAAAGAGAAATCCAGGTGTCAGGCCTTCCTTTCCCCTACACCTCCAAAAAACAGGATCCAGAAGCATTCTCAATTCAGTGCCAATCGCAGGATCTGAGCCTTGGAAAAAGCAATTACAGCCCCTTTTCTTTGCGGGAGATAAAAGAGTGCTCTTAGCACACTAAAGACACTCTGGACAAAGATTTCAGCTTTCACCTCACAGCTTCTCTATTATATTGGAACATGCTTCCATCTCTTTATAGCAGTCTCTTAGACACATGACTATAGAATCTTTCATAATGAGAACCCTTTAGCTCTCTTGTTCTTTGCTACACAGAGAAGAGGTCAAAATTCAAGAAATTCTAAGTATCTTGCAGGGTTTCTAGCCCTGGGGTGTTCCAAAGGCCTTCCTCAAGGATACTTATTTCATTGTACTATATGAGTACTGAATTAATTTAAGAAATCCCCTACCTCTGGAGGGTGCTGAAATCATTCAGTTATCTAAAAATCTGTGTTCCTTAATCTGCTGTGTGAAGAATTGATATATACACAGAGATGAGATATTTATTTCATTTCTGTTCAGATATGGGCCCTTGGTGGCTCATCCACAAAATTAGCACACTTCCGTAGTGCAGGATTTCTTTTATAGACCAAAAATGCAAAAGTATCTTATCTGTAAGTATACTGACAACATTTACTTACAGAAATGATTAACTACTTTTCATTTCCATTTAAAGTGGTAAAAGTTTCTACTAACAATTAACGAGATTAATGCTCAAGCTAAATGCCATTTACAGCTAGTATGTTTCATTTAACTATTCCCTTACAAGCTCAATACACGTTTATTTTTCTTTTTGGTCTGGATGACTTGTTTCCTTTCAACATCAGCTGCACCAGAGAATTGTACCCTTATTTATTCTCTTTGCAGTGCAACAACTCACAATCCATCCCATAAGCTATAGGGGAAACCATTCTATAATGTATATTCTAAAATACAACCAAATATGCTGATCCTGGATCTACTGAGGCCTTTTCTGTAGCTATCTATGCACCAAAGATATTTTTTTACTTCTCTTTAACATGAAAATAAAACAAAAGAAAACAAAACAAACAAACAAAAAACAACAACAAAAACAGTTGTTTCCCTAATTACTGCATTAACCACATACTCTGTTTCTTTTTCAGTGTCATGGTTTTATTCCGACACGAAGAAGAGACTTTTTGATCTAGAAAAAATGAGATTTGCAGCTGACAGTAGGCATGCTAGTACAAGCCTTCCCTGCTTGTACTATTTCACGGTATGTTGTGGCAAGTTGTTTTCTGTGCTACAGATATCACTATGCCACTTTGTGACACCAGGACAGGTACTGCAACTGCTGTTTACATACCAAGAAATCATGTCAAAATGAACAAGCAAGCCAAATGAAAAGGTATGCTAAAGCAAATTTAAATGTTCTCTTTCCTTCTTCGATAAAATATGCACTTCTGTCAGAAAATTATTTTAAAAGAAGTAATAATAATCTGAGTTGCTTTCAGAATACAAAGCTAATAGCAAGCGGAAAAGGGGGTTTGATCTTGATCTGGACCTTGAGCAAGAGCATGTAACCTACAGCATGAGCAATGGGAGCCCATTGGTTTCTCAGGAAAGCAGCATGAGGGCAAATGGGAAGGAATGGAACAACTACTCTCAGGACAGTTGCTAAATATAATCTGGAGAAGCAAATAAGCTAAAGGAAATGTTTTGCCTGTGGAATAAATCCCTCAGATACAGTTGAGCTAGGGCTGTTTTTAGGCCTCGTTGAAAAACAGCCTGTGAGACTTCTGTTTATCTTGGCATTGGTGACAGAGGATAGCTAGATACTTCTCGATGTTACATGCAGCAGTCTGGGAACTGTTTGTTTCATCTTCTGAGGAGAGTGTGCTTTGAAACAGGTTTATGGTAAGTCTCACTTGCAGTTGAAGCAACTTCGTAAAACTTTTTTGGGTTTTTTTTTTTTTTTTTTTTTTTTTGTTTTTGTTTTTGTTTTTTCCTTCTGGTTTGGCAGACATACAGTATATCGTGATTGTTCAGTTTGTTGCCAGAGGTAGTCCCGTATCACTTATTTTGCCACATTAATTGCTTACACGTATGTTCTGAGGACAGAGGGGACACTTTTAGTTGTCTGAATGTAGTGAAGAAGAGTATGCTGTATTTTGTAGTGGTCTTAGTATAGACAAAAATTTTGAGTCTAAAAAAGCCAAAGCTATTACAGGTGCAAAGGAATGATTTAATTATGAGACTAGAGAGACTAGAGTCACACAGCATGTGCATTAAAAGTCACTCTTCCCCAGTCTTTTTTTAATTTTAATTTTAATTTTAATTTTAATTTTCTTTTTTTAAGTGCAATAATCCTTGAGCAAGGCTCCAGAGTACAGAGGTGGTTCTTCTGTCCTATTTTCTTGGATAAAGAAAGAAACTTAACTAAAGAAAGAAACTAAAGAAAACTCCTTTCATAAGGGAGTGTCTTCAAGAGAAATTCTTCAGACATTTTGAACCACATCAAGCTTCTATATTTTATTTTGTCAATGGAATGAAAGAAGCTGCATGATGAGTTATTCTACAGTGGCTTTTACTTCCGCTGGAAATCCTCCACTTCAGTATTTGAAAAGGACTGTATAGGCAACACTCCACACTAGGACTTCACAGAAGAATGCTGGTACTTTCCTCAAACCAAAACTGCACCAGAAACATGCTTAGATAATTCTTTTCTTTCTCTCTTACTAAAAATTTTGAAGACTCCCTTTTACCACTGAGAATTATATCATTGTGTTTACCTCCTAGTATCTACTGTTCTTCGGTGTAATAGTTTTGTGATTTCCTTGCTACTCATACATAAATCACAGCTCATATACCCTAAAAAAACAACATCTCGTGGAAGTGGAAATCATGCCATAATCAAGGATGTAGAAGACAGGCTGTTCCCAGACTGTAAGCCAAAACAAGAGCTGGAGCTTGAAATTTGAAGTCCTGAGAGTTAAAAGCTTGAAAGCTACGCTTTTTAAAGCTAGGGAAAATATTACCTATTTAAGACTGTAGATGAAATTTGGATGTGTGCCTTCAAGATAGGCTATTATCTTACTCACTTTAAGCCACAGATAATACGATTGTCTGAAAAGTACATACTCCACTGTGGTATTAACTCTTCTTGAACTTGGAGAGACAGCACATTCTTTTCAAGACAAAAGGTATGTTCTTTGTGAAGTATTCACGCTTTTCTGCCTTTAATATGGGGATAGGAAGGCCATACAGAGTGATCTGGGCAAGATGGATAGCTGGACTGAGGCCGGTGGGATGAAGTACAACAAGACCAAGTGCTGAGTCCTGCACTTTGGCCACAGCAGACCCAGGCAACACTATAGGCTTGGGACAGTGTGACTGGAGGACTGCGTAGAGGAAACAGACCTGGGGATGTTGGTTGATAATTGGCAATCTCAGTTGTAGATTATAGACTCTTCAGAATTTTTCCCCTTAACAAATCTGAACAGTGGCTGCCCATCATTGAAATGATAAACTCTATAATAGATGTTAAGTAATGTTCTTTCTCCCTCATATACAACTTCTCAAGGCTATCAAGAAGGCACGGTTTAAAACATGGTTATATTGAGATTTATTAACACATAATGTCAAAGCAGTAACTAGTTCAATGCAATTCTAATTTCATACATGACATAAAAATTACACCTGGAAAGGCCTCTTCATGATATTCAGACATCCTCTTATTACAAGCAAGAAAAGAAAGAGACTAAACAAACTACATAAAGTTTCCACAGGAAGCAAAGAATAATCCAAAAGGCAGTGAGCCTGCCAGAAACAGCTCAAAACATTTGAAACAAAATAAAGATAAAACAAAAGAGAAAAAAGCAAAAAAAAAAAAAAAAACACCCATTAATTTCTAAAAGTCCTAGCATTCTACTGCAGCAGACCTATAATTTGATTAAAAGAAATGGCAAAACACAAACCACTGCACTGTGGATGGGCTTATTGAAAATGAATTTGAACACAGTTTGTGTCAAGTAATGTACATATTTAAAAAACAAACGAACAAACAAACAACAACAAAAACAGTCACAATAACATTTTATTTAACTGAATCATATGATAGTGTCACAGAACAGCTTGGGCTGGAGAGAACCTTAAAGATCATTTAGTTCAAAACTCCCTTCCATAGACTGGTTGCCCCCCATCAGATCAGGCTGCACAGACTCCTGTCCAACCTGCTCTCAAGCACCTCCAGGGATCGGATACCCACACTTCTCTGGGTGGTAGTATGAGGGCCTCACCATCCTGTGAGTAAATAATTTCCTTCTAACACAGAATCTAAATTTCACACACACACTCCCCTTTCAATTTAAAGGCACTCTCCTTTGTCCTTTCACTATCAGATTGTGTAAAGCAGATCCCTGTCCTTCCTGTAAGTCTACTGAGCATCTTCATGGCGCTCCTCTGGACCCACTACAACAGCTCTGCATCCTACTTGTGCTGGGGCCCCAGACCTGGATGCAGTACTTCAGTACTCCTTTGTTTTTAATAATATGATTAGCAGAAAAGCTATAGAAAACATAGAGGATAATCTTAGAGGTACTGGGCCTAGACACGAGAAAGCTAGTCTGTTTCCATCTCTGCTAAACCTATTCTTTGAGCTTGTGAATGAAGAATTCATTCTTGCTGTACCTCAGTTTCCCACATTACAAACATGACAAATATTGTTTCTAACATTTGGCTTTTAGAAATGTGGACTCTGAGTCATTTGAAGTAACACCTGTTGTTTATGCTGCAAATGTATGGTGCCAAGGACACTGCAGAAACTGATCATGGCTATTGTTTCTATGCACTACAAAAATGATAGAAAAAATATATGTTCAAATTTCCCAGGTCCAAATCTCTGCCATGAATATAGATCATTCTGTTCCTTAAGGCAATGCATTACTTCTGCACTCATCAGCATATCACATTTGAGATATCATCCCCATGAGAAAAGTTTATCTCTATGGAGTATTATAATTTCTGGAATTTTTTCAGTTTTCAGGTGAAAATATCTGGAATACTACAAGCGATCTGCATAATCTTCAGCAAAGAGAAAAAAGAATGGGAGAAAAAACAACACACTTTTAAACTTCTGAATCTAACAGCTTTGAAATAACAACCTTCTACAATTACATGCTTGCAATATTTTTTTTCCCCACAGTTCTTCAGCATATTAGCATGTTTTATCATGTTTGTGTATTTGCATAGATGAGACTTCTCATCTTTCACAAGAGAGAGATTGCTGTAGCACATTATAGTCTGTTGGCAAGATGCATGATAAAAGGTAACACCTACTCCTCTTTTACTTCCAGGCAGAAATCCAGCTCCTTGTAAATGCTTTCTGGGATGCAATTCCTCTACCTTTCTGCATTTTCTTCTCCAGATATTCTTACTTACACGAACAGAGAAGAAAATAAAGTGCACGGTAAGATGACAAAGAGAGAAAAGCTTGCCTCAAGGCAGTTACTCATGCTTGATTTCCTCATCTCTCTCTAGCTCAATGGTTTCTAGCATTCTTCCTTGCTGTGCAGTTTCATCAAGGGCTGGTGATCATCTCCTCTAGCCAGTATCATAAACCATTAGCTCATTCTCCTAGGTAAAGGAGATAAAAGCCTGGCTTTTCTCAGCTCAAGAATGCAGCACTGTGACCTGTTCCTCTTTTTCAAATTCTCCAGAGGTCTTGTACAAAAAAAAGAGCCCTGTCCTTGCTCAAACTGTGGGAGAAGTGAGAAATACGAACTTCAAGAATGAGCTTAAGCAGAGAGAGGCATTTGCCTGCAAACCAGAATCAGACACCTGCTATCTGCACCCAGCTCAGCACTGGCACCAAGTGGAGGCTGTACCCCTGTCCCTGGTTGAAGTCATTGCATTGAAGGACCTAAAACTTCTGGGTACTCTATAGACAATTGATGGACATGATGTAAATGCCCTGTGTGGTTTAGGCTGCACTATGCCAATGATGTTAATTCATGGTCTGATTTTCAGGACCAGAGATGTGTATGTCCAGTAAGGCTGTGTGTAAGGTCTAATTCCAGGTTTTGAACCTTTCTCCAGATGACTAGGGTCATAAATACAAAACATCAAATGTCTAATTCTACAAAGTTCCTGATACACTGCAAAGCTCTTGAAAATTTTGTCTGTGGGTTTTTGCTTAATATGTGAGACCTATTTGAAAATGCTGGCAATATGTTTATGCTTCAATTACATTCTTTTTCATGAGCTGTTCAATTTGAGTTGCCTAAGGGTCTTTCTTTCTTTCTTTAATAAACCTGTTTTATTGAAATGAAGATCATGAAATAGGAAGGGAGGCTCTAAAGATGTTTAAAAGTGACCTATTACTAATGATATGAGGTACATAAACTTTTATAGAAGGCTTTCACTCACACATGAATCACTGATGCCTTCTGCGTACTAGGTGAAAAAAATAAATTAGATGTGGTATACATTACAAAAACTGTGAAAAGGAATGATTTTATTCTTTGTTGTTACGACTTCTCCATTTATGAGGATGCTGAATACAAATCATTACACATCTATGAATGTCAGAATAAGTCAATCTGAGATACAGTTAAAATAATTTAATCTTTTGCAATGTTTTCTGGAATAAACTGCAGAAAACTGGGATGAAATTGGGTCTCATATACTTACATCCTCTTATCTTCCAAATCAGAAATATATCATCAAGGTATTAATTAGGTATTAACTGATAATTGAAATGTAGAAATCTGTATTAGGATCAATTAGTGCTTTCTTGAACACTGCATATGTGTAAATAGAGAAATTCAAGTATGAAAGAATATCCACTTCCCTTTCCCTTTAACATGAAAGTAAGGGTATATGAAGAAGGACAGCTAATCTGAAATATGTTAAAGACAGTGCATTTCCATACTGTCCTCTGAAATCAGTGACATTCCCAATTAATAAAGCCAAGAATTTCAGAGGATTACAAAGGGACAGGCTTATATGTAGGTAAAATAGTCAGAGTCCTCAAAAAATTGAAGCTCTCATGCTCCTTAGTGTGCACCAACTTTTAACTACTGAGACTCGAGAAGAAACTTTTTCTGCTCTCTGATCAGAATCTCAAGGTCTCTGGCCTTTCAGAGCAGGTGGCCCCTGCCCCCACTGGATGAGCATACAGCTGCTCTTCTGCTGTTCTACAGTTTCATCATCCTAGGAAAAGAAATTATTTGCTTGATGAGCTTTAGCATTTTAGAATCTCATGTATAAAAATGCTTGGTTATAATATGCTGCTCTTTACTACAGGAATTACAGAAGCAAATAATCAGCTGGACGTCTAACGAGGTGTTTGCATGCATAATGAGATCACTCATACACACAGTTTTATTCACAGCTTGAATCTGAGCCTGACAAGTATGAAGCACTAGGTAATGCTTTTGGGGTTCAATTCTACAGGTCTGGTATCAGCCCTTCTGTGTTCTGGAGATAAGATCAAACTGCACATCAATCTTCCAGGGAAGATCAATACAGAGGGAAAGCTGTGTTCAAGCTGACTTCCAGTTACATCCCAGTATCTGGCACTTTTCTCTGATGGGATCTGGGAGACTCCTAAGTCAGGGACATCAATTAAACCTTTGAATTCTCAGACGTGCCTGTATTCTCCTCTAAGCCTAGGGTTTAAAGTGGATATTAAACTGTCTGACAAAAGTTTTTTTTAAGGTGTAATGCCCTGATATAGGCTGAACATATGTTCTGGGCACTTTTTTCTCCCCATAAAGGATTTGTTCTCCTTAGGAAAGCTTGTGCTTCAATGTAATGTTCAGTTTTTCCAGCATACCTTCTGTGAACTGTCCCTTTATATCTGGAAACAGCTTTTTAAAAGCTGCTTTGAAAACAGATAAAGTGTCAGCTCAACTTATTTATTTTAGCCATTCTTTATTCTTGTTTCACTTTTTCCTTCTGATTTCTTAAGAAATGGCTAACATTACCTCAAGGATGTCATGCAGCCTGCAGAACTGAATGTTAACTGGATGGAAAAGAAATCTTGGCTTTCTTCCAGTGCTTCTGCTTGTTGTGAGTCACTTTGCTTTCTCTTCCCTTGATCTCTAGCAGTGAAAAAAAAATGAAGTTATTTCATTTTTAAAGCACTTTTGATATATCTTGACAAAAAGTGCTTTGTAAGAATTAGGTAATATTTCTGTTTGCATCTGAAAGCTCTTAATTGTATAAGGTGCAAATTAACTGAACGTTGGGATTGGAAGAAGACCATTCTTAGCAGTTATCTCTCACATTAAGAAAAAAATTAAATTAAGTGATTAACCATACCTATGGCACTGATTTGATAAAATGTGCTCTGAAGCCTTCCTCTTTCTCTTACTGAGCTGAACTGTTCATCTGCTTCATCTGTTACTATATAGATTTAAGAACACGGATCTAAGAATCTGTGTTAATCCTGTAATGGTGTGACAAAAAATATTCTGTGATTATTTAGTAAGGTGACTCTGGAGACATAGCAAGGTTGTGGATTAATCCAACTATATTTTATTTTATTTTATTTTATTTTATTTTATTTTATTTTATTTTATTTTATTTTATTTTATTTTATTATATTTATCTTAGTGAAGGTACATTGATTAAGTTATCTAAATGGAGACATAAATAATGGAAATTAAAGGATGACTTTGGGGATTACTGGGGGGAAGATTAAGACAAGACATCCTTACACTTTGCTTTCCCTCCATTATTTGAAAACATTTCAACAATATTAAAATCTTTTTTTATAAATTAACGTGTTCTGCAAAACAGAAAAAATGCAAAGACCTATTTCTGCATATCACACGAGGTGTTTATTAATGAAATATTATTTTATATAATTTTATTTCTGATATTTTTATTTTATGATTACTTCACCTGGACTACTGTGTTCAGATGTGGAGTCCTCAGTATATGACAAACATAGATCTGCTGGAGCATGTCCAGAAGAGGGCCACAAAAGTGATCCAAGGGATGGAACACCACTCCTACAAGGACAGGCTGAGAGAGCTAAAAACTGAACTGTTCAGTTTTCAGAAAAGAAGGCTGTGAGGTGATCTGATAGCGGCCTTTCAGTATCTAAAGAGGAGATGTAAGAAAGAAGGGGAAAGACTCTGTATCAGAGTCTGCTGTGAGAAGACAAGCAGAAACAGTTTCACGTTAAAAGAGGAAAAATTTAGATTGTAAAGAAGAAGCTTCTCACAATCGTGAGGTGCTGGCACAGGTTGCCCAGAGAAGTGGTGGAGCCATTCCCTGAACTGCTAGCTTTCCTTTCATGAATTCAGCCACTGAAATGTTCTGCACAGACCCCATGCTTCTCCTAGGTCCCTTCTGTGTTATACTTTAGAAATTTTGATCTCGCCTCTCTTCCCTTCCATGTCTTAAGAACTGGTGAAGGTCTGCTTTGCTTCTTTCATGCATTTATTGTGTTCTATTCCCTTCAGCTAAACAAGCATCCGGTCAGGTGAAGAGCTGGAGAGCTTTAGTTCATGTCATCCATTAGATGCTTGGTTTAAGCAACTATATTCATCTCCCCTGTTTATAAGTTAAATAATCTCATGACTGAGGAAATAAAGTCCATGTTTTCCCTTAAACAGTGTTTTAGCTCACAGACAGTTCAGGTAAGCTGCCTTGTAATTTAATAGCACCAAATGTTATTTCTAATTTGACTTCTGGCCTTCAAAAGCATCCCTTTAACATTTTTTTAAACCATTTTTCATAATGCCTGTGTGCATGCTCTAGTTCTACATGGTACGTTCTACAGTGTGTTTACTTGACAAATGTATGAACGTCTGTCTAAAATCAGGGGACTGCTTTGGGTTGTTGTTTTTTTTTTGCTTCCACACTGTATTCGATACTTCATATTGCTTGAATTTCATTTGCATTTTTGAAGATTTATGTTTGAATAATTTGCATTTATTTTGTCTCCATGTATGTCTTTCCCTATAAAAAATGCTTTTTTTTTTTTTTCCTAGCTATATTATGCATCCATATAAATTGATATTCTAAACAAGATTAACTGATTCTGGCTGAAAGACCTTATGAGAGGAAAAGGAATATTTTTTGGAGTGGTCAATAATGGTTTTAAGTCCAAGTTTTTCCTAACCTGTTATCATTTTCAATGGACTAGAAGGGGGAAAGATTTTTCTCTTCATGCAATTTTGCTTCCTAAAGTTGAGAAGATTTTGTCTAACCTGCACATACTGTTTGCATGTTATACTCATGAAGTTAAAGCTCCCTGAGACTAACCTCTATTTTGAAATCCTACAAAGAATTCACACTATGGTTTGAGTTCAGTCTTTCTTGAAAACAAACAAACAAACAAAAAATTTGATGAAAAGGCTGTACATAAATGCAGGGTTTGTCCTCAGCTTGGAAAACAAAGATGCCCTACCTGCCACTGTTACAGTAAGTACAAACATGCTACAAATAGATCTACAAATACATCTAGAAATAAAGCAATTCAGTTCTATTAGAACCAAAGAGCTATTTGGAACGTCTTTCATTTATTAATAAAGCCACTGACTGATCAAAGCTGTTTGCTTTGATCACTTGCTTTTCTGTCAGACTGCAGATTTCATTCTTTTAGACTTCATTTATCTTTGTGAGCTTTGCAAACCAGAAATTGTAGGTTTATGCAAAAGTTGTCATTGCCTTGACATTTATGAAGGAGCTCGTGCTCAGGTAAAAGCAGTATACTTCTTGTCATCATGTTAGTTTCAGAGATAAAACCGTAACAACTAAATTCTGTAATTACTCCTTATTATGCCGGCATACTTACAAAAGAAAGACACTTGCATGAAAGCACTGGATACATGTGCCATTCAAGCAGCTGGTATAAAATCTTCCAATAACTTCAGATGATTCTGAATCAATAATATCTTCTCTTCTGATAACTGTTTTGCAAAGAAAAAATAAATAAATCAGTGTCTGTTTTATGTCTAGGTAAGATTGAGACAACATGGTGCTAATACTACAGGTACAGTAACAAAGGTATTATAAACCTCCAGAGCTTTCTAAAAGCTGTATTTTTATATCAGATTAAAACTCAATCTCTTATGTAATGCATCTAATGTTTCATAGGAATAAATGTCTTTTGATCCAAACTTTTTCTACAGTAGAAGGAAATTCTCCTGAAAGACAGAAAGCAAGAACTTTGGTTTCATGTATCACATCAACCTTCCAGACCAATTTGCTGTTTCGTAGGTAACTTGCCTGTGCTCTATCTAACTTTACTATCAGGGTAATTAGGACAGATAGACTTTCAGCTGAGATGACTCTGTGTAGCTCCACTGAGCACTGAAATTTGGTCTCATGCCAGTTTACATCATCTTGAAGTTATGGCCTTCAGGTGATGAGTTGTTAGTGGCAACTTGTTCCCATGGTACAAGGAGCTCTGACCATTAGCAGAACCTTTACTGCTATTGACTGGTATTATATTTCCAAAATTATATTCCTGCTGCAATGTTAGTTAGTGTAAATCATTTGAAATAGCCATATAAACGTGTCTGGGGTGGTATGTACTGGAAACCTAATCAATATGGTGTCACATTAAACAGTGAGGTACAGAGGAGTAAAGACTATCTAATTATAAGGAAAAGATAAATAATTCTGTGCAAATATGTGGAAATATACAGTGACTGTCACATAAATAACCCAACTGTGGGATAAAATGGTAGTATTTTTTCCTCTTGTTGCAGTGGCCATGGAGCTGGCCTAATTTTCACCTCTCTACTTGTCTGCCCGCTTATTAGACTTTGTAGCCTATTGATGTTCTGCTGTTTCCTTTTTTCTCAATTCTGTTTTGTTTTTGCTTTTTTTTTTTTTTTTTTTTTTTGCACTTTTTTTTTGTATTTATCAGAGGCCATTTGTGAGACCAGTACCTGATCTATCTGCCCTTCTGCAGGCATCTCATTTAATCTGGTTGTCTTATACCATCTGCAGATGAGTAGGCAATTACTCTGCAGATGAGTTTGTCCTGTGCACCAAATGCTTTTCTGTTTGTGGTTGATAAAATTTGCAAGACAAGTTTCATGTATCAGTGGAACACTGGTTGGATTCAGTTGTGTACATTTAGAATGGAGATAGGTGTGAGGAGCAAAATTGACTAAAATCACTTTTGAACTCATGGGCAGAAGACTTCTCACTGCTGTGTATATACAGCAGTGATCGTTGTGGTCTTTTTTCATTTCAGCTGCATATATGTGCACTCAAATATCAGACACCTGAACTAACAACCTAAGATATATATATATTTTTCTATCCTTGATAATTGCAAACAGAAAAACACCAGACTTTCAAATCAGAAAGAGTGAAAAGTATAAACTCCTGCAGGTATGCCAGCAGTTTATGCCTTCAAGGAGAACTGAATGGATAGAAACAAATATAAAGTGGGGAAAAAAAAAATAAAAAATTATTTGGACAGGTTTAGTTTTACATTCTGGACCAACAATTAAAGACACTGAAAGACAACTAAAGACAAATATTCAAATCCCTGCCAATAAAAATAAAATGAAAACAAAAAGCTGTATGTTTTATTATCTCATCCAAATGGCTCATGGGCTCTGATCTAGACCACATTATAACATTACAAATTGGACTTGGATCTGCAAAGGTTGCATATCAGCATCATCCCTGGGTGCTAATAAGATCATTTGCTAATGCAGGGATAGGAATATGTGCATAGTCACAGATTTTGAGCCATATGCTCGAGTTTTCTGTTTTCTTTTGTTTTCTCCCATAGAGCACAATTTTCCCCTATTTTCTACTCAGCCATTTTTACTGACAGAAGTGTCTTATTCTTCACTCTGATCTCTCTTTCCACTTTCAGAGGCTTTCTTTTTGAGGTGTCACAGCAATGCAAAGGTTAAGTTTCCACCCTAGGCAGAGAGGCACTAGAAATACTTGAGAGCTGTCAACAATTTCAATTGGAAACTTCCCTTCACAGTGGAGGATCCTACGTGTCAAAGCAAGCTGTTCAACAGCTTGAGTTCAGCCTACTTGATCAAGCCTGTTTACCTCTAGGATTGCTTGCAGGGTGGGAGTTTGCTCTCCACTTAATGCTGGCCTATCCTTAAAACATTGTCTAGTCTGGTAGTCACAGGTGCATGATTCTGTGGGTGACTGTACCAAAGGGAGTACTAAAAAAGTGATTCTTTCATATGAAGATGCCCCATTTCTCCACATGGCTTATTCTGATTCCCACATAAGATCTTTGCAATCAATTATTACTATTCCTACTACATGGGATCCCAAATATTAAGGAAAACAGCATTCTCCAGTGCAGTAATGACAAACTCTTTCTGCTTTTGCTCTCATATTTGAGCCAAAAGGTTTCAGACCCTGATCCAGCACAAGCTTAAATAGTATTCCTCAAGTTAAGGATGTGAGCCACTCAGAGACCTCACTTCTGGGATGTCACAAGGTTATCCCTAGATATAAGTCCGTGACTGGGGGGCACAAGCCCCGGGAAACAAAAAAAGAAAAGAAAAAAAAGAAGCAATGTCTTTCCACAGTTCAGCAACCCAAATAGGATTAACATTCTGTCGCCAGTTGTTCTGTTTCCACTGGTGTAAGCACCCCCATAAGGCATTTGCCACCATCCATGAGTCAGTGTAAAGACAAAGCATTGGAGCATTTGGCCACCTTTCCCGTTCAGCAACATCTAAGGCCAGCTGGACAGCCTTTACCTCTGTGAACTGACTTGATTCTCCTTTTCTTTCTGTGGCCTCTGCAACTTGTCAAGCAGTGCTCCACACAGCAGCTTTCCATCTGTGGTACTTCCTCACCATATGACACGGTCCATCTGTGAACAGGGCAAATTTATTTTCATTTTCTGGTAGTTCATTGTATGGTGGGACCTCTTAGCACGTGATACCTCTTCTGCTGGTGATATGCCAAACTTTTTGCCTTCAGGCCAGTCCATGATCGCCTCTAGGATTCCTGAACAGCTGAGGTTTCCCTTCCGTGCTCATTGTGTAATCAGCACAATCCACTTCAAGTGGCATCAGTAGCATGATGGGTGGAGGGAACCCTTCCTTTAAACATCCAGTTCAGCACTGGCAGCTGAGATGCCAGAAGGAGCTGAGTTTCAGTGCCAATTACTTCAGAAGCAGCCCAAACCCCCTCATATGCAGCTAGGATCAACTTTTCAGTTGGAGTATAGCCCTCTTCTGACCCCCCTGTATGCTCTACTCCAGAATCCCAGGTGTTGGACTTGAGTCTCCCCTGAGGCTCTTTGCCACAGACTCCAAGTGGGACCTTTCTCTCCAGCAGCAGTGTAGAGAATGTTTTTTACATCCTGTGTAATCCATAGTGGCCCTAGGACCGCAGCACGGGCTATCTCTTGTTTAATCCATTCAAAAGACTGCTGCTGTTCAGGACCCCACACTAAATTGTTCTTCTTTCATGTCACCTGATAGAGGGGGCTAACTACGAGGATGTAGTTAGGGATGTGTATCCTCCAAAAGCCCACTACACCCAGAAAAGCCTGCTTCTTTTTTTGCTAGCAGGTGGAGACATAGTTGTGATTTTGGCGGTCACACCTCCTGGTAGGTGATGACGCCTATCTTGTCATTTACTCCTAGGAACTGAATCTCCTGGGCAGGTCCTTTCACTTTGTTTCACTTAATAGCAAAACCAGCACACAGAAGAATTTGCTTTATTTGCTCTCCTTTCTTAAAGACATTCTCTGCTGTATTGCCCCACAAAATGATGTCATCGATGTACTTCAGGTGCTTGGGAGAACAGCCCTGTTCCAATGTGGTTTGGATCAGCCCATGGCAAATCGTCGGGCTGTGTTTCCACCTCTGGGGTAAAAAGTTCCATGTGTACTGATCACCCCTCCCAGTTAAAGCAAACTGTGGCCTGCATTCTGTGGCCAATGGAATGGAGAAGAATGCATTGATAATGTGAGTAGTGGCATACCATTTGGCTGCTTTTGACTCCAGTTCATACTGGAATTCTAACAAATCTGGCACAGCAGCATTCAGTGGCGGTGTAACCTCATTCAGGCCACAGTAGTCCACTGTCAGCCTCCGTTCTCCACTTTATGCACTGGCCATATGAGGCTGTTAAAAGGCGAGTGAGTTTTGCTGATCACTCCGTAACTCTCCAGCTGACAAATCAACTTATGAATGGGGAGCATGGTATCTCTGTTGGTGCAGTACGGCTGTCTGTGCACAGTTTTTGTAGCGATGGGTACCTGCTGCTCTTTTACCTGTAGCAACCCTACAACAGACGGGTCTTCTGACAGTCCAGACAAGATAGACAGCTGCTTGATGTTGTCTGTATCTATAGCAGCTATTCCAAAAGCCCATCGATATCCCCTGGGATCCTTGAAATATCCTCTTATAAGATAATCTATACTGAGTATGGATGGAGCCCCCTGTCCAGTTACTATAGAATGCTTCTGCCAGTTTTTTCCAGTGAGGCTTATTTCCACTTCCAACACAGACAATTCCTGAGAGCCCCCAGTCACTCCGGAAATATAAATGAGTTCCATCCCTTTATAACTCGAGGCCATCAAAGTGCACTGGGCACCAGCGTACACCAGTGCTTTATATTCCTGTGGTTCTGATGTGCTTGAATCCATATAGTCCAATACCCATTCCTCCCCTTGGCTGAAGGCAGGGCCCCCCTATTTGTTATCTGCAGTAATGCGAGCTACTTCAGTGGTGGTTGATCTAATTTGTAATTTTCACTCATGCTCATAGTGCATGAGTGGGTTTGTCATGCCACTTCTTCATATCCTCTCCATGCTCACATAAGTAGCTCCACAGGACAGCATGAGACATAAATTTACTGCAATCCTTTGCTCGAGTAGGGGGGTGCTTACCTTTGATAGATGAGACCTTAATCAGTTCAACCAGTTCCTTCAGCAGGCTCTTTTGATCATCCTGATCTTCATTGGGTGTTTCAAATACTGCTACAGGTTCATCACGATTGATCACTATTAGGGACAATTCCTCCCGTATGCCATTCTAGCTCTTCTCCATTTGATCTAGTCTTCCTGCCATTTGGCAGATGGCTGATATGGAGGCACGGGATAGCAATAATCTTTGTTCCAATCTTTGAAGTGGAAGAATCGGTTCAAAAATTGGGGGTCTTCTGCCAAGGTCTTCATATCTATTGGTCATTGCAAACAGTGAACTGGTGTACCATTCAGGTGCTGTTCTCGTGAGCTTCCACCATATTTCAGGTGTACTCATCATTCTCTCAGGATCATGGTCCTGGCATGGATCATTTGAAACAAATTCAGGATCATGCAGCATTTTCATTTCAGCTACGGCTGTTTCTCTCGAATACTGGATGCCTTTCTCAACAGCATTCCAGCTTTTCATCCCAGGCTCCAGCTAAGTTCTAAAGGGATATCTTTCCTTCACAGCTAATAACATTTGTTCCCAGAGGGTGGTGACTCCGTCCAGACATCTACTAATCCCTCTGTCAATAGCTGAGTCTTGGGTAATGTTCCCTAGTTGTTGGGCTTCATTACTATTTAGGGACACTCTACCAGTCCTGTTGTCCCAACACCAAAGTAATCAGGCAAAAACAGTTTCACTTGGGTGTCGCGTAAACTCCTTTTTTATGCCTTGGATTTCAATCATTTCCAGGAATCGACAAATAGTGTTAACAGTGACTCCCTCCTCATCACTCTCCTCTCCATGTCTCTTAATTTTCTCGGTTGCCTTTCTTGGTGGTGGTTGTTTTGAGGAGGGCCCTTCTCCTTGATCTTCCTCTATTTCCTCCACTTTTTCTTTCCATTCTAGACATGAGGACACCCATTTCCATTTCTGGCCTTCCACAGGAGCATCTGACATTGATACTGGTGCCTCCTGCAACTGATCAAGATTCAGTTGGAGTTTTTCTCTTTTGGTTTTCGGATCTTGGTTTGGATACTCTCTCTTTCCATGATAGTATTATATAGGTAAACACAAGCCAAGCAAAACCGTTCCTCCTCAGATCTTTCCAAGCTGCATCATCCCTTACTCAAATGCTCACTTAGTTTCTCAGCATCCCACAGGTGTTCAAGAGTAAAATCCCATGACACCAGGGGTTCCCACACTTATAATCTCTTTCCTAAACCTCTCCATATTCCTTGCCACTCCACATCCTCTGGTTTCAGAGAAAGCTTGCTCCACATAAGGTAAAATCCTAACACAGAGAGTATATTCAGGGAGACAGCACAGTACCTATGCTGGCACCCTGAACATGCATAAGGAATGGGGAAGAGCACCTGGAAACTAGTCCAAACATCATATTGTCTGTTAAATTAGCTGGGATGTATAGGAACCAGACAGGTATCTCCATCAGTGCCCTTAAATGACTATAGAAATGTGCAACTCCAAAATGCAATATGAGGAGCCTAAAAAGGAATCAATATGTTCAAAGGAACATAAGGGTCCTTAGTCCTCTATATAATGCTTTTAAGATGAAGTGAAAAACCACAGTTGCCCGCATCCTCCACCAACAGTTGTCACGGGGTTATCCCTAGGTATAAGTCTGTGACAGGGGGGCATAGGCCCCGGGAAAAAGAAAAAAAAAAGAAAAAAAGAAAAAAGAAAAAAAAAAAAGGAAGGAGTACTACCGGTTTGCTGTGACCCAGCCAGCCCCGGGCCGCATGTGCTCTGGGAGAGGGGGAAGGGCAGAGAGCAGAGATAGCTTTAAAAAAGAGAAAACACAATGGCAACGATGTGAAGAAGAATGGTAATTCTCTGAATTTAACTAAATCAAATAAAACGAGAGATAAAAGAGTATCCAAAATGTGAATCAAACCACAATAGTGCAAGGGAAAGCATGTGCTTTTCTCCTCGGTGAGCTGAGATGGCTGAGCCTGGGCCAGAGGGAGAGAGGCAGTTGCTTGTGCCCTGTCCAGAGCTCCACCCCACTTCCTCTTCCCGCAAGGTCCTCTGGGGATGCAGCCCCTTCCCCTCCCATCAGGATACTCAAAGTGTCCATAAAAGGCAGTAAATGGAACCAGAACATTAACTAGTAAACTCTCACCTGTCCACATGATGTTCTGATGTGGAATACTGACAACAAAAAATCACAAAACCACAACATGGGGACTGAGAGCATAAGTAGTGCATTGGACAATAATTCCAAATAAGATGCAAACCAAGGTTCTGTTGTTTCACAACATTAGTTCTTTAACAACAAACATCTGTTTACACAAGCATTCTAATAAAGTAGCTACTTCATTTGAATTTCAAGTTTTCCTTTGGTACAAAGCAAGCTTCCTTAAATTTTAATGATGTTATCTACCACACTTCACAATTACAATGCTACCATCTTAACTACCTTCTTTATTACAATTTTAACATCAGCCATTAAAACCATAAGAGCCACTAGTTTCAATACAAGTTGTTTGTGATAGAGGTAATAGGTGGTAGCAAGGTAGGAGCATTTTTTTCTAAGTCTCTACATCACTTGGTAAAACAAGGAACTAAACAGCTCTTACCATGAGCTGTGCTTTCTCTGTGGTGTTGGCCAAATCAGTTCAATTTCTGTTTGTGTTCTTATTTTATTAATCTAAGTATCTAACATACATGTCATATATAAGCTCACTGCTCTTGAAGATGAATTTATTTGCCTTGTGCCCAGTGCCATTTTAGATATCTTGAAGTATCTGTCTACCCAAGATGTTCTATGGGCTTGCTGGATATAATGCAGGATTAGTAGGGACTAAGAACCATGTGGAACAGCAGCTGGTTGACATGCAACTTAATCCAGAGCATTCAAACAACTCCAGACATGGAATATTGGTGGGAAGGTTCAACATCTACTGCTGTACCATCAACATCCACCTCTGATATCAACAAAGTAAAATGGGAAGCTCTACATTTAGAGCAGCCCACATAGATTAGTTTGTCTAATCTCTCCTTTAATGTTGTTTTCTTGACTTGTGTTAAGAAGGGGAATAAAATATATGTATATATATATGCAACTGGCCAAATCCCAATCAGAGTGTCATGATGGCTAGTTAATATCTTGCAGTTTTTCTCATAGATTTTAGGCTGGAGGAGTGATAAAGAGAGTTTAAATAAATAACTCAGTCATTTATTCAACTGTAAGCAAATCATTTCTCTTACAACACTGCAAGTGTAGAAAGATCAGTGTTCTACTGTTACAGTATTACCCCAGCAGTAAAATGTAAAGGTAAGTTGCATGCTGTTGTCCTTAAGCAAAAGTAATCAGAAAATAGTAATAATAATAATATTTATTAAAATTATCTTATATAATGACTTGTTCTTTAATTCTTGCTTATGTTGGATGAATATAATCTAAAGATCTCCTCTTATTTCATCTACTGTAACATTTCATAAGCAGCAACACTATGGATATGATCCTTCTCCCATCTCCATGCACAATTTATTTCATACTATCTTGCTGTGATTTAGAATGAAGATTCATTATTAATTGTGGGCACTTAGGTGCTTGTTATTAAAGTGATATAACACACGTTTCCCTGAGTGTCGCATCACAGCTCTGGGAGGTAAGAAAGAATTACATCAGAAAGACAAAATCAAATTTCCTTTCCATTGTCTCGTGTCCTTTCTATTCCTCATTCCTCCATCCCTCTAAAGAATACGGAAATGTTTGATATAGCTTTCAGTGGGATAAGATATCACAGAGTAACATCCCAGTGCTCCATGTGCACAGAAAGAAAAGAGTTAAGACACTTTAGAAGAAGATTTAAATCAGCCAGCAAGCTGAGTAAAGAGCTGCCAAGAGCTTCCTGACAGTGGTTCTACATATTGAACAGGTGACAAGTCCCAAATTCTTCCTCTGATAAGCCTTTCTTTGCATTTGAAGGAGACACTTCTGCTCACAGGGAAGTTAGAGTTCAGAGCTTCCTTCTGCAAGTAGATCCTTCTGATCTCTCCTTCAAACAATTGAACAAGATAACAGGCTCTTCTTTCAAAGCACGTAGTGAAGGAGAGAACAGAACTGCTCATGAGTTAGAGACTCACAAAGCAAGAAGAGGGAGTCCTAGACTGAAGATCCTTCTCCTGCCATGTCCTTGGAGGTGTCCCAGGCAGCAGTCATCTGAGCAGAGGTATTTTCCACCCATCAGAGAAGAAATCTGTGGTCTAGAGAGCGCATAAAAATTACAGCGCTCTCCTTTGATGGAATAGAGAAGACTGTCTCTGTTCCAAGAAATAGTTATCATTTTGCAAGCAATAACCGTGGCATGAAAAGATGGAAAAGAAAAAAAAAAAAAAAGGAGAGAAATGTTAGTGTGACAAGAAGACTTTAGACTTGCAAATCATAAAGCACTTTAACATGGGAGTGTGCTTCATACAAAAAGAACTGTCTAGCCAGAAAAAAGATCTAGATTACAAAATAAGGGAGTTGGGTCAGTCTGTAATTCAGGATCCTTGGCAAAGAGGTACTCCATTAGAGATGATGGTATTCATGTTTTAAGTCTGTTTTGACAAGAAACACAAATAAATAGCCAAGCCAGACTTAGTCATAAATCATTCACGTAGTCAGTTTAGTGCTCTGACTGAGAGATTGCTAGACTACAGCACAAATAAGGCTGAATCCCCTCCACAAGAAGCCTCTGTAGCACTTCAGAATGCTTTATTCCCTAGAAAAGTGAATTTGGAACAGGAATAAGAAATGACTCAAGGCACATCCTTAGCCTTATACCTCAAACAGAATATTTAGAGTATTCAGAATATTCATTCCCAGTGAGCACAGTGATTGTGTTATAGCAGTACGTGGTGCACTTCCTTCTGCCTAGAAACAGAATTCCTTGGTTGTGTTATATGCTCTATACTGATAACAGATGGTGGTAATTTTTTTTTTTTTTTTTTTTTTTCTAGCCTCAGTTGAATAGTCCTGTGTTTTGGAGAAGGAGATCTGTAGTGTTATTTCTGCAAACCACAAAGTCGTGAAGGCTTTTTTCAAACTGAATGGAATATATATTTTTTTCTCCCTAGGAAGTTTGACACTATTTTAGTGTGGCACTCAATAAACCTTTTCTGACAGCTGCTATGATTATTTTTTAACTTAAGCCATCATTTATTAACTGAACATATCTGACCAACTTAAATGACATTCTTTTGATATTTTTTACATGTGTTCCAGTTTTTTTTTAATATGTATCCTAGGAGATAACTGCAGTCTATAACATTTTCAAAAGTCAAATCATTTAAATATATCACATGGGAAATACTTATGGTAGATGGCATGATAGAAAATGAACCTTGTTAGAGCATCACGTTAGGCAATTACAGCTTGAAATATGTACAGGATTATCCCCCATAGATGATTAACCTACTTTTAAGGGGTGATAGGTGTTATTAATTGACCTGTTCACTGAACTCTGGAAGGTGTTTGTGAAAGTGCATATACCACAAATTATGCTTCTACCTCATTAATCATCCAAGTCTCATTCATGACTCAGTAGAAGTGGAAATCAAAAGGCTAACAGAAGACCTATTCTTTTATAGGCCCACAGATATATTAGAATACATAAAATTGTTCAGGGCACAGTTCAAAAATAAAGTGGCCTTTCTCTGTTTCCTATCAGATTTAACTGTTTCTCACTTCCCACTTCTATTTTCTTCACTGGAGGTGCAGTCTACCACATTGCTTCATTTCCTTACAAAAAATCCATCCCTTCCATATCAGGCCTCCCCTTGCTTTAACCCTTTTCATCCTTCTTGTATTGTATTCTCATTTTTGTCCATATGCCACGTAATATTAACTGAGGTTTTGTATCTGGAGCATTGAGCTTTTCCAACCAGTTGCATTTGGTGGCTCTCAGTGTGCAAAAAAATGGAGGGAAAAGGAGGAGGGGCAAAGAACATATGTGTACAAGCATATAGCTGTCTACATCATCTCAAGACATTTGGTATAGGGTGCCCATATGCTCCCCCATGCACAGTTACCTTGTTAATGCGTATCTTTCCATGTGCACTTTCAGAAGTAAAGTGTAACCACTCAAATGTATAATAGATAAGGAAAAGATAGCAGACTGAAACTAATTGAGCTATTCCTCCAACAGAAATGCAAGAGAAGGGATTATTAATATTCTTCCTAGAGGCATTGGATGTGCTCCAGTATTCGATGAGAAATCTGCACCTGTATCCTTTGTGAATATTTAAAATGAACCTCATTGTGCTGTCAGGACAGACTTTTGTTCTGTTTGTTCTGCTAATGGGATTTAGCTTCATCAAGTAATGTTCAGCATGAGTTCTTCTAAAAGATGCCTGTATGGTTAAACTATGGCAACACAAATGATGAGTTAAAGACTTGATTGAATACTGAGCGTTACTTATGAAATAATCATGACTTTGAGATAATGGATAGAGTTGATTCCCTGAAATTCCAACTGAGATTTTCAGCAGGAGCTTCATTAGATATACAAGGGTTGAGCCTGTTTTAATCCAGATACAAATGAATTTGAAAAAACGTTCCAACTTAAAATTTTGGATCTGAATAATTTAGATCGTCTGATTGCTCCCCAGCCTAATATCTTCATTCTTGTTTTGATGGTGGAAATGAGTGGGAGTGTCGAATTGTTGTGCTGAGTTTAAATAACTTCAGGAAACTTTCCCATCTAATCACATAAAATCAAATTCATATGTTTTGAAAATGAGCAAAATTGTACAGTTGTATCAGGGGAAAACATGTTTGTCTGAAAGCTGATTCTTTTCTGCAAACATAGCACAGGGAGCTTATTTGCATAGGTCATAGAATCATAGAATCACAGAATCATAGAATCATAGAATCATAGAATGGCCTGGGTTGAAAACGACAGCAATGCTCATCTGCTTGCAAGCCCCATGCTATGTGCAGGGTCACTAACCACCAGATCAGGCTGCCCGGAGACACATTCATCCTGGCCTTGAATGCCTCCAGGGATGGGGCATCCACATCCTCACTGGGCAACGTGTTCCAGTGCATTACCACACTCTGTGTGAAAGACTTCCTCCTAATGTCTAACCTAAACCTTCCCTGTCTTAGTTTAAACCATTCTCCCTTGTCCTATCACTATCCACCTTCATAAACAGACGTACCCCCTCCTGTTTATATGCTCCTTTTGGGTATTGGAAGGCCACAATGAGGTTTCCCTGGAGCCTTCCCTTCTCTATGCTAAACAATCCCAATTCCCTCAACCTTTCCTCATAGGAGAGCTGCTCCAGCCCTCTGATCATCTTAGTGCCCTCCTCTGGACCCACTCCAAGAGCTCCATGTCCTTCCTGTACTGGAGGCCCCAGGCCTGGATGCAATACTGCAGATGGGGCCTCACAAGAGTCAAGGGGAACAATTACCTCCCTCTCTCTGCTGACTACTCCTCTTTAGTGCAAAGCCTTCTGAACTCATACAGTATACTCATGTTAAAAAAAAAGTATTAATATCAAGTACAATCTACCAAACACTAAAAGTGATTACAAGCACTACAACATAAATATTGTCAGATCTTAGACAATATCATTTCTTATATTATTTGTTTATCTAGTGGTTTCTTAGTATAAATAAACTGATTGCTCTCAGCATCTAGACCTCCCTAGGAACTCCTCTGTCTTCTCTAGTAGGCTGGAAATAGTTTCCACCCCACTTATTTCATCCCGGACTCTTTGCATCCTTTAGTCATTGAAGCCATTAATAAATAAATAAATAAAAATAATGACTTCAACTGCCAGAATCCCTGACCAGGAATGTTTGAAGTCTGTTGGCTTCTGTAGTGTCTTTTCAAACACATTTGAAATGTACCAAGTTCAAAAAAGTTTAAAAACCCGGTCAACCCTTATGGAATCATTGTTTTTACAAGACTGTGAACTTCAAAATCAGCACAACACTAGTGACACTATTGTCCATGCTAAAAAAAATTGGTGTGACAAACCCCTTGGAGGATATCAGCCTAAGTTAAAGATCGTCTTTTGTTGCTCTTTTCTGAGTATAGACAATAGATTTACCTTTCCATTCAAAACTTTCTAGAAAAGGAGAATGGGGAAAACACCATCTGATTTCTTTTTTTTTTTTTCTTTTCTTTTCTATTTTTGGTGCAATTCTGCAGGCAAGTATGTTGATCTTTTTTGTAATCTTTCCTACTCTAGTTTGGATATTAGAATAAGATAGAATTTTTCAGATTTTTTACTGGGAAAATATGGCAGTTCCAAACTTCTACCCCCTACTTGTCAAAAGTCATATTTTATGATGGATTTTGACCATTAAATCACCTAGTCAGTGAAACATAGTGGAAAACGCAGAATTACACCCATAATTAATCATACGCTGAAGAACGCAATTAATTGTTTTCGGTTCAGAGATCTTCCCTTTTTGAAGTTGTCCCTCTCTTTCATCTAAGAGTCTGTTGAACACAAACTGTGTGGGATACGTGCAGATGTGTATATGTGTGTTTCTTGAATCCAATTCAAATTCAGCTTGTTTTAATTTCAGATTTATATCCATGTTTACACAAGTTTGTATCTTGAGAAGCACAAGCCCATGTAATGTAAGCTTTGCGAAGGTTTAGACAAAGCTTTTCTAACAAACTGTAAATCAGCACGTAGCTTTGCCCATTCAACAGAGAAACCATCCTGATGAGAAGCAGAAACATAAGAGAAATAAGGCTAAAATCAAAGGCTTGCTTTGACACTTGCATGGAAATTACTACTGTACCTCCCTTCCATTGAAAGTGGTTGTATAATCATATCTGATTTATTTTACTCATGGATCACCCAAAAACAATGAAGTGAGGTCCATAATTATGCCTGTGTTATGTATAGAAGAATTCAGAGGAATAGAAATGAAATGACGCACTGAGGTGTGCATCTAGAAGAAATGCACGTAAGCACATACATTCCTGTGCATATCTCCACTGTTTGAGTTTATTCATATTTTCTCACTTCCTTATCTGTGTCATCAGAGTAGAAGTGCTCTAATCTTTGAATTTTCATTTAACACAATAGTCCTTAGATTATGTTAATGGAAATTTCCTTGTAGTGGATCTGGAGGCACACTCTATTTCCAACTCTAATGTGAAATCTAAAAACATAAATACACTTAAAATTGCTGTTAAAGCCCCATTCTACAGTGGGTTTTCAATGAGAATGAAAAACACAATGAGAAGAGTAGACCTGGAACTCAGCTGATATCTTGTCATAGATAACATAATTATTAAGATGAGTTTGGAGCCTCACTTCCTCGAATTGTGTGATCATCACTTTCCCTTCTTGAATGTACGTAGAGAAGGGATTAAAAAGAGAGCTCCTACTATTGCTAGTATATCTGGTGGCTAGGCATAAAGCTATTATGACATTCCTGATCAACAGATGGCAGATCATTGCTTCGTGAAGTTTATGGTCATTTATGGATGGTGCTGCACAAATATTGGTGAGAATCTTTGTAAGAAAAGCCAGAAAGAAAAATTGGCTGCAGAGAGATAACATCATTCTTGATCACCATCGTTCTTCATTATCCGTCAGAAAGTAAAAAGATGAGACAATAGAAAAGAAACTGAAAATGAAATGTAATATATAAAGGTAGTCAGGGTTTTCAGCAACACGAAGCAGCACCCAGTTTGACTTTTGCCAAGCACCTATTGCTTCTCAGACTGCAAACAACTCCCAGAAAGTTTTCCCTAGAATTTAGGCTTTGTAGGAGAAGTATGATGAAAAAGTGGTGGTTCCAAATTAATAGCAGTAGTGGAAGGGAGGAGAAGGAGAAGGGAGAGAGGGGGGCAAATGGAAAGGGAAGAAAAGATAATTTTATTTATGTATTTGGAAATAAACTTTAAAATCTAGATAAATTATAATTTTGTAATTTAATTTTCCAATAATTACTTAGTTGTAATCATTTAATTAATTGTGCATTGAAATGTTTTGATAATGAAAAGGGTAAATGATAACATTCCTTTGCAAATAGAAAGGTAATATTTTCTGGGATTTAAAAATATCTTTCAATTTCCATCTATTGATCTTTCCAGTAAATATCTGACTAATGTCAGCATACACAATAGGAGAAGTAAAATATATAGGAATAAATTATATTTTGATCTGAGTAATTGATGTAGTCAAGAAAAAGTGAACTACTTTGTAGGTACAGAAACCTATTCCAGAACTAAAATAGAAACAGCTCCTCTTCAGGTTTTATGATCATTAACGTATTCATTTCTAGGATAGCAGTCCATCTTTTCATTATTAAACCTCAAAATTCTTAGATTGAAAGTGTTTGGGAATGTTATGGTTTGACTTTAACATGCTGCCACAGTCCAGTGTATTTCAAGGTCTAGCTTATTTTATTACAAATAGTGATGTGCAACTCACGATTTCTCGTCATTTCAAATCTTAAATAATTGTCATCACAAAATAATAATAATAATAATAATAATAATAAAATAAAATACTGAAGTAAAAAGTACCCTGAACAATGTAAGCAAAAAGACAACAAAAAAAGTTTTTCTAATTCTGTTTATCAATGCTTTAAGTTGTCCAGGTTAATATATATGTACACATATTGTTGTAGTACTCAAATACTGCAGCTATTGTAGTACATTTCTCACAAAGCTGCAATCTGTGTGTCATCACCACATTATTTGAAGAGTTGCTGAAGTTGCAACTGCAGGAGTCAAATTTTTCATAACAGAACAATGCCCTCAGAGCAATTAGGCAAGAGAATTTTTAAGTCCTGCTGTTGTCATAAACCAGCACTGGGAATACGTACTCTTGAATGAGCAGATCCCTTTCCTAAATTGATACAGACAAGTTAACACAATGTTGCACCTGACTGATGATCATCTGATCTTGCACATCATAGATAACACCTGTTATTTGTCCTGCTGCTGTCCTTAAAAACCATGGCTTGAATTTTCCTAGCACTAGATTTTACTCAAAGTCTAAAGCAATGAAATTGCTTTTTCACTCAGGCAGTGGTGACACACTGGAACAGGTTGCCCAATGAGGTTGTGGATGCCCCAGCCCTGGAGGCAGACTGGAAGTGGTTCTGGGCAGATTGGTCTGATGGTTGGTGACCCTGCACACAGCAGGAGGGTTGCAAGTAGATGAGCATTGTAGTCCTTTTCAACCCAGGCCATTCTATGATTCTGTGATCCCATGAAATACATTTGTTGTTACTTGGTAAACTAGAAGATTAAAGGTATGGGGGAAAAAAAACAAAACAACAACAAAAAAATGTCTTTTATCTGTGATGCAGTTCATAATGCATTGCTTAAGAAGAGAACATAATTACAATTAGTAGTACAAAGATCAGTTTTGCTTCAAGGCTTTAAGTGCCACATATGATTACATTAGTTGTTATTATCCTTTAAAGTCAAGGCTATAAATCTTAAATAAACTATGACACTCCTTTTACTTTAAATTTGTTCTGTCCCAGGACGCTCTATGGTATTGAAAATGTCATCACTTATTGTTAAACTCCACTGAGCATCCAGAAAAGTCCAATGAATTGATAGATCTTGTCTATGTAGAATATAGCGCTGACTCCACCACATACATTTTATCACAGTGTGTGAGTTAACACTACCAGGTCTTACATCTGGACAAGAAAGTAAGTAAAAGCATTATCAGGTTCAGATATTAATGTACTAACAAAAAAGGGAGAGATTGTCTTTCCTGTTATCATCAGACTGCTCAAGTGTATCTTCACCATATTGACACAGTATTGACAACTCCAAAAAATAAGAGCTTGGAATATGTTCTAAAACACATCAACATAGTTTCTACCAAAAAGTATTTCCGAGTTAAATGTAGAACTTTTAAATAATATGATGATTTCAGGGATGTTTTTGGTTATGTGAAGAATTGGAGAATAAGGTTTATTTGGTTGTGATTTAACTGGGCTTCAGTGACTAAACCTAAGCCTGATTTTCTTCATGTGATAAAAGAAGGAACAGCTGGGCAAGGGTTAAGTTATGACATAAACAAAATGTTCCTTTTCATTAATCTTGATTTTTGTTTTCCTCAAAATTTTCAAGGCTTATCATTAAACAGAATTTGGGCTTATTTACTGCTATTGTTCAGTGGGAAGAGCATACAACAACATAAGAACCAGCCATCTCAATATAAAATACAGCACAGATAAACTGGTTGATAACTAAGTGTTGACCATTGCTACACTTCTTAGATCAGTGTCATACACACACAACAACTAAGGATAGATCAAAGGTCTGTAATTTCTTTTCCCTGCTCTATGAGTCTATCCTTGTATCGAAGTCATTTTCTTACTCATTATGAAACCAAATTAGTGGCTGAGCACCTGAATTCAAAATTCTCCAGTCTGCAACAGGTGCACTGCAGAAACTAATAACCCTGGACATTGCTAATAAAATATAGTTGTAATTTGCTTTTCAGGGAAAAGAGACACAATCAACTGCATTTTCACTGTATGTAAACATTGCATGGTTTTGAAGAAAAAGAATGATTAAAAATGTGATGTTCTGAATGCCTGCAAATTACTTTTGGACTAGCTTGTTCATCCTGCTTAACATATCCCCCTGAACAGCAAGTCTTCTAGAGTGGTTCGTGAGGAGTAAAGGAGGTAAATAAATTAAAACGACTTTCTGTGACTCTGTGTGACTCTCTGGGTTTGACTCTATGCTGTGTTTCCTCTTACTTGGGAATTTTGCATATTCAGCACCAGACAGCCCTCTTTCAGGCTCACTCTACTACACACTCCCACTTGATTCCAGAGTGCGTGTTCCTGTAGGATGTTATTAGTTCTTCTGAAGATTTCACTGATTTACTGTGTGTACATGTGTGGCTCTTCTGAAGGTTTGTGCTAGAGACAAATCCCTGCCAAGCAGTTCTGCCTCAGTGTGCTATGAGATACCCAGAGGGTGGGCATCCACTCAAAGCCTTGACCCCAGCACTGTTTGGCTTCCCTGCTGTGTGCAGATCCTCACCACTTGGGACTGCACAGCGTGTGAAGGTTATACGGAAGCAAGAATGATTTCTAACATCAAACCCAGCCTCCACTGCAGTATATATATTAAGACCACTACATGCAATTGCCACATCTTTCAAGAAACCCTGTTGTTAAAAATGATTTCTGTGTGCAAGACAAAGTTTATCCTCATTACTAATCAACCTGAGAAGATAAGAAACTTCATAAAAGCCATAAAAAAAGACTGTAAAAACCTCATGATTGAAACCTTATCAATCCCTAATTTTAAAGTCCTTGGCTCTTCCTCTACCCTCCTACTAATTAATCATTAAAACAGTGGTGTGTGGAGGTCCTGGTAACCATTTGACCTGTTCTTATCAACTTTGCCCTCTCATGAAACTTCTCAGTCCTCTGCAATTTGTATGGATCAATACAGTAGAAAGGTCACAAAAGCACCAAAGAGAGATGCCAATCAGAGAGATGTCAAAAGAAAAAGAAAGTTTGACAATATCAGAATCAATGAGGGGCTGTTCAAGAGCACTTGTCAGCTGTGATTAATGGCACATTGTGCATTGCTGTCACTGGGAAAATGCTTTAGAACTTTTTAGATTACTCTGTAGCGAAATTGAGTTTAGCTCTCTTTGTCATTTGAAATGTAGTAGTCAGAGATTCCAAAGTGGGTGAGCTAATTTTTTTTTCTTAGCAAACAGATGGCTGGTGACTAGTTGAGAAAAACTCTCCAAGTTGTTTTGGATTATTGTCCAAGATGGCCTTGAGTATGTCTGGAGAATGAAACATCACGACCTCTCTGGGCAGCCTGTTTCAGAGCTCTGTCACCTTCACAATAACGCTCTTTCTCATGCTCAGATGGAACTCCCTGTTTTCTAGTTTGTGTGCCTATTGTCCCTTGTGCTATCACTGGGCACCACTGAACAGAACCTGGCTCCATTTACTTTTAGATATTTATATGCATTGATAAGATCCCCTCACAGTCTTCACTAGGCCAAACAGTGCTGGTTCTCACAGACTTTCCTCATTAGGAAGGTGCTCCAGTCATGCAAATGTCTTTGTGGCTTTCCACTAGACTCTCTCCAGTAGTTCCAGAACTGAAATCAGCACTCCAGATACGGCTGACCCAGGGCAGTAGTAGAGGGGGAGGATCACCTCCTTTAACCTACTAGCCAAGCTCTTTTTAGCACCCCATGATACCATTGGCCTTCATGGATCAAGGCCATGCTGCTGGTTCATGACTAGCCTGTTGTCCAGAGATGCTTCACAAAGCTACTTTCCATTGGGTCAGCCCCTTACCTGTACTAGTGCATGTAGTTATTCCTCTCAGAGACTAGGCTACCTGCCGTTAAATCAGGTCTCCAAAAGCAGAAGTTTCTATAGCTAAATATTTTTCCATCATGTTCATATTCTGAGACTAGAGTGAAGTTTTAGATGGAGGAAGAAATCTCAAGCAACCCCAGCTGATCATCAGTATAATGACTGCATTTGCAGTATATTCATCTTCATATTTCTTACAGATATAGCCATAAGAAGTTTTAAAATGAGTCTTATAAAATACGCGTATTTTATTTAATAGAAGTGTAATGCAGCTGAGATTCTGCTGAAGATATGGATGAAAGTATATCAAGTATGTGAGATAAGTGTCAGATTAGATGACAGTTGCATGTGGTTTAACACATTTAATACACTAATTTAGATCTAATGTGCATTAAAAAAAAAAAAAAAAAAAAAAAAAAAGGACTCTATAATATTGGCACAGGAAATTTTTTTGTCAGAAGGAGATACATAGATAGTGGCTCTAACTAGCCACTGATCAAAGAAGGAAAATATTATTGATGTTTTAACATTTTATCTGCACCTGAAGTGAGTCTTTCCAATTCTGGCTTTTTTAAATTTTTCCCACCAATGCAATAGAGATGTAAAGCAGAGCAATGCTGAAGAACAAAGGTGCTCTGCAGATTACATCCCTGATGGTATGTTCTTCCAAGATGTGTCACATCAGTATACTATTTCCGAGCAAAATGGGACTTGTGCTTCATCCTGCCATCACTGCTGATAACAAACTAAGGTTGCAGAAGAATGAATGGAAGGAAAAGAAAATGCTGATTTAAGATTTAAGCACATTACATTCATTTAGTCCTGTATACTCACATTCCCTGCCATTTTAATGCTATCCTCCACCCCACCAAGATCTCCTAGACACTGTTCAAAATCTGCTCCTCCCACTTTGTCCATGCTAGTCTATATAATTTAGTGTCATCCTTATATCATATCATGATCCTCACTGCAGGACCTGGTCCCTAGCATTGCTATGGAAGGACACATGGGACATAAGAGAAAAATCGATGTTTTCAAGTGTCAGAAGTAGATCCCTGCCACAGGGACAAAAGTATTTCTGGCTGCCTCAGCTCATGTTTTCAGATGTTCCCAAGAATATGTTCTTTAACATGTACCATTACCTTCGGAGAGAACTTCCAGTCCCCCTGGAGGAACTATTAAAAGTCATAATTCATGATAGAGCATAGACCTCCACATTGTTGGCAGTTGTCCTGATAGACTGTCATCATATATGTTTCTATGTCTCACTGAACTACTATGATTTCTTGCATCCAAAACAGGAAGATGAAACTTTTGTTCAATCAAATATTTATTGGTATTTGTTGTTGCTTTGGTTATACCAAAGAATCACAGACTCATAGAATTCTATAATGACTTGGGTTGAAATGAATCTCATAGATCATTCAGTTCAGGTGTAGACAGTCTTCATTTACAGATTATCCAAGTCTTTCCTGTGAGACTTTGTTCTGACTTTAATTTTTCAAATGTAAATGCTCTCGAAAAGTATCATTAATAGGATGGTTTGAAATACTGATATAGATGCTCAAGGTAACTCACCTAAAATCTAAAATTAGGTTTTATACAATAAATTTCACTCAAAACCTCTGTTGATTTTTTGCTTGGATGCTTTTTTTTTTTTTTTTTTTTTTTTTTTTTTTAATACATGTAGCCTGAAAGTTCTTCATCAGAACCGGGCAGGGTAATTTTATTTTTAAATTTGACTGTCCTTTGGAAAGAGGGACAATTATAGAATCGTAGAATCATAATAATAGAATCATAGAATGGCCTGGGTTGAAAACGACAACAATGCTCACCCAGTTTCAACCCCTCTGCTACGTGCAGGGCCGCCAACCACTAGACCAGGCTGCCCAGAGCCACATCCAGCCTGGCCTTGAATGCCTCCAAGGCTGGGACACCCACAACCTCCTTGGGCAACCTGTTCCAATTGCCACCATTCTGTAAGTGAAAAAATTCCTCCTAATATCTAAACTAAACCTCTCCTGTCTTAGTTTAAATAGCTTTTCCTCCTCCTGTTTACATGCTTCTTTCAGATACTGGAAGGCCACAATGAGGTCTCCTTGGAACTTTCTCTTCTACAAGCTAAACAAGCCTGCTTCCCTCAACCTTTCCTCATAGCAGAGGTACTCCAGCCCTCTGATCATCTTAGTTCCCTCCTCTGGATCTGCTCCAAGACCTCCACGTCCTTCCTGTACTGGGGGCCCCAGGTTTGGATGCAGTACTGCAAATGGGTCCTCACAAGAGCCAAGTAGATGGGGAAAATCACCTCCCTCTCCCTGCTGGCCTCCCCTATTTTAATGCAGCCCAGAATACAGTTGGCCTTCTGGGCTGCAAGCACACACTGCTGGCTCCTGTCCAGCTTCTCATCCACCAGGACCCCCAAGTCTTTCTCTGCCAGGTTGCTCTTAATGGGTTCTTGTCAATTTTGTATAAATGAATATAAGTAGAAAGCATGCATTAGTTGTGAAAGCACAGGAGGAATGGAAAGCTGACGGAAATACCTCAAGATCACAATGCAGAGTGGCGTTAGGGTGGCAACAAGCCATTAAATTTGAGATCACTCTCCTTCAGTGGGCAGTTCAGACTTTTTAAATTTCCCTTTTCATCCAGCCCCACATTTGGCACTTAGAACCAGTTCTTCTGGGATTTAATAAAAATCAAATTCCATAGCCATATTTTTTTTAATGAAGAACTGATAGGAATAGCACCAGCCTTCTAATTGAAAGAAACATCTCCATTACTTAATACAAGGATTTAGACTGAGTTTGCCCTTTCTCATTAATTAGTTTCTAAAGAATCATCATCATGTTGGTGATCATTTCACGTCTTCTTTCCAGTCTTCTTGATATTAATTCCTCTGGAAAGTGATGTTACTTCAGGAAGAGCATGCTTGTGCCCACTCTCAGAGGGGCCGGACAGTAACACTGCATTGCTTGTCCAATTTCCTAGTTAAGGTTTTGTAGGCTTCTGTTGATTGTATTAGATCCACAGTAGTAAACTTCATTCATTTCAGATAGACTGTGATGGATTGTGCCAACTGGAAATAGATTTTCGCAGAGTTGGTGTGCAGATTTTTCCAAAAAAGAAAAGGCATAAAGGCGTACTGAAAGCAAAATGAACAAAATGCTGCTTATCCTTTTTTTTTTTTTTTTTTTGCATTTGCATTTGCTTTCTTTCATTTCACAAAGTATTTCAGACTTAAATGCCATCCGCTGTGGGGCAGAAATAACCTCCGAACACTACGACAACAAGTTGTTAAAACAGAGCTGAAAGCCACTATTACAATAGCTAATTGAGGGCTTAGATATATTTTAATCCTGACTGGCTGGTGTGTAAATTGAAATAACTTTTATGCAGACAGGAAAACAAAAATTGTTGAGTTTTCTACTGATCTGTGGTATAACCAGGGCTTTGTATTCTCCAAACTGAATTTCTCCCTCTGGCAGGAATCTGAGCTGGTTCTGTCCCATGAGCTTGGATGATCCACGGATGCCTTTTTGATGTACATTTCTCCTTTCTACCTCACTCCTTGTCTAGAAAGTGGAAGACTCTCTTTTGCACTGTACATATGAGACACTTCAGGATCTAAGACACCGAACAGAATAAAAGACACCAAACATATTTCTGTAGATCTTCTGTGACCCTTACAGTCTGGTTGTTGTGGTTGTTTTGTTTTCTTTTGTTTTTTACTCATTCCTATTTCTGTAGATATAGTTATTTCTTTCGCTGTTTACTTCTTTCGCTTTTTTGCCTGCAGATCTGAAAGCAACTCTGATGCTTCTTTTCCAGACTCATTTGATCCCTAGCTTCACTTCTCTGAAGATTTCTTCTCTTTATTTTAAGTCAGGGAATGGAGGCAAAGTGGAGGAGGGACTGGAAAATTATACAGTCTGACTTCTTTAATGTCTTTACTGCTTGGAATTTATGATTCATGGACTTCCACATTTTTATTCTTTTTTTTTTTTTTTTTCCTAGAGAGACTACTTTTAGTGATCATAAACCACCAGAGTTAAGAAGGGAGCAAGGCCACACCACCTCCCAGCATTCCCAGTTAAATCTCCATCCAGTTGTTTAGATTTCTTTTCAGCTGTATAAAGTTCTTAGGTAGGAATGGGGGAGGATTCAGAGTTTCTACGGAGGTCTGGGGAAACATTTTTTTGAAATGAAATTGGTTTTCCCAGAAGTTTGTCTGCACTACCATCCATCATTAATTTTATGGCACTGGAAAGTAAAACAGTTTTCTTTAAACTTCCAAGACAATTTCTATCCGGACCAGTTGAGCTTTGCTCCAAATAAACTAGATTCTCTGACAGCTGCTTTTGGGATCATTCCAACTTTCTGCTTCTTCCTGTAAACTTCAGCTTCTAGAAGAACTAAGTATATTTAAAGCCATCTTAACATTTCTCCGAATCACTCATTTTCAGAATTTAACTTTCTTTACTTATCACAGTGACGCTGAATCATGAATCTTCAAGCACATGATGTTGCTCGCATTTATCCAGAGTATAGACCCAATGAGACCTAGAGAGGTACATATTCCAAACATCTTGTGCTGGCCCAATTCTGAAACACAGGGAGTTACAGGGGCCATTTTTCAGAATGGGTACTTATTCTGACCTTTCTCAGATTGTCCTTTTCCAGGATTGCCTTATCGCTGGAGCAAATAGCTGGCGAGAAACCACTGTATTTGATAAGGTCTACATGTAATCTGTTTCTGAGTCTGCATTTTCCTGAAAACTCTTTTCTTCTATGTACACCATAGAAATCCCCCTTAGCACTCTACATTACCATATAAAGCTGCTTTAGTGTCCTTCTTCAGAAGACCAGAAAGCAAATGCAAGGAAAAATAAATTGAAAAGGAAAGGGAAAAAGAAATTGAAAAGTAAAGGGAAAAGGAAAGGAAAAATTCAGTGTCCTTTTTCTCAAGACTTTTTTCCTGCTGTGCTCACTTTCCAAAAGGTGCTTTAGCATTCTCTTTGAGGAAATACAAGCTATCCTTGCTTCCTAAGCTTTCTTCCTGTCACTTTCCTCAGGAAGTATTTTACATTATCATCATGATTTTGTCTTGTCTATTTTTGGTTTAATATTATCTGTTCACTATTTGTTACAAAGAAATCTCTTGCTTCCAGATTTCTCTCCCTACTACAGGCAGTCTTGCCCATAAATACCTTTTTTTCTTTCATTTACAGTTCTGTGGGCTCCCAATTGGAAGGAAGATGGACCTGTCATACCTGGAGTACATGCTGGTATGTATTTTGACCTCACTCCACATGCACAGTTGCATTCCCCTGCTTACCACTTCAGCCTTCCTTTTTAATTCCTCCAGCATGCCAGATGTTCCCTGTATTGTGTTCTCTCTGGATGGATTTTAAGGCAGATCTTTCCTTCCTCTCAGGCTCAGCTGCAAGCTGATAGAGCTGCCTCTCCCTTTTGCTTTGAGCTTCAGTCAGGTTCTAAAGTTTCATTATCAAAGTGATTCATTCTGGAAGATATTTCATGCTCCCCAAGCTCCAGGCATGTCCTAACAGACTTGTGTAATATTTTTTTTCTTTTCCCTTGCCTCATTTTTTTCATTTCCCTTTGATGACGTTCTGCAGGTGCTTTAGCAAATACAAGGCTCTCAGGCCTGCATCTTCCAAGACTGCTGCAGTTTTTAGCTCTCAGACTTCATTCCAGGAGCCATTCTCCTTTTCATGGCTGACAGCTGGTCTTTTTCAGAAGTCACTGGCACATAGTCAGGGAAGTCTGATCATATGCCTTGTAAGATGCTTAGTGGCTGACATCATTTGCCAAACACCAGCTTTCCTTGACAACTTAGTGTTTGCAGCTCCACAGACACTTGACTGCCACGTATAACTCCCCATCATTAAAATATGACCTCAGGCTCCCTCTTCAAAAAAGCGAGTTCATGAAGATGCAAATGAATGTAAAAGAAAATCACTTGAAATTTTCCCCATTATTTCTGTGTAGATCATTCCCCTGAGTTGTCCAATAAATGGTATATGCTATGTTAATAAATAACATCATTAACTAATGCATACTAGCTAATAAGATTGCAAAGATGAGAACTGTAACCATCTCTACAACTGCAATTATTGTCCTTAATAATTAATTTGTATTTACGGGAATGTACTACTGATACTACATTTTTTCTTTGTGGACACTTCACACCTATTTAGTTAACTAAATAAATAACTGCTCCTTGTTCCCATCACAGTAGAGTATGTTCTGCATGGTGTTGGCAAGGCCCTGAGTGTTCTCTGGCATATCTGGGTGCCTGCTTCAGATCAGGTCATTCAGCCAAATGTTGACCCCATTTTCATCCTGAATTGCCACTGGGAGGGTAAGGAGGAACGAGATGGATCAGTGCTTCTTCCAGGAAGTGTAAGACCATATTTCAGTAAATGTGCATATATTTACCATGTAGGGGAGTGCTGCATGAATAATCACTGTGCTGCTTTCTGAAGTCACCTCATTCCCTGTGTTGGCAGTATGGGGGAAGATGGGGAGCAAGAGGCACAAGGATGTTCTGATGAAGTGTTTATAATTAGGTTTATCAATTCCACCATCATTCTACTGTTGTCAAACAGGATGCCCAGGCAGGTGGTGGAATCACTGTCACTGGAGTGTTCAAGAACCATGGTGATGTGATACACAGGGGCATGGATTAGTGGGCAGTATTTGTGGTAGGTGGATGGTTGGACTGAATGATCTTAGAGGTTGTTTCCAACCCTAGTGATTCTATGATCATACCTTGTGTTCTATGATCTATCATGCATAATGAAACTTCTTTCCACCTATTTGTACACAGGAGTGTATAAAAAATGTGGTATGCTGTAACTCACAAATGCATCAGGAGAGACTAAAACCCAAACACCTTCTTTGAAACTGAATAGTTTACTCCCAGAGGACATCAGTAGATGGTTTTAGATAATAATAATAGATAAACTAAATTAAAGTCTTTGCCCCTTCACAGTTTCAGTAAGCAGATAATTATAATTATTAAACAAAAAAAAAAAAAAAAAAAAAAAAAAAAAAAAAAAAAAAAAAGCCAATTACAATAGCAATGGAGGACCAAAACAGACATAAATTTAGTCCTTGCTACTCTTATCCTGTCATGCTACCTTGTAGGAAATAAATGAAAATCATCAGAGTCGATCCTCACTGCTCTCTGGTGTAACTCTCCTCTCACTGCCTGCACATTTTTCCATTCTGTTTGGCCTGAAGATCCCACCTGTTTGGACTTCCTTATGTCCTCACTGGTATTTATATTCAAGGATTCAGAAAGGCAAATGCTATTATACAGGTAATAACTAAATGGTCTTAGGTCTTCCACTAATGAATCACTATGATCTATGCACACAACAGAGAAAATATTTTAATGCAAAAAGCACAAGGGAGAAACACAAGAGGAAGCAAAGGACTTACGCTCGTTCTACATGGCTTGCAGTTTAAGTACTCACGGTGGAACATGTGGAACACTAACATCAGCACCGACAGGAGCCATGACATCTGTACAGAGGTACAAAGTGCTGGGTGGATCCTTGAAAATTCTCTTCATGCACCACTGAGAAGGCTCTCATCTCAGTATGACTAAAACATCCTGACACTGGCATAGCTCGGCCTACTGGTTCCCCAAATAATTTGGCCAGAGCTGTCCTGAGTATCTCTGAAAATAGTTCTGTTATATGAGAGAATTAAGACTGAACTGTGGCTATCCACATAACTTACAGCAGGCTCCAGCATTTGCCAGCAGGAGTTGGCATTATTGTTGGCCAAAAGCAGTGAGCTAATTAAAAAAAAAAAAAAAAAAAAGGAAATGAAAATGAAGATGTTCTTTGGTTATTGGGACTAAAGTCATGATTGTATTAAAAGCAACAAAGAGAAGGAAGCCATAGTCATAGTTGTTTCATTTTTAATAAGGTGAGTACAGAACCTGCTGGTACATTTTGAGCTGACTTGGTGAGAAGCTGAGGACTCCATTATTTCATGCCTTGATAGAGAAATATCCTCTATCATATATGAACTATCTAACTGCATTTTTTTGACTCAGTAGCCAAAGTTGTTTCTGTAACCAGTAGGCTGCCAGAAGACTAGTCTCCATTCTTAAGTTGTTAAGCAACAACCTTCTCCAATGTTTTTCTAGTTGCAATGTGTGAAGTAAGGATAGCACTCCAGAAATTGTTCTTGAGTTACAATTTAATCGTAAAAGTGCAAGAGCAATTGTTCTTGAAACAAATAAACTAAATAAGTAAAACATTATAATTGAAAAATGGGGGGAAAATCTGCATGCATTTGTATTTGCTAGATTTTACCATATCTGACAAATGCCATCCTTAAAATTCAAGTATACTCCAGTGCAACTGCTAAAAATAACATCCCCTATCTGGAAGGAGAGCCTGAGCCTTGAGGATTTGTAGCATGTTCTCAACTATATATTGTCCGGAGACTCCTTAAGACCTGAATTATGGAACAAAAGAGAAGTTATAACAGCTAATGCAGTTCTAAGAGTTCTGTCATTGTTTCTCCTGTTGAGCAGTCACCAGGTAAAACAGTACACCAAGTAGTAAATTATTTACAATATTCCTTGTTATGAGTCAGGCTTATAGCTGTTATAATTCACAAGTTCATAGTTGACAAGCTTTAAATAAGATATCCTTGACAGGATGGGTTTATTTTCCAAGCAAGGTAAATGATGGTTTATAAAAATTATTTGGTTTTGCTAAATTCATATAATTATAGTACCATTTGGAGATTGACAGAACCACAGATATCTAGTCCAAAACATTGCTGAAAGCATGTCAACATTTAATTTAGCCCAGCTCCTCAGAGCTTTGTACAGTCTGAGATTGCACCAAATCTCTAAACCTTTTCCAGTGTCTTACTGTTCTCCTATAGAGAAGTATTTTATGCATAGAGTCATACCCCTCTTTGTTTTAGTTTATGATCACTCTCAGATATCTGTTCATGATATATCTCTGTGTAAAGCCTGGTTTCTTCTTCTTGATAAATTCTACTATCATTTATAAATGAGTATCTAATTGTTGAAAGTGTTAAACTTCTAAATTGATAAATTATAAGAATAAATGAGTAAACAAACAATAAATAATAAATTGTATTAGATTTTTTTTTTTATTTTTTTTTTTTTTTAACTGGACCCTAGTCTGAAAACTTGTGTATTCACAAAGACATAGGTAACATCTAAGTTTAAGGTAATTTAGGAACTGCTGGTGGGAAGTTGGTAGCAGTTAGCTAAACAGAAATAAAACAGCCTTCAGTCTACAACTATGAAGACCTGAAATTTGGAAAACATAACATGTGATAGACACAGATCATTATAACATTTCATTTGGTTGTATGACTTCACTGTTTTTATAATCCTTGTTCTTTTAATGTGGATTTAATAATGTCAAGCACCAGAAGAAACCATGAACTTTTCAAATTGAAGAATGTATGATGTTTCCATAACTGACACTCTTAATGGCTGAACAAGGAGTAGAGACCTTTCCTGCTTTGGTTTGGAAAATGTTTACATTTTATGTGTTTAGTGACAGAATGTATAGACTTTGTGTCTGAGTACAGGGGTGGGAAATAATTTCTAATGTACTTTGAAGTTTATTATTGCAGACTTGCAGAAGTCCTTTCTTCTCTATTGCTGCAAAACTGTACTTCTATCTCTTTACATCTTTCCAGGATAAAGGGATATTCATTTTTCCTACTGTTGTCCGTTTGGATTACAGAATTGATTTCTTTTTCAGAGCTGGAATTTTCTCTCATTGAGTGAATAGAAATTGCTTCCTTACCAATCCTTTGGTATACTTAAGGCACAGGGAGTATAGTAGACATTAGCTATGGAAAATAGTGAGGAAATGACATCATCTGGATTTCCAAGAGGTTGCTGAAAAAAAGGACAAACATTTGGCACAGTTTTGCTGGTTCACTCAGAGCTAATACCTGGTGGGATCTGCAGTCATCGATGTGGAAGGAGTGAAGTGCTTAAACCAATTGAACTTACAGCAGTTAAAACTACTAACCAAAACAGTGCTTAGAGTGATTGAGCACAGAGGGAAGATATGGAAGGAAAAGATCTTAGCCTGCAAAATAGTGTGATGATATCTGTAGACAGATGTTTCAGTTGATTTTGATTCAGAACAGAGGTCCAGGAAATAGCTCTTGCCCAGTTTCTACCAAGACTGTTGGATGCAGATGCTAGTTTATAGAATCCAGAAATTAGATCTTGGATGCACCAAAGAAGGATCACCTTAAAGATATACTGGAGATATTCTTTTTATTTTCTCTACTATTAAAGTATGTTAAAGTAAGGAGATCAATGACAAACGATCTTTAATTTGAATAAATTTAGTCATTGTGACTTAGCTTCTCCTTATACCAACTTTTTACATAAAGCGCTCTGAAATTCTTTCATGCAGCACAGCTAATGATGTGTAAGTGTTCAGTTCATCTGCAAGCTAGAAGTAGGAATGTCTTTGATAATTTGTGTTATTAGATTACATTTATGAGCTGCAAAATTAGAAGAATAAGTTAGTTACCATGTACTGTGCAAGCTTGGACGCCCTTGGTGGACATTACTTTGGTCGCATAGAAACAGGACATTTTCCAGTGACAGACAGTGACCAACACGTTGCCTCTTCAGTGTCCATCCAGCTGGCAAGCCTGTTGTCCTGGCCTGGTTTGTGTTTATACTGACATTGCTCCAGCAGGTATGAGTCTGACAGGACATCAGTGCCATCTGTCCAGCTGCTCCGCAGGACCAGTCTGCTTCCTTCTGTCTGCTGCATGCAGCAGCAGTATGAATTGGCTCAAAAAACTCCACTCCAGATAAGGAGGCATTCTGATGGCTTATGTGAAGTATAAGAAGGCAGTAGCATTTTTCCCCCATTTTCAGTAAAGAGTAAATTTGACACAAAGCCTCCCGTAAGAATTTTTGTGATTGCATGTCAGATTTACTGCCACTTAGTAGTCATCTCTGTCTCTCTGCTGACTTTTACAGCATTCAGAAGTTGGTCTATCAAGGACCAGAGAGATCTGTGGTGTTCATTTGTCCCCCTCCTCTTCCCCTCCACCTTCTTCTATGACATATATGCTGTGCCATACATAAGTTTTTTTTTTCTTTGTCCTCAACCCAACATCACATCAGTTTCTAACCTGGAAAATACTTACATCCTCCTTTCATGAAAGGACATGAGTTTCATACCAGTAAATGAATAAAATAACCAAATTTCAGACCCTCACTAGATCTAATTTCAGACCAATGTCATCTTCACTGAATGTCATAGATACTGTGGCAGTGAATACTGAAATGGAATAAGTCTTGGACAAGAAAACAAAATTCTTGTAAGGGTGATATGTCCACTATAATAAAAGAAAGATGTGACAGTGTTAGGAGCACTGTTGTGGTGACTTGACACACATAGACTCATTTTGTATGTGTTTTCCTAGGCTCTCCTTCTCCCTTTGGTCATAACAAAGTGAAGAATTCACCTCCCTGGATTTTGCCATTTTGCCAATTTATGAGTATTTGATCAATTAGTTTTTCCCTAAATGCAGCAAAGAAGGTAGTAGATCTAGAAGATAATCTGTCCTGTCCAAAAATAGATGCATAGATCAGTTTATGGAGATCATCGATTACAGAGGAGGCTTTCATGATTGCTTAGACTGGTCAGCTAACTTTCAGATGGCTGAAATTAAGATCAGTTGCTGTTTCTACCCTGTGTCCTTTGGTTTGCCAATTACTCTAATGTGTATACAGTAAGGAGGAGAAAAAAGAGAATAAGTATTTAAAATAAAGTCAAGCATATAGCTAGGGATTACTAGTGTGGAAAAGATGTAACTTCCTTCCCCATTGCCTGGCTATGGAACAGAATGCAACATAAGCACTCTGTTATTCACACTTGCTCTATAGGGTAAGTGAACTACTTACCCTCTCTTGTTTAAACGTTACAGCCACAAAACGAGCTAATAAATTTCTGGCTGACATGCCTGACAGAGCAATAAGTAAAAACAGGAAAGCATCTATTACATATTACCCTGAATTTATCAGCTCTCCCTTCAAAAGGGGAAATAACACAAGGCAAATTGTGGGAAGTTTTTTTTTATCTGTTAGAAAAATATGCCCTGTGCCCCAGTCAAAAAACAAGCTGTTGTGAAGTAACCACATTATTTAAAGATACAAGTCAAACAGGAAGAGGAAAACCAAACAAGCATGGCTTGAAAATTTCCCACAAGTGAACTCTGATAGTCAGAGCACAGTGATGGACTTGCTGACAGAGCCTGGACTGCAAGAAAACCACCAGCCTTTCCAAGGCCAGAGAGCTGGGAAAGTGAATGAAGGGAACTCTCTTCTCTTGCAAATATTTGTCTCTGGGTATACATTTCTGCTGTTTGCTTTATTGCTGTTTCTAAAGCCAAATCAATATGTCAGCAGTTGAGATTTTGAGATGTGCCTGAAATGCCAGCAGTTACCAATGCAAGGAGCCACAGGCAGAATTTTTTGATGTGTGAATGAAAATTTAAGCCATGTTCCTTTGAAACACTTCAGTCCATGCATAACTTAAAGCAAACAGAATTTTAAAACTGACTGCCACATAGGCCTTGTATTTGATCACTTTGAACCTGCTGCCTGGTGAAAGAATCCATGGAAAACCTGCTGACTGGAGCCATGAACTCACAAAATATATTCCCCCGAAGAAATACTGTGATGGACAAGGTGCCCCACAACTGGGTTGATAACCACCTCTCTTTCAACAGTCTGTTTTCAGGAATACCATAGCTCTTCTATTTGAAGTGATGATCCTTATAGTAATATCTGTGGCTTTTTTTTGTTTGGTTTGGCTTTTGTTTTGTTTTTCCCTTATGAAACCAATCCGAAGAGCAGAAACCTTTGTAAACAACAAACAAACATCTCTGGCACTGTAGGATTTTGTTTGCCTTCCCTACCACAAAGATATCACTCTACAAATACGAACAATCTGTGAATCATTCCTGATGAATCATCCCATTCTAAGGAATGGGAAGTTGCAAGTGTTTAACCACAGCAGGATAGACTTGGTCTGATTTTTCCCTGATGCACAAGCCTTTTCAAGGGGTCTATTCAAGCACATATTTTTTAAAGTGAATTAAAGGAATGGTTAATGGACTTTATGGACTTTCAGTTCAGAAAAAATGTTATTGTAATCAAGATTAATCTGCAGTGTAAATGTCTCAAACTACATAACATTACCTAGAGATTGCTTGGTTAGAGGAGGTAAATTATTCCCACCTGCAAAAAGGAGAAAAAGCCCTGAAATTACTACTTTGTCAGTATAGCATATCTTACATAAAAGAATGAGGTTTGATTTTAGAGAGTGAAATGATAAGACTTGACAGAATTCCTCTGGAAAATTATGCTGTTTCAATAAGTTAGAATGCACTTACTTTCAAATAAATGTCAGATTTCGATCCAAATTCCATTTTGTTTTCCATTTAAATTCTAATTTGAAATTGTCACAACTCTAGTTTACCATGCCTTTCTTTGTCTGCTAGACTATCATAACATTTATGGATTAATAATAAATTAAAAAAAAAAAAAGTCTTTTCAAACTATGCTTGAAACACAGTCCCTTCTGTACAAACCCTAGCTGTGTAATGCAATGACTCTTAACCAAAGACTGAAGCAGATATTTGGCCAGGGAATCAAGGTCCATATATTAACACTGCAGTGTATAACATGAGTACTAGAGTATGTTTTGGAAAAGAAGGTGAAAGTCTGATCCTATTTTCAAACAGATATTGTCAGCAAATGATTTTACAAGTGCATCCATTCCTAGGCAGTCTGCCTGCATTTTGCTTTTAACCAGAGATAGAGTCATGCAATACGGAGCAACAGATCATCAGCCTCCTGAGATAAACTACTTTGCTGAAAATTCTTGTAGTGTATGTTTTCACATTTGTCTGGCTTCTCTGACAAGATGTATTGTCATGTAGAACCAAATTAATACAGAGGGAGGCTTTGTCATTAAAGAAATACAAGCTGATTTCTTCTATTATGACCAGCAAGAGAGCTATATTTGCAGTACAAACAGCTACAGTGTTCTCTGAGCTCATATTCCTCAGTCTGATACATGGCTAAAGTGTAGTAACCTGGATCCTGAAACTGGGGCAATGCATTTATTTAAATCCTCGGGGAAGAAACTATGTGAAATCAAGGTGCTTAATGGTATAACAATGTGTAAGCCGAAATGCATTCATTCTGCTACTAAAACAGCACGCTAAAAGGAAGAGAATGAGGAAAATAAGTCAGAAGAAACCTCAAGAATTTTCATCTTACTAACAATTCAAATATTGTGTGTGATGTTATATATGACCAGAATTTTACCCTTGAATCCAAGCTGACACTAAAACATTTCTTGGAGGAGAAACTAAACTCAGACCCTGACGTTAAGAAGCCCAGAATAAAACAAACAATCTGGTCCAGCACCTCCACTCTGACCCTGGCTCAGAGAGAGATGTAAACACATGCTTCACTCTCCCTCGGTGCACTAAGTGCCTTTGCTGCACGCTTTCCTGGCAGCTGCTGCAGAGAAAAAGTCAGACATCACAGAATAATGTGCTCTGAGCAGAGCACCTTCCCTTTAGAAACACTGGAAGAAAGTCAATGAATTAATTGTCAAATATTGCAAGAAAACAAAAGTGCATCGGTTAAATGGAAATCAAAATGTTCTGGAGTTCTGACAAATCCCAGCCCTGTGAGACTAGCCAAAATTTTCAGTAGCAATGGAGAAGGTACATAAACATTTATGGGGTTGTTAATGCCATTTGACCCGTAGTGTTAATGATTCAGCTGGGTTGATCTGCTTTACCTATCTGATATCTCAGATGCAGAAATATTGGTGAAAAACCGCTGAGACTGGCTTACAGCAAGAGGTCAGCTTAAACAACATCTCTGCACACTCTGATTAGAAGTGAAGCTGTGTCCACACTGAACAAATCTCTTGTTTCTTTTTCACTAGTTTCATTGTTTCCTTCTCCTTCTGACAAAGGAAATACAAGACAAAAATATTTTTTCATGGTATTTTGGCACTTCTGTTTCCTGTTGTGGCCAGGACTCAAAGTTAAGAAACTTGTGACTGTAACAATTGAAGCAGTGCTGGAAAAATCAAACAGGAAGCAAGAGGTAATTTTTTAAGCAGTGAGGGCAATTAATCACTGAACAGTTTGCCAATGGAAGTGGTGGATTTGTCACCATGTATGCCTTTAAATCTATTCTCTTTCCTTCTAAGGATGTCTACTGTAATTTAAGGTATTAAATTCAAGACAGGGTAAAATTTTCTACCTTAGCAAGATTATTACAATGTTCTCTATTGGTCTTAATATAATGAAAACCTTTAGAAGATTCATTTTAGGACATACTATTTTACAAGCCATGGTGAATCTGTGGGAAGTGGAAATGGAGTAAATATATCCTGTGCTTGCATTATCTTCACGAATTAGGAACTCCATTGCAATGAAAGCCATTAGGATTTAAGTCTTTGCAGTGTGCCTGGTAGGGACTCTTTTTAGTTCCCAAATGAATGTCCTCACCATGTTGAATTTTGTGGATTTTCAATCACTTCTGTCCTGCTGTCAAGCTGACACAGACCTCAGGGCAGATTCATGATGCTAGGAAATGATGAATAAAATCTGGCTTTCAGATTCAGTTAGGTGACTGCCTACCTACACTTAAGGGCAGTCCAAACTACTTACCTGAGCACTCTCAGTACTTTGCTTACCCAGCTCCTTGCAGACGGCTACTGCCCTTTCGTAGGTAACCTTTTCCTCAGGAGTTAATTGAAGAATCCTGAGCTTCTAGGTCATGGCCACAAGCCCTACAGAGCACAGGACCATAGGTGAATGCTGCAGTTTTTAACTTTTCTGTCAATGATCACTAGAACTATTCATTTGTAGATGTTTAGATGCCAGTAATTCTATAGCAGTTAGTTGCCTAGACAGCTTTTAAAGTCAATGCCATTAAAAGCAATACGAAATGCATCTTCTCAATATTGACATTTTATCTAGTGATAGAGTGATCTCTTTGATTGGGAAGAAATCTGCTCTTCCAGAATGTTTGCAAGTGTGTATAGGATTTGGAAAATCTGTAGCAATTTCATTGAAGATCAATTTGGAAAGCAAGCTTCTCCAGACCCTGAAGGCATTTCCAGCAAAGAAATACACACCTGCATGAAAGCAACCCCCACCTACACACACACACACACACACACACACACACACACACATACGTGTACACACAGTTAATAATGGAAGGAAAAACTTTCAGTTACACTAGAAAACAGAAATGCCTGTTCCTAGTCTCAAAGAAAAAGAAAAAAGAAAAATAAAAAAATGAGCTACTTCATGTAAACTTCTGTGTAAGAGTGAAAAGAAGGTTTGAGAGGAGTCAAAATAACAACTTGTACTACATGTTTTTGACATGAATGTTTTCGACACATTCATCATGTTTGCCATTCTGGAGGAGAAAGGTTAGATGTACGCCAGGTGAAAAAAATAATAATAATTTAAAAAAAGAGTGAGAACCCTCTCTTTTTAGAAAGAAACAGCCTCATTTAAAGAATCCAAATTACATTTCTAAGCATAGCAAATTAGCTGTAAGGGCAATTTTATGGTTGTTCTATGGAGAAAATGTGGGTGGATCACACTGTAAGAAGAGAGAAATTGGCAAATTGAGAAATAAAGACACAGGCTAGTTGTAACATGAGCTGAAGAGCTCCAGAGCAAAAATTTCCCCTCATCTTGCTAATCCTGTATGAAAGGCACAGTATTTATTTTCTGCCAGGACTTTCTTTGTGGCTGAACAACTTTTTTATACAAGCTTTAAAGCCCAAAGTTTTTACGAGCATTCAGAATTGAAAAATGAAGGAATTGGTTGAAAAACTGCAGTTTTCCAAGCTTACGAGCATAAAAAACTAAATAGTACCTACCTTGATGGTGTCTAAGCAGCAGGCAAGAAGCAGAAACAACAGTAAATCAGTAACACAAAGGAAAGATATTTTTTCCATATATATTGTGATTAAAACAATAATAACAATAAGATTTTAAGTAGGTGTTGTTCATCTTTCTATAATCTAGATTTTAAAATCTTAGTTGTTCTTTCTAGTTTTAGAGTTGCCTTGAGTAAGAGACAAAGGGTTCATCTTTAGCATGAAATATCCCATAAAGAGAACAAAAGCAGACTTAACTGATAGTTATTCTTTGGCCCTACATTAGACCACAGCAATGAAGTCTCTGAAGAAATCTTTCACAAAAAAAAATCTATCTCTGAACAACAATGTGGATGTGAGCAAGTTGCGTTGTCTGTGGGCAAGAAATAGGACCTTGACATCATTTGTTTAGCAGTACAGATACATCAACTACTTTTTTTTTTTTTTTTTTTTTTCTTGCATGCCTTTTCTGTTACCAAGGCAAAAAGTTGTTTCCCATGAGAGACCTCCAAACAAGTCGATGGTTAGCATAATAGGAGGAGCACTTCTTGAAAGGAGAAACAACAGGAGGAGATGGAGAGAACTGAGTCAAGTTCTACCTGAACTTTAGAAGTTCTGCATAACTGTTAATGCCAGAGGTGGGAGTAAGGGGGAGAGGGATATGTAAAAGGTGATGGCAACAAAATTCAAAGCTGTGACTACAGAAATTATTTAGCAGTGAGTTTCCCTTGAGAATGTAATAAGACTAACATTTCAAACGTGAAAAAAATAATTCCGCTTTACTCTGTTTTTCTATTTTATTTTATTTTTTCTTCTTTTACTAAAATTGGAAATGGAAATATTTGAAAAGTGCAGGATTTTTTCCTATATTTTAAGTTTTCATCTAACGGAATAAAGTTTAAATAAGATTCATTACAATGTTATGAAATCACAGAATCACAGAATGATTTGACCTAGAAGGGATCTCAAAGACCATCTAGTTCCAACCTTCCTGCTGTGGGCACAAACACCCCCCACTGGCCAAGGTACCTACATCTCCATACAATCTGGCTTTCAGCACATCCAGGTATGGAGCACCCAGAGCTTCTTTAGGGAACTTATTCCAGTGCCTCACCACCATCCTAGTAAAGAATTTCTTTCTTATTTCTTATGTAAAGATACCTTCTTTTACTCTAAAGCCATTACCCCCTTTTTCTGTCACAGTATTCCTTGTAAAGAATCCCATCCCATCTTTCTTGTAGGCCTTTTTTAGATATAGGAAAGCTGCTACAAGCTCTCCATGGAGTCTTCTCTTGACCTGCTGTGTTACCCTTTCGGTATAGATACTGAGGTGACTGTACTTGCCCATGAGAGCTAGGGCTAAGGACCATGAGGCTACTCCTAAGTGGAAGGCCTCATCTGCTTGCTCTTCCCAGATGGATGGCCTGTAACAGACCACCACTATATTTTCATAGAATCATAGAATTATTAGGGTTGGAAGGAACCTTTAAGATCATCTTATTCTAACCCCCATGCAACAGGCAGATCCTGCTTGACCAACCTGATATCCTTCAATGATCTAGTGATCCATCTGGTAGACAAGGAAAAGGCTGTTGGTGTAGTCTACCTAGACTTCAGCAAAGCCTTTGACACTGTCTCCCACAGTATGCTCCAGCAAAAGCTGGCAGCCCGTGGCTTGGTAAGGTACACTCTTGGCTAGATAAAGAACTGGCTGGAGGGGCAGGTCCAGAGAGTGGTGGTGAATGGAGCAAAATCCAGCTGGCAACCAGTCATGATTGGTGTTCCCCAGGGGTTGGTGCTGAGGTCTGTCCTCTTCAATATCTTTATTGATGACCTGGATGAGGACATTGAGTGCCCCCTCAATAAGTTTGCAGGTGACACCAATATGGCTGGAAGTGTTGATCTGCCTGGGGGTTGGGATGCACTACAGTGGGATCTGGACAGGCAGGAGAGCTGGGCTGAAGCCAATGGGATGAGTTTCAACAAGGCCAAGTCCCCCTGTACTCAGCTCTGGTGAGGCTGCACCTCAAGTAGTGTGTCCAGTTTTGGGCCCCTCACAGCAAGAAAGACATTGAGGCCTTGGAGCGTGTTCAAAGAAGGGTGACAAAGCTGGTGAGGGGTCTGGAGCACTGGCCTTATGAGGAGCAGCTGAAGGAGCTGGGATTGTTCAGTCTGGAGAAGAGGAGGCTCAGGGATTTTAGTGCAGAAGGGAAAATAGTCCCACCTATAGATATTTTTAGTTCAAGAGATCAGTATTTTTTTATGGAAACTGTTGCATAGATGTATATATACATGTATAAGTAGGTGGGCATGTGTGTATTAAATGTATATTGGTATACATATATGGCCTGTATATATGAGCAAGTATATATAAGTGTAGATAGCCTGGTCTAGTATTAAGTGGGGAGCTTGGTGGCCTGCCTCTGGCAGGGGAGTTGGAGATTCATGATCCTTGAGGTCTCTTCCAACCGTGGCCATTCTGTGATTCTGTGATTCTGTTGTTTAAATAAAACCCATATAAATAGATAATGCAAACATAATACAGTTATTACATTAATAATAACTTTATAATAATAAATGCTGTATTTGTAATATATAAAAGCTTTTTAGCTCTAGCAGTCCATTTTGAATTCAAGATTGGATTGCCGGAAGAAAATAGACCAGCAATACCAAACACATCTTAAAATACAGAAAAGACTGGTAAATGGATATTTTGGGGTTCTGTGGCTGTTAGAGAGTTATGAGCTCATAGGTGTGAGCTCCTCCATGATGAGCTCTGTTGCTCAAGGCTAGGTAGCACAGCTACCAAAATTTTCATGCTTTTCTAAGACAGTTGTTTTGGAGTGTATCTCTAGTGCATGATCTTTTAAGATGGTAGTTAGATATTTAGGAACACCAACCACGTTTGTGCCTACCCAATGATATCTTCAAGCCTTTCAGAAGTAGAATTAGGCATATGCCCCTACTGCTGTCTTTGGTTTTCCAAGTGACAAGCCCCATAAAGTTCTCTCATTGCTCAAATGCAAAGATGTTCTCTTAGCATATCTATGAAGTATTGTTCCTCAGAGCATCATTACACCTTTTTGCATTTTAACATCTGTGTTAACTCATTCAATTCTTTATCAAGCATTTTCACATAAGATTCTTGTTTCAAGAATATGAGAGAGATGATCCATCTAAACTTGCTGCATTAAGCTAAGAGTGAGCTATCCATGCTAACGAAAGTTTAAGTTGATTTTCTGGAATGTTCAGAACATTTTGAATAGGTTGCATAATACTCTCATATACATTGCCTACCTGGTCTGAGGTTAATAAAGAAAAATAGTTAATATGAGGGATTTAAGGTAAATGTAGATTACTTTCTGAGCCTGAAATATGAACAAGTGTCTTGGTAAAAAGTATATTAAGTAAAGGAGTATATCAAAAAGTATATGGAAAGGAGGGATTCTTGTCTAGAAAAAAAAAAAAAAAAAGAAGAAGAAAAGGGAGTGAGACCCTATGCAAGTAGCAAGTCCTTTTTTTTTTCTTCTCATAATTAGTTGATGCTCTTGTAAAACTGCTGCTTTCTAAGGAAACACTCAGCTATGCAAGGGTTAATGTCTTTTCTTGCTACCTTCCTTTACAACCTAAAACTTAGGAACATGTATACACTTAGACATGCAGCAAACAAAATCACCCCTTGCATTATAATCTCCACAGGGACAGTCAACTGGGAAAGACAAATTCATCAGTGTGCTTCTGGCTTTTTTACATAGTGTAATGCCATTAAACTCAGCATCATGTAGACAATGAACATTACAACAAAATACTGATTCTGTTTATTAGCTGCCTGACTTTTTTGAGAGGAAGCGCATGTCACATTTGTTTCAGACAACTGCATCAGGGTCCCACAGCTCTGATTAAATATGTATCCTTTGTTCAATTTTGGCCTACATATGCATTTTGTTAATATTTTAAATAGGAAAAACAACAAAGAGAGGAGAAATTAACAGTTGCTGAACTTCTCCAATTACCGCTAATCACATTTACACCCTGGGGTTTGCAGAATTAGAAATCAATTGGTGGCTTCTCCTTTCTACAACAGGCAGTAAATGCGACAATTTAGAAAAAGGACTAGAAGACATCTCAATTCAGCCCAGATACCCTTGTAAATATCCCCCTGTGAATTTACTACTTTGGTGTTTGATGTGACTTAAAGATTATACAGCATCATTTACTAGAATGATAAAGTGTTTTCTGTGATTGATACTGAGGGGGAAAATAAAAAAAAAATAAATAAATAAAAAAAACAAGCAAAAAAAAAAATCACGTCATTCTTTTTTATACATAAATATATTTTTCTTTCCATTGAACCTGAGGCATTTAGAAAATACATCCAAAGCAAAAGTACAGAGTGAAATTTTGCTGGAACATTTGATGGACTATTTATTTTCTTTTCAAGGTTATGAGAAATGAGGTCGTAGAAAAATCTGCACCAGATACAATACCCTCTAATTTGTTTTATGAAGCAGAGAACATTTTTCCCGGAATTTGATGGTGATTTAGTCATGCCAAATTGATAAGAGAGTTACTGTCAGTGTCACTTAGTATAATCTTTAACTGAAGAGTTTCTTCTTAAATGCTTAGATAAATTCAAATTGGCCATGTATTTATTTTGAGCATCATGAATGATGAACCAGAAGGGTCAAGCAATCCAAAGCTACTTACAATTCCATAATCTGTGAAAAGCCTTAGCAGAGGTCTGTTGAGCAGTATCGTGCAATGAGTGCGTGCAAATGTACATGATCTTACCTGCAAAACTAAGCTCCTATTCACTATTTCTAATTGAAGATGGAAAGAAACGAGATGATCTAAGTAAAAATTAATATTTGGGAAGAAAGAATAACCCTTTTGATAGCTCCGCGGATCAGGAGGTAGAACAACAAATTAATATCTGGCAAAAGGCTGGTGGAGCCTTTTGAGGAAAATCCACACCTAGCCAAGATTTTTGATTCTTTGAAACAAGACCGAAGATCTACATTTTCTGTGGGAATATGCAACCTGAAAGGCTTTTACAAAGTTTATCTGTGCATGTGCAACATCAAAAAACAAATTGAAAAGTAAAATAATGATAAGAAGAAATGATGAGTTTATCAAACCATTCTAATCTTAAAATTCACATCATATTCACACTGACTCCAAGAAAAAGAAATCCAGACTTCATTGTTTGTTTGAACCATTTATTACTCAACAACACAAATTTGTTGCAAAGCTTCTCTTTTAGTATTCCATGAATACATATGTTGACAAATCTTAACAAGTGATCTCATGAAGTATTCAGCCAGATCCACGGTTTCAATGAGAAACAGTCGCACCTCCAGTAAGACAGCATATGTGACAAATACTGCTCTTCAGTATAAGCAACATTTTTTAACACAAATGTTCTTATTTTGAAGTCCAGTCTTTTATGTGATGAATGCAAAAATATGCAGTTGACATTTTTTGGGCACAGAAATCTCTTAAATTTAAGGGTTGATTTAAGAGGTATAAAAATTTAAATATCAGAATTAGTATTTTCTTGAATATTGAAAATCATTTTTTTCCTACATGATAGAAAATAGTGTTTTCTACACTTCATACCAAAATAAGATAGTTGAAAAATCTTCTGTTTGACTTTAATATTGCAATTGTATAAAATGTCATTGAATATACAAAGAGGTTCTGATGTTTAAGACTACTTATTAGATAAACAATAACATTTTAGTAAAATTAATGGTTACATAACCTTATTTCAATCATGCACAAAGAATAAACAAATCTCAGAGAAGCTGCTAAGCAGTTTTATGTTACTGTAACTGAAAGTTCAGCCACTGAAAGATTTTACTCAGATTTTATATACAACAGTTTTTGTTTTGATCCTTATAATTTGATGTCCATATCTCTCTCTTCATATATTATCTGTTGGTTTTCCTTCACAGGGACTGGGAGTCAGGCATGCCATCTAAAATTCAGGTGCAAACCATCCCAACAGTGCTAAAATTAATACAATTAAAGGAAGAGCTACGATTTTCTCACATAACAACATGCTTTGAAAGTACTAATATTTTGCAAGTTATATTGCAAATCTGCTCACATTACACATGTCCCTGATGTTTTTTCTTAAGATACAGTGTACCTTGATATTTGGCTGAAGATCTGCAGCTACTTTGCCTGCATTTGCCTAATGGTCCATGAATCTTTTTTAACCTTTTAGAAAATCTAATTCCAGCATGAAATTTCTTAACACAATTTTGAGTTTCTAAGGAATATGTTGTTAACTGAATTTTCATCTCTAATAATGTAAAAGATCAGAGGAAAATTACTAGTATTTTTTTTCTTACTCACTACTTAAATTTACCTCATCTCTTTACTGCATTCCCAGTTTGGATTCAATTCATCATACCTGGTGAAAATTAGATTTTTATTACCTGGGGCTGTTTGTTTTCTTGTGGATAACACTGGATAATAGCCAACACTGCCACCACTGGCCACCAAGCTGACTGATTGACTTAGAAGGATGGTACAAATCTCAGCATTTTGGAGGGCAGGGGATTGGACAACCAATAATATTTGCCAGATTTTTGCAAATACAGAAATAATTCTGGGTTCCTGGTGTGCTATAATATACATAGCTGGTCACCAAGAATATTTATCTTGCTACTTTGTGCAGAAGCTAAATACTGTTTGCAAAACAAACAGATAAATAAGAAAAGAAGACAAACTTTTTCCATCTGTCATGGTTTCACCCTGGTGGATGGCTAAATTCCACTACTCTACTCTTTCACTCACCTGCCTCAGAGGAAGAGGGGGAGAAAATGAGACGGAAAAGGGCTCAAGGGTTGAGATAAGGATCTGGAGATCACTCATCAGTTACTATCACCAGCAAAACAGACTAAATGTAGAAAAACTAGCATAATTTAGTGACTACTGCTATCAGGCTAGAGCAGTGAGAAACTAAAAGCAAGCTAAAGACAGTTAGTTGTCTAACTCAGAGCCTGACATTAAACTGCTTCTATTTATCACCAAAGCAAGCAAACAAACAAACAAAAAACAAAAAAAATCCAAATATATCTTCCTTGGATTAAATGAAATTGTTCAAATTAGATGAAATGAATCCATCACGTGTATGTGGAGGGGTTTTGGTTTTGTTGGATTTGGGTTTTTTTTGTTATGTATTGGTTCAGGGTTTTTCCCCTCCTACTTTTCTGTTTTTATGGATCATTATTAGTATTGACTCTGGAAATGTACCTTGCATTGCATCTGAGAGCAGTGAGACATTTGGTCAGTCTTATTTAGGAAAAGGAGCACTGGAGTTGGCAGCCAACTGTCAACACAAATCCTTTGAACTCAAGGGTTTGATCCTGCAGACTGGTGGAAACATGAAGGAGCTCACAGCCCACATGGGAGAAGCACTTTTTAACAAAGCTTGGGTCGATGCCATAGAGGACCATGCACATGATGAGTGTGTTTCTATAATGACCCTACTATTCTCTAAGGAGCAATAATAGTGAGTATTATAACTCAGTGATTTTTACTAGTGGATTTATTATGTACATGTGGAATTACAGGAATGAAAAGTCAAAACTTCAACCTTCAAATAAATGGATAGATAAATAAATAAATAAATAAATAAGGGGAAGTGGGGGGAAAGTTTTAACCGAAAAATAAAATTTCATTTATATTTTGAACTGTGTTTTTATCAATATATCAGTTCTGGTGTTCACAAAAACTGTGAATCTAGTTTTGCTTTTCCAATATATGATCTCATGTCCCCCATGAACAAAGCTGACATTTTGGCAGGATTTTCTTTCTTTTTGAAGAAGGTTCCAGAATGGCCAGTAAGTAAATCCAACCACTTTCTAGAGGTACTTAAACTGACATATTTTACAGGCAATAACTTCAGACACATCCAGAGCTCGGTCATTGCCTTGAGTACCAGTAATTCATCTATTCTGCTCAAGTCTTTTGAGCCAAGTTTCCACTATTGCGATATACATCCAGCTCCTCCACTTAACAGATTTTCCTAGTGTTACCTACATTCAGAGAGAGCCTAGAGACACAGAGGGTGCATGCACATAAGTGATGAAGCAAAATACAGGTATATCTAACTAATCTTAGAAAGAACATCTTTGGGAGGTAAAGGAGCTTGATGAGTGATGACCAGGTCTTGTCCTAGAACTATCTAATTGAGTAATTATAAACATATTTCAGGATTTCCAGCTTAAATGTGGTGAACACTACTGCTTTGAAATACATGAGAAGTACATTAAAATATACATTCCACATTCTAATCATCTTGTGGCCCAAACAGGTAGGTCATATGCAGGACAACTCGTTACCTTGCCCTCTTCCTTTTTTATCTAGTCAACCTTCACTTTTCCTCTAGCAAACTGAAACAGATTTCTTTCTTGGATAATTAACTCTAAACTGCTTCCTACCATCACATCTTCAAGCTTGCCCCTTAAATATTATGTGCATGTTAGTGAGATAATGAGTGCAGATTTCAAATTCACTTCATTTTCCAGGTGGAAGAACAGAGATACAGAAATGTTCACATTAGAATTTGCCTTACCTAGCTTTAAACAGCTCAGAATTAAATCCCCAAGCTAGTAATTTTAGGCTACCTTTATATTCATAAGGCAGCTGCAGAAGGCAATTATTTGACCTACCTTATGGTGAGACGAATTGTCTTTCCTCGCTTTTATTAATTACAAAAATCTGTTGTTGCTAAAGTGCAAATACACACCAAAGATGTATATAGATAAAAAATGTCATCAAAGCAACTGTGTAACTGAGGTGGTAGTTTATATTCCTTGACAGTATTTCAGTGTCGGCACTTTCTCATCTGAAGTTTCTCTTTTAACATTTATCCACCATAGTTCTTCATGTGCAAAAGGGTATTTCAGAAATATATCGTAAGGGAGACGTACATTACTCCACAAAATTAAGACAAGCCAAATTTTAAAGTACATATGTTTACAAAGGAATAGGAATTTTGATAGGTACCTCACAGAAAACATGGAGAATGACTAATATTTTCTAGGAACTAGGATAGTTCCACTTTACACATGAAAACACAATAAGGGATATAGTATTTAACTGTAGTAGAAAACTAAACACAGTTATATCCATTTTCTGGTATAGAGGCAGAAAGGGCACACTGCTGGCTCGCTGACCTGCTGTACAAACAAGTCCTTCTTCACGATCTCCTTTTCAGCAGGTCAGCATGGATATAATAACGGATATGGCTATTTCTTCTCAGGTATAGCATTCTACATTTGCTGGCATGGCAGTAGAAGCTGAACCTCCACCAATATGCTGTTACATTTAGTTGCCATGTGACAGCTGACAGCACAGAGGCAGGCTGACAAACTGATGTCTGACATGAAAGTGTGCATGAAGCAAAGGTGTGTCACTGAAATCCTCCACGCAGAATGAATTGCATCCATTGACATTCACTGATGCTTGCTGAACATTTATGGAGACCAAAAAGTGGACGTCAGCACAGTGAGGTTTTGGGTGGTGTGTTTCAGTGGCACCAGCAGCAATGGGGTCCATGGTGCAGATTTTTATGAGAGCAGCATGCAGGCTCTTTTACATTGCTGGTGAAAATGTAAAGCTTGTAGTGGTGACTGTTCTGAAGAACAGTGTTTTGTAACTGAGAATTTTGTATATCAAATAGTGTTATTATGCTTTTTGTAACTGTTGTAGTTTCTATGGAAATAAATGGTCATTATTTCTGAAGTGACCTATGTATTTTCTACACATTGGTATATGTAAAGAGACAGAAAGGCTACCCAGTTCTTCTGGCTTGCTTGAAATGGCTTTCAGGCAATTGTAAACTTTTCCTTAAAAATTAATATTAGAGCTTCCAGCTCTCTCAGCTCCTTTCTGATTCCTTGTTCAAGGGTTGTGCCAGAAATCCAACTGCATCACCCTCATCAGAAGCAGGTGCAACAGCCCGACAATAATCCAATAAAAATCCTATTAGCTGTGTCTCCATGACACTCCTGGTATCCATGGGACCCACAATATCTTTAATGCAGACAATAAATCCAGACCATTTCCTCCTTCAATTGCTCCCAATATGGCTCCACTCCTACTACTGTTCAGCTAACCTTTTGTTACCACATTTTCTCATGAATGCTGAATCACTCTCTAATCTTTACAATGAAACAAATGGAGTCCTCACTAAGTGAAACACATCAGTCAAGTTTAGTTTTCCAAGCACAATTGCATCCAGGTGCATTGCTGCGGATTACAACCAGCAGAGATTCAACACTGACTGTAAAAATACCAGTCCAATGTCTGAAAAGTTTAGGGAAGGCTTTATGGCAATTACTGTCTGATCAAAACACCCTAGATTTACTACAAAGTGCCTGGAGCAGAGTGTGCATCAATATGATGAAAGGACATCTGTGTGTGGTTAAAAGGCGTACAGTGAGTTAAAGCAAAATGACTTGAAATTGAAGCCACGACAACAGTTTAAGCAAAATTATTAACAAAAGTATGGACAGACACATGAAAGAGGTGACAATATCTCAACTCACATATTTGGTAATATTATTATACTCAGGAGGTTCTTGGAGAAATAAGGCTTTGCCTTAGGAGGAAGTCTTCCACCCTTTTCTCATCTACAAGTTCTTGTTTTCAAGCTTGCTGCTGCTGCTGAGCCTGGAATGGAATGAGACGAGACGAGATGAGATGAGATGAGATGAGATGAGATGAGATGAGATGAGATGAGATGAGATGAGATGAGATGAGATGAGATGAGATGAGATCCTTGCTCAGTTAAACTCAAATCACAGATTTGTTTATCACAGTAGCTGTGATTACTCATAAGAGACAGTGTGATATTGCTAAATGAAAGCATAATTTATTGTTTGAAGAACACCTGCCAGAAGTCCAGCTACTATCTGTGTATGATCCTCTGGCAATTCTCATTGTAAGATATCTCCATTGCTATTAGAAGAACCCCAATGCCCATCACTCAAACACATCAAGATGCTCAGTATGCCATTGGCTTTCTTCATTTACAAGTTCACAGCGTACCTGCAGGGTAGTAGATGATGGAGGACAGAACATGGTAAACTTAGCAACCATTTCAATAGCTCCATTTGCAGAGGAACAAAGGGTTGCCCTTCGTTCAGATAACCCAATATTTGGTGAAAGACTTGATAGGATAAAAATCAAATTGCATCTCCTTTTGTAGTTTCTTCCCATCCATTCAAAATAGTTTAATATGATGAGTTACAGAGAATGAATTTGAACTCTGTGTTCTTGTGTATGATCACTCTGTAAAAAAGGCAAATTTTAACATGTAGTTAAAAGAACTGTCCTGTGATTGTGAATTACTTAGCTAACGGACAGGAATATGCATAGTCAGTCTGTTTAAAATTCACTACACTTTGCTGTGATTTAGACTACCTCTTTAATTACTTTTTACAGCTGGCTGCTTAGAATTGCACATTGTTTATAGACCTATTTCCATACAGGTCTTCTCCTATGATACAATTCTGAGGGAAACTAAATAGCTCTTGTGCTCTCATTCCATTCCAGCTGCTCAGCAGTAGCAGCCAGCATGAAAACAAAAACTTATGAATGAGAAAAGGGTGGAGGACTTCCTCCTTAGACAAAGCTGTATTTCTCCAAAAACCTCCTGGGTATAATAAGTTGTAATGCTCATTACATATGGCCAACAAGATTGCCTATAAATGCATTAACACAAGCAATGAATATTTGTCCTGCAAAGCAGCCTTGTTGTGTACCTTACTCCACTTTCACCTAAAGGAAGAACCTTCATCAAGACTACAAGCCTGGTTGAAAATGAGTGAAGGTCTGGCCTTGTGGTCTACTCACACCTTCTATTTCATAAACAGAGCAAAGAAGACACACACTGAATCTGAGTTGGAAAAAAACAGTTATTTTCCAGATTCTGAAAGGAGACATAATTATTGGCATTTTCCAAGGCCATGTGGCTGTCTATAAAGTGGAGCAACTTAGCAATTTGCTGTTTTAGAGGAATAAAAATAAAAAATAAAAATAAAAAATAAATTAAAAAAAAAAAAAAGAAGAAGAAGAAAGGAAAGCACAAGGACTTATAATTTACTTATAATTTAATACTAACAAGCCACTTGCACTTGAGTTTTGCTCTTTACTAAATTTACCTAGTAATACAGAGCATTAGTAGTACTCTGTATTACTTATAGCAATAGCAGCTGAGGGATTTGGTGCATACTAAGCATCTAAGTGGACAGTCTCAATTCCAAAGAGCTTTACAAGCTCTGGCAGAAAGTTAAGAGGGATTGAAGAGGAAGTGGGATACCACCACAGTTGTTGCATTGTGTTCACTCTCTTGAAGTCCTAGAAGACATTCTCTGTGAATCAGAAGATCAGATCAGACAATCTCAACCATGAAGGCCATAATTTTCATACTGATAACAATCATCTAAGAAAATCCTTCCCAACAATGTGAAAGTCCAGCTTGAAACAAGGATGTTTTCTGCCCACTCTTCTCTTAGATGGCACTCCTGATCTCCTTTTTTATCTGTAGGTCCTATTGTTGACAGCCAAAATTTGTATGTGGTCAGCTCATACACCTTTCTTATGTAACTGCTGCCCTTGCAGTTCTCTTTCTCCCCTCCTTAGAGAATGCAGTCATTTCCTCACCACCTTTGCTTTTACTGGCTGGGCAATCCAGTGAGATTTCATCTCTGCTCACTCAGCAGTTCCTGAGTTTCTCCAGTTCTTTTGCTAGCCCTTTTGCTAGCTTTCAGCCTTCATTTTTAAACACAAATTACCTCTCTTGATAACAGATAACAAAAAGTACACCACACTCAAGATCAAACTTCTCTGGCAACTTGAATTTAGTATAACTTGTTTCTTTTCCAGGACTTATCTCAATTTTTTGAAAAGGAGTATCCATCATCCTTTAGCTAAATGAATGCACTCCATATATCAGAGAACTTGGAAGAAAATTAGGGAATTTTCATCCAATGATAGGCTGATGAGAAGCAAGAAATTTTAATCTTTACAGAAAACAAGAGATTTTTTGGCAAAAACTAGAAAAGAACTGAAGATGTAAGAGGTGAAGCCCTCTCCTGATGGCCAGATGAGTAGAGTGTTTGGGATCCTCATACTGAAAGAGGAAAGGATTTGTTGTTTCTTCCTTCTTTGCATGTGTGTTAATGATCTCTTAAAGGGGGAACCAACAAGACATATTTGTTCTGATGAAGTGTGAGTATACTGAATTGTTCTGCCATTTCTGCTAAGGGAATGGTAACCTTGGCACCCAGTGTGTTGAAGAGTTGTAGACAATAACAGATTAATTATTTTTCAGCTAAGATTTCCACATGTCTGACAGACTCTTTGTACAAACATGGTGTTTGTTCAAGATCTCTTCAAGAGAGAACTTTTTTTGTCACATTAACTCTGTGCTGGGACATACAGAGTTTACTATTTTTTTTCCCCACCATCATTATGTGAAACTCTTTTTTAGAGAAAACTGAAAAGCATTGAACCTACATAAAATAGAATCACTTATTTAATATGAGGAATGTGCACATGCAAAATTTTATTCCATTCATATCTTCCCATCCTGCGCAAGGATCCGCAATATCTTAGCTGACATCTCAAATATAATATTTATTTGGGTTCACATTTAGAAAATAGCAATGTCTTATTAGAGCTTTGCAAAAGCTATATATAATAAACAAATTCCTGTCTCTAAAATCTCACCTTCCCAATGTTGTCCCTTCTGATGATCTTTAAAGTTCACAGCTTTCCTTTATATAGATGTCTACTCTCAATCTCTTATTTTCCTTGTCAAGCATCCCAGAAATGAGAATCCCCAGCAAGATGTTATTTCAAACACCTTGCCAAATAATCTTCAATATCATTTCTTATTATTATTTTGCATTCCTGTAGGCTTATGGTGACTTTAAGATTCACTACCTTTAGAGACAACAGCACACTTTGTCATTGCACTTACCTCTCTGGATACAGTTCACATTTACCCTATGCTCTCTGATATTCCAACAATGGCATTTTTTTGCTCTGGTACTCTTATTTCACTGAAATGATGTTTCCTGTGGCTGTTCTTGTCTTTACTTGAATGACAGGAAGATGAGAAACAAGTAAATTATTAACCACAATCCAAAGGTAGCAGAGATCAAATAGTTTAAAGTGCTGCTTGGAAAGAATATGACATAGTCTAATCAGAGTAAGCCAGGTGTTTTGTTGATCAACTATTCTCATAATGTCTTAACTTGTCAGAGAAGTCCAGGCTCAACAAAGTTCTTAGCACTTTTAGGTATTCAACCAAATCAACAAAATACCTTGTAATTGAGCTTCCCTTTGAAAAAGTGGACACCTTTAATAAAAACTTCTCCACATAAGTGGTTCACCATTCAAAGAAGTTTGTTTAAAAGCTTACCTTAGGCTGGAAAGACACTGATATCTTCTGTAACTGAGGATATTCAAACATGTAGAAGTCATGATAATTGTAAGAAACAATATTTTCCCTTTTATTTGCTCAGGGAATTCCCTCTGATCCAGCTCCTCAGACAAACACATTTTGATTACTTTTACCACTATATGACACTCCTTTCTTGGCATCCATCTAACAAATCCAAACACGTGGCTGTTTGAATCTCTTACATTCACTCTGCTAACTAATGAAGTTTGTTATGGGATGGTATGTGCACATTCAGATCTGGGATCTGAGAGCTCTTTTTTCTCCCTTTTAGGGCAGATACCTCAGTGTGACAGTAAGAGCACAGGAACATAATATTATGTGTAGTAATAACAAGTCATACCAAAGACTTGTCTAACCTATTATCTTACCTCCAGTAACATTAATAGCAGATGCTATTGATTTTTGTTTGAGCAATGAAATAGAATAGTATCTTCTTCTTGGCATTACCTCCTTTTGCTGTCATCCTTGGAACTTTCCAAGCACCAGCTTGTTTATCAACGACTGTTTTAAGAATATCTGACCTCCACAATATGTTCTGGCAATGAGTTAATAGTTTAACCGTACATTTTAATACGGAATGATTCATCATCACTTTGCTTTAAATCTACTTCCTGAGATTTTCTTCCAGTGGCCTCTGATAGTTATTTGTTAACTGTGAAAAAAAGATAAAGTAACTTTGTACTTTCCCCACAGAGCATTTGTGATTTTATGAACATTAGTCATGAGCCACTATCTATCCTTGATGTCTCACTTTGTAACTGTTAAGAATTAAAATATGTCTAGCTTCTCCTCAAATAGCCAGCTTGTGTCTCTGTACCTTTTCTACTATTCTCCTGTATACATCTGAGACTAATTTCAAATGTAGACAATCCAAGGACTTATAGAACTAATATATTACTTTTCCTAGCAATCTCTAATATTTTATTCGTATTTTTAACCATTCTGAACATAAGATGATACTTTCAGTGATGTCCAACGGTTACTTTGATATCATTATCTTGGCTGAATAACCCTGACTCTTTCAGGAGTTCTTCACAGGTGAGGTGTTCCAGTCCTCTGAACCTCTTCATTGCTCTCCTACAGACCCAACAACTCCACATTCTTCTTGTGTTAGGGGCCCCAGGCCTGGACATATTACTCCAAAACGGGCCTCAGGAGAGCAGAGCAGTGTGGAACAATCCCCTCCCCCACCATGCTGGCCAAACCTCCTCTGGTGCAGAATTACATAGAATTTTGATTGCAGGTAAATGAAACCTGACACCGTCATCAGTGCTGTTCAGAGGAAAATTCCTGACAACATTCAGGCATAAAGCATGATGAGCTGAGTTACACATTCAATTTAATATTGCACCATATGGAACCTTGAATATTGAGACGGACACACATACAATACAGACATCATCCATCAGGTGAGAGAAACTGCAATGCTGTTGTCTGCATACAATCTCTTGGATAAACATGGAATTTTTGGAGTAGAACCCTGATGAAAGAGGAGGAACTTCAGGCCTTCTCTTGCCAAAAGCGTGACACAGGATGCAATGAGAGGATTTTGATATTCACCTCCTTTTGCTGCTGTGCATTTAATCAGGCCAATAACAAGTAAATCACTTGCAATTTCTGCTATTAAAAATATACTGAAGTTAAATGACCATTCATGCAGTTGGCATTATATGTGGCTAAATGCAGCCAGATATGCACGAAGTACCCAAGAACAGCCTTTGAGGAAACTCTCATTTCCTAATATTGGCTTTGGAAAAGATTTATTTTATCCACCAGCCAATAGTACAAGTAGCTTGAAGTATTTGGTCATACACACATCCTGCAACAAGTGTAAACTAAGAAATGATTTACACAACAAATGGAACCAACCAGATGTATATTTCCTCTGTTTATCCAATTTACTCAGTCTTCTCTGAAATTTGCTAATAATCAAGTCCTATTTCTTTCCCTCTTCCCATATGCCCCATTACTAACAAATAATGAGACTTTAATACTTTAATTAATAATTTCTGGTGAGTCATTTATCATAACATTAAATAGCATAAAGAGCTAATTAAGCTGCTCAGTGAAATTTCTCTCTGACAGATGCCTACCTGTTCATACTCTAATTCTTAAGAAATAGCTGAACATCTTAAACATTTTCCCTTAAACAGCAGTCCAATCCTGGTTTTATGTTTGTTGGTTTTAATAATGCTGCAGTCATATCTACAATTAAAATGGACTTCAGAGAAAGTAACTGCTGAGCAAATTAAAATACTGTAGAATAAAAATATCGTCCAACCTTTTACTTTAGAATGGTGTTTCAGCTTCAGTTCCCTTTCATCAGGAAATGAAATTTGGCAGCATCCTATGATGCTCCATTTAAAATAAGTCCTATTTGTAGGCAGATCTGAGAGCCAGGGTGTCACACTTCCAGTTTTATTAAGGCATTTTTTATTTCCTTAAATAACCCAAAACTCTTTCTTTTTTTTTTTCTTTCAAATTCAAGCCCAATGAATTCAGACAGAAACACCATCACCATATTAAAGCAATTCTCTCTGCTTCAACTTAAAGTAAGCTTTAAGTATATTTCCTTTATAAAAGGAAATGCGCCTCAAGGCAACTGCTGCCAGAACCACCTCAAGTGGGTACTATCTTCTCCCTGTCTCTGAAACTCATTTTACTTTGATCACTCTTGAAAACAAGACTCAGTAAAAAACAATCACTATGTTCTGTAGTAATTTTTAAAAACATTTTTAGAAACAGTAAGTGTTATAAAATATAAAACTTATATCAACATAAATGATATGCAGTAATTCTTCCTATGATTAGCTGAATTGTATCCAAATATTTCTATCTGTGGAAGAAGCTGTAATATTTTAAGAGTGAAAAATGAAAAAGAAAATGGTAGCTACCTTCATAAAACACGTTCTGGTCTTTCTTCTATTTATTTTCTTGGGTATTAGTTGAATCTCTAGGGTTAATTTCTTTAACATAAACATTAAAAACTATACCTGAACAGAACACACAGATCAAATAGCATTTTCCTAATTAGGGCTGTCAAGTACTCTAGCAAGATATCTATCTTGGCTGCAAAGATAAAACTTGGTTATGTAAAAGATGTTTATCATATGTAGTTCTTGAGTCAGCCCCTAACTATATCTTGCCCAGAGCTCAACAAGATTCCAGATGTATAGGCTAAAATACTTCGGATCAAATTTAGGCACTGAAAATTGAATTTGCCACTTAATTTCATGCACCTACAGTGTTGATATGTATATTGGAGGTAGTTAACGTGGTCTCATTTCCTGTTGGTGGAAATCTAATCTGTACAGGTTTATAGGCAGTTCATCTACTTGTGCAAACATTTGTTTTAGCATGAGTAAAATCATACCTTCTATTCCACTGAGTGGAAGGAGAGCTAAATGTGGTTGGCTAGTGAAGTGGTAACCTGACTTGCTTATAGCATCGTTAGGTCACACTGATGCCACTGCAGCATTTCAGGTATCACTTCTACAGCCAGTTGGGAGAAAGAAGTGCTTTAAAGTGCTACTTACCAAATCCTAAAAATTTATATTTGAAGTAGGTTAGATGGCTTGAAAATGACCTATTTCTCTTGGTTGATTGAAAAGGAGCCTAAAGAAACATGTTCAGTTCTAAGTATCTAATAGTTTGATGTCTAAGGCTAAAAGAAATGTTGTAACTTCGGCAGTGTCAGGGTAACTCAGCAGTTTCTTACTCTGAAGACAATGTTGAGCTGCCTGTCAGAGTCAGCACTGGTTTCCTTATCCTTGCAAAGTCATTCTCAGTTCTAGTACTTAGCAAACCTCAGTAATAAAAAGTATTACTGGATTCAAGCTTAGAAATTATATGCAACAAATATTTCACAAAACAAAGTTCAACAGATTTTTCTGTTACCTCAGTAGAGATTTGGAATACTTAATTTTACTTAAAGATATGAATTACAGAAATACTTCCCAACCCCCTTCCTAGAGACATTCAAGGCCAGGTTGGATGGGGCCATGAGCAACCTGGTCTGGTGGGATTTGTTCCAGCCTATTAGCAGGAGGATTGGAATTAAATGATCTTAAAGGACCCTTCCAACTCAAACCATTCTATTATTCTATGAACCTGTGCTATCCTGTGGTTCTGGTCTGCTATTGGGTGTAAATGTACCAAAAAATTTTACTTTTTCTGAAGTATTTTTCCTAGAATGAACTAACTGATCACACAAAATTTTTCATTGGCTTTCTTAATTAGGTTAAGAAGATCAGACATACTATTTTTTTTTTCATTTTCTGGAGGTTGAAAGCTTTCTAAAACACAAATTATTATCCTTTATGTTGAAAAAAATATACTAATTTTCTTTCACATATCTGACTAAATATGTATATATATACATACGAAATGCTGTGTATAGCAATTTACAGAGCAATAATACTTTGTGATTGCTCATTTTCAACTCAAGATAATTTTGCTCATACACATGAGAGCAAACAGGATGCAGCAGCATGTTACTTAAAACAGTTAAATAACCTACTTAAATCTGAGCAACATCCACAGCATTTGCAATAATTCTGTTCATGTCCAGGAACGTTCTTATTTAGTTCAGATCATCCCTAGTGTTTCAGGGTTACCAACCAGGCCAGCATCAGATCATACATAGCCACAGTCTGTATAGGAACATGTCTATTCTCCTCCTTATATAAATTCTATTGGTTTTATTATGTAAGGAAAATCTTCCCATGCAGAAAACTCACAGTACACACACAGTACATAGAAGAAACTCACAACTCTATTATCAGTTGCATGTAATTTCTCTCACTGTCTACACCGGTTTATTTTGAGTCACTGGTCCACAGAATCTGCAATACTGTGCAAATAATATAAACCACAACTTCTCTGCTTTCTTCTAGAAAAGAAGCAGAACTCAAGTTTTTCCTTTGATTCCATTGTCAAGCTGAAATGGGAGCCCTTTGAATATAGCAGAACTGTATGATATTTTAAGGGGGTATATAAAAAGGAGAGGGAATGGCTGGTTACAAGGGTGGATAGTGATAGCACAAGGGAGAATGGTCTTAGACACGGGAGATTTAGGTTAGATATTAGGAGGAAGTTCTTCACTCAGAGGGTGGTGAGGCACTGGAACAGGTTGCCCAACGAGGTTGTGGATGCCCCATCCCTGGAGATATTCAAGGCCAGGCTGGATGTGGCTCTGGGCAGCCTGGTCTGCTGGTTGGTGACCCTGCACATAGCAGGGGGCTGCAAATAGATGAGCACTGTTGTCATTTTCAACCCAGGCCGTTCTATGATTCTATGATATAAGGGGCAGATTGTCATTCTGGTCTTGATGATTGTACACATGAGTGCAAAACAATGGACTTATAAATTTCACAACTGGAAAAATTGCATCAGCCTTTTGTTTTTTTGCTTTCTTCTCTCACTTAAAAAAAAAAAAAAAGTGAAAATTAAACGACTATTTCTCAACCTTTGAAAAATATAGATGGCATTTTAAAGCTTTGTTGCGTAGAGTGCTGGAAAAGCAGATAGTTTAAGGTCTGTTTCTGGTCTTGACATCTATTAGGCTCTGGTTAAGTCAGAACTGTAAATGAAAGCTTGAATTCATTTTCACATTTGCTTGACCATTCCATTAATGCAGAATATATTTTTAATATATTTGAATATTACCATTTGCTATATAAAAACTATAATAGTTTTTATATTACTATTGCTTTAGTTATTATAATTAATATTTGGACTAGTGATACTACAAAAGCAGTCAGGCCTCCCTCCACTCCTCATATCCAATTGCACTTTATGACATGAGAAGTCTGAAATCTGCATCACAATCCTTAAAAATCTAGAATCCAGTAAGAGGAGGGAATACAGCCAGGAAAAGGGGGTTGGGGGAGGAAACAAACAAACAAACAAACAAACTGATTTAAAATAGGCTTCAAATTTGTGCTGGGGCAATCCTCACTCCAATATTATTATTTTTTTCTTGGTGTGTAAGATTGTAAAACCATTTGAGTTAGGTAAAAAATAATAATAATAGTAATCATAATAAAAACTAAGGTGAAATAGAAAAGAGCCTTTTCCATTCCCACAGGGTAAGCTCCTGATATAGTTGTGAACTTGACAGCCAGCCATCTATGCTTGATGGGGCTTGTCATCAGCAAACCTCTGAATTAGCTGAAAACATCTCCATGTTTTGACTGGAGCCAGATTGATTCCTCCACACTTGAAAAGGCTGTGTTTCACTTCCTGGCACCACTGAACAGGTTGCAAATCATAATCACAATAATTATTGACCAAGTTTCTGGATATTAAGCATGAGGAAGAGGAGGGTTCAGACAGTGGAAGAGAGGAAGTATGAAGGGCAGACGGAGACCACAGTGTCTTTGGAACAGAATCTGTTGATGGGACTGCCAGGTTCTGATGGGTGTGAATTAGATTTAATGTCCTAATGCAATTACAGCCTCTCTGCTACAGTGCTGCAAAGCATGGCTTCCTTTCATTTCCTTTTGGGGTTAAGGAAATGCAACAAGTTTTTTGAGAGACTGACTTGTGCCTGTTCCCACGGAGCTGTCTACAGCCATTGAGTGTATTTAGATTCTGCACATTACCAAAAGACACAGAGGAAAAATCTTCTTTCTGCCTCCCAGTCTCTGTAGCAAGAGCTAGCAAGCCTCTCTGAGCATCTGGCAGTAGGAAGTCATGCTCCATCTCGCGGTGTTTTGTATGTCAGTGATGATGACTACAGTTTCAGAACACACCAGCAGTGTCTAGCCTCTCCTCTCTATTCCTATGTGCTCATGCTTATCCCAGTGCTCTGCAAGATAAAGATCGCTTTGTTCAGCTCCTCCAGTCTGCCTTGCTGTCCATCACCAGCTGGAGCAGCTCCTTCATCTTTCCTTGTCTTTCACATTGGTGCTTCACACTCAAGATTTGCCCATGTGCTGGGCAGGCTGATTGCACTCCCCAGACATAGAGATCTGAGTGGAAAGCAGCAGTGTATCATTATTGCTTTTGTGCACTCCCTTCCCTTCTTGTTTACAATAAAATATTTCAGACTAAACCAGGAGCCAAATTCCAGCAGGAAACTTAGCAAGAAAACATTTATTTCAGAGGATAATTGATAACTAGAAGAACTAGATAACTCTTGAATGAGACTTCTTTTACTTTTTCCCCCATGAACAAAGAACTCTGTTTTAAGAGAAAGAGCACTGAAAGATTACTGAATGACTCCAAGAGCAATCAGTGTCTATTTACAATAGCAACCTGCATCGAGCCTGCAGGGCTTGCAAGCTCAGCTACAGACCCAAGATAGCTGTGTAAACTCCCCTCCCAGCTGCTCCCCAGTGCTATCAGTGATTGAAACCTGTCGCTTTCTCACTCACCACCCAAACACAGAAGCTGCTTTCAGGGGAATGCTTAACCTCCTATTTAAAGGTAGCATCATATCTGCAATAGAAGACAAAAAACAGATGCAAACAGCCTGCTCGTACATAGAGAGCAGCCGCAGAGATTTCCGAAAGATTGCTATGACCATATTTCACAGCAGCTTGTATTGCCATGACCTAGATACTTAGATATTCACCTTTGACCCAGGCATGATAAGAGGCATAGACAGAATTCCTCTGATAGTTAAGGTGGAAGAGTTATGATGGTGCACTGAGAGCAAAAGAAGGGGTAGCCCCACTGTGATTTAGGAATTGTAAGCTCCTTATGATGAGAAGAATTCACAATGAAAGATGTTTTATCATCAGGAGCTAAATCTTCCTGACAATGTCAACTTTCTGAAGCAGTGGAATGGGCTTCCTCAAGAATAAAGCCAGCAAGACGTGTCCCTTTGGGATCCTAATCCAGGGGAGAAAAATCAATGGTTAGTAGAAGAGCACTTAATTTACATGCCAGGCAAGCTGAAAGTAAAAAATGGTTTAAATGCTGTGTTGCTTTGTTTAACAAAAAAATGTATGTGCCCCTGAGTTAATTAAATTATAGCATTGTTTTTGATTGGGATTCTTGATCTGTGCCTGTGCAGTAAGCTAGTTCATTGCATTCTGTTTTCAAATGACGGACGAGACGTCCACAGAGTTAAAACAGGATAATTAAAATGGTGCATTGCACACATAAACTTGGTGGTGTGGTGTTGAGATGCAACTGTGTTGTACAAACAGCTGCATTGCACCCATCCTCAAAAAAAACAAACAAAATATTCCCTACTCCTGCAAAAGACACAATCCCTAGGGAAATCATAGGGAAATCATATCTGCTTCTTAATATCCTTCATCTTGATCCCAGAAACCAGTGGGTAACTCTTTTTTCTTTTCATTCTACAAAATGTTTATGCATAAGTCACTCCAAAAATAATACCTCCTGTTTATTTACGTGGAAAATACAACAAATACAAAGTGCAATGTTTGATAGATCACATTTTCATCTGCAAAACATTCTTTTCCACTACTAGCAGATTCACATAGATGAACTGATCAAGATTCTCTTCATTTTATGTTGTGACTGATGTACACGGCTGTCCAGAATGTAGCTTGTGCATTACAGTTACTCCTGCTTAAGTGCATCACCCAGCAATTCACTGCTTGGTCTCCATAAAAAATCAGCAAGCATCAGTGAATGCCAGAGGGTGCCATTCTTTTTTTCTGCATGGAGGAATTCATACCTTTGCTTCATATACACTTACACATCAGATGTCATTGTGTCAGACTGCCACTCTGTTGCCATCTGTCACGTGGCAAAAAAACATAACAGAATACTGGTGTGAAGGTTCAACCTCCACAGCCACACCACCATCATCCAGCTCTGATATTATGAATCACCATGATAAAATAGGAAGCATTGCTTGCAGAGCAGCCCTCATTGTATTTTTTGTTTAAGAATTTACTATGGGGGGCAAGGCAGGAACACTGGATATAGCACAGCTTAATTTAAGCAAAGATTTTCACTCAGTCTCCCAGAATCTACTTACAGCCAAATTGCCAAGATGTAAACAGAATAAATGTTCTATGATTAGTGCAGACAGGCAGCTGGACTGCCAGAAATATAAGGCAATGGTCTATGTTACAAAGCCTGGCCTGATGCCAGCCACCAGTTTCATGTGTCAGAGACTGATGCTAGGACAATATTGTTCAACACTTTCACTGAGGAACCAGGCAGCAAAATAGGTTGCTCTCTTGGCAAGCTTGTGGATGATACCAAATTGGATCGAGAAATCAACACTGTGAAGAACAGAGGTCCTGAAGAACTTAAATAGCCTGGAGAAATGGGCTGAAAAAATCCCTGTGTTTCAGTGAAGTTGAGTCCAATATCCAGGAAAGGGTAACATCATGCAACAGTACAGACTGGGTTAACTGAATCAATGACCATTAGAAGTCCCTATGCCATGATCTTCAAAAGAGGCCTTGTGATTAGTAAGAAGAACCTGGCCAAGTGTGAACAACCTTTTCCCCATCCAGATTACTAGCTCTCACTTCACCAATTCAGCTGTCTGAACAGATTCTGCCCTTTCAAAGCATGCTTGTATGAGAATAATTATACCCTAGGTACTATGCAACTACTAGTAATAACAATGTGGTTAAAATGCACTGAGTCAGAGGTAGGCTTTCTATTTGTGCAATGTATAGAGTGTTATGAACCTCTGCTTTTTATCAGGAAACAGATTGTGTATCTGTATGTTGATTATTGCAACTGATGGGTGGTAATACATGTTGCATTGGAATTTAACCAGACCATGAGTATAATTACACCTGTGACAATTTCCTGTCATGATTGTAAGGCCTTATTGCATTCAAAATATTGTGTGCAATGCTAGGTAACAAGAACAGTTACAGCTGGTAGACTGACACCTGGCTTTTATACGGGAAGCCTGTCATGTGAAAATATGTTTCTGGGTTCAGCACCTCCCTATGTGCACGCCCAAAGCATCATTCTTGAACCTCAAAGCTGAGTTCCCTTGGTCTATAGCCAAGATAATAACTACAAATCAGGCTTCTTCTGCCATGTTTGCTCACCATAGCTGTCTAACACCAAACCCTAATAAGGTGAGCCTGGTTCATACATCTGCACTGCATCCGGCCTAACTAGGGCAAGGCTCCACTCAGCTGCATTTACTTCAAATGAGAAAATAATTCTTTATTAATAAAGCAAAATGCTGTATCTTGCTCTCACATACAGAATGTAAGAATGTAATATCTGCATTAATAGGTAATATATGTACACTATATGGCATTAAATTCCTGGTTGTTGGGATTTTTTGTTTTGTTTTGTTTTGTTTGTTTGTTTAAGTAATAAAAATATCAAAATAAACCAAATTGAAATAGAATCATAGAATCATAGAATCATCTAGTCCAACCGCCTTCCCATCATCACTGCTACCACAAGCTGCTAAACAATATCTCGCAGCTCCTCATCCAGATGCCTCCTGAACACTGCCAGGGACGGTGACTCCACCACCTCCCTGGGCAGCCATTCCAGTGCCTGATCACTCTCTCAGAGAAAAAAAGCTCTTCCTTATGTCTAAACTAAATCTCCTCTGGTACTTCTTGCAGCCATTTCCTTGGGTCCTGTTTGTTGCCTGGAAGAAGAGGCCAAACTCCTCCTCATCACAATATCCCTTCAGGGAGTCGTAGAGTGCAATAAGGTCTCCCCTAAGCCTCCTCTTCTCCAGACCAAACAATTCCAGCTTCCTCAGCTGCTCCTCGTAAGACTTGTGCTCCAGACCCATCACATGACCTTCTCTGGACACGTTCCAGGGTCTCAATGTCTTTTTGTAGTGAGGGGCCCAAGACTAGACTCAGTACTCAAGGTGCGGCCTCACCAGTGCTGAGTACAGGGGGACGATCACCTCCCTGCTCCTGCTGGCCACGTTATTTCTAATGCAGGCCAGGATGGCCTTGGCTCTCTTGACCACCTCGGCACACTGTTGGTTCATGTTCAACTGAGCATCAACCAAGACCCCCAGGTTCCTTTCTTCTTCACAATCATCCAACCACTCATCCCGAAGCTCATAGCACTGCATGGGGTTATTGTGGCCAAAGTGTAGGACCCAGCACTTGGCCTTGCTGAACATCATCCCATTCATCTCAGCCCAACGATCCAACTAGATCCCTCTGTAGGGTCTCCTTACCCTCAGACAGATCAACTCTACCATCCAACTTGGTGTCATCTGAAGACTTACTGAAGGTAATCAAAACCTATTTAGGAAAAACTCGAAGGAAAATACTTTTGTCTGCCTGAAAAATATTTACCTCATGGCAACAATATCAATTCATACCTTTTAACCTCCCCTTCTTGAAATATCTGGACTTTTAGCCAACACCTGTAATATTTTTTCACTTATTATAAGATTCTATTTCCTGGGAGACACTATTTGGTTAAGAAATTGACTGAACAATGAAAAAATAGGTGGCAGATAGTCACAAAAAGGTGAAACCATGAAAGACAAAAACCTGGGTATTTTTTGTTTTGTTTTGTTTTTTTGTTTTTTGTTTTTTTGAATGCAGGCCTTTTCTGTACAACTCAGTTCTATTTACTTGGTGTAAAGTCCTATAGGTATGTATGGGATCCTCTGCTGTTTTTTTGGTTTTTTTGGGTTGTTTTTTTTGTGAGTGTGTGTGTGTGTGTTTTTAAGACTACAGTTTCAGACATACAGCACTTTCCTGGACATACCTCAAGATCAGGTTCATTTATTGTACATGTGTAACCCTGGCTGTGTGTTTGTACAGCTGGGGGACTGCTCACCTCCCCAGCTGCTCACCATGATCCCCATTCCACCAAAGCCAGCGACTTCTTCCATTGCCCCCACTAGGATTTAGCAGTGTCATTTGGTTCATTCACAAAGGCAGAGCTTCTCACATTCAGAAGGACATGCAAAGAACTCAGGCTTGTGAAAATGTGTCTGCATCTGTTCAAGGCAGACCTATCATTTCTGAGTAGAAACGCATAATTTTATTTGTTGGCTATTTAGTTGTTTCTTTATTAATTGTTGTTTCGTTATTAAAACATTAATTTTGACGGAGACATTATTGTGTAAAAAACTGTGCAGTTAAAGTATTCACACTGTTTAAACATTCTGGGGGAAAAAAAGAATATCTGAGGTAGGAACTGATAGATATTTGCTAAAATTTGCCTGTTAAGTTGAGGGGAAGGCCTTTTAAAATCAATATGACGTTATTACAAAGATGGGCTTAAACCACAGACCTCAGATATCAGAACAGATCTGAATCCTGTAATCTTTTAAGGTGATTGTTTCCATATTCTGCTTTCTTAATTCAAGATTCAGCAGGTAAGTCTAGAGTTGAATCTTCTTCTGAGGTCAAGGCAGAGAGGAGAGTGTCTATGCTAATACCCAATTCTAATACTTAGGACAGTCTGCATGCCATTTTCAGCTATAAAGTAACCTTTAAATGACAGAATATTTTTTAAAGTATCAGTTAATTTAGTAAATATTTTTTTACACAATCATAGAAATAAAGCTTTCCATAACTCATGGAATAAGAGTACAACAGTAAGTTAAAGTCCTCCACAAAGATGAGTCCACATATCAAATTCTCAAGGTTTATTCTAATCAGTATTGAAAATTGCAACATTCTCTTCAGGGTTGGTTAGGTAGCATCAAGTTCACCACTGCAAAATAATGTAGGCCTTACTGAAAAAACGAATCAGTCACTGATTTCCTTACCACCTTACCATGAGAAGAACTCACTTCGTCAACTGCAGACCTTCATCAGAAACACTTGCCTATTCTGCAGATGTTGATCTGTTATCTAGTATCCTTGCCCATTACTGTATTTGTGGCTAGGAATAAAGTACAAATCCATAGCAATCCAGAAATCATTCTCATTCTTTTCATCTGTTAGTTTTACATAGGAAGGACACAGGGCAATGCCTGCACTCATAATACAGCTTTAACAGTAATCTCTTTCAGTGTCCAACCTTTAGGACCTGATCAAGAAAAATGATGACTTTTTGTGTATATATCATGCATGATATTATGTATATATGTATACAATCACAGAACAGCTTGGTTCGGAAGGGACCTCATAGCCCATGAAGTTCCAGCCTTCCTGCCATGGGGAGACTTGCCAACCACCAGGTCAAGTACTAGGTCTAGTTAAACAGACCCGCTCAATCTGGCCTTGAACTCCCCTAGGGATGAAACATCCACAGTTTTCTGGGGCAGCCTGTTCCAGTCTCCCACCACCCTCTGAGAGGAAAATTTCATCTGGCCTCATAGAGTTATACACATTCAGACTCATGAGGCAGTCTTGGACATGCTCTCCTAAAGCTCAATAACTTCTGTAGGAGGCAGTAGAAGGAGGTTTTGTTAATATGGTTTGAGGTGTTCTTTGCATTACTATTTTGCAAAATGAAATAATGGTCAATAAAAAACATAATTAATGATCTTCCAACAAAATATGTCATCAACTGAAAAATTAAATTAAACTAAAATAAAACAAAATGACTTGTATCAGTTCCTTGCTCATCCACATTAAATTACTTGTATGCTCAAATGCTTGTAAGATCAAAGCATTATAGAAAAAACAAACAAACAACAACAAATAAATAAAAAAGGAAAGCAAGTAAAAGAAATGGAGAAATGGCAGCATATTTAATGTCAAATGTTCTTTCTAAAAAGTTTTGTCATACGATTCTGATAGAGTAATTTTGGACAAGATAATCTTAGGATTCTTTTTATTTATTTATTTTTAATATTATTAACAGTAGCATTTTTATTTTATTTTTTCCTCCATGCAGATTCATTGATCTGGCTTTTAAACTTTTGGAAATTATTGCTCTAGTATGTTCTCAAGCCAGCTTCTGTGATACACTCAAAGCTACTCTTTCTCCTTCTGCTAATAAACCCATAATCCTTCTGGTTATTCCTTCTAGTACCTGTCAGGAAATCATCAGAAGAAGGCTTTGTCATTCTTTTATGAACATGAACATTACACCAAAAATTATGCCCCCTTAGGAAAAAGCAGCAGATTGGGTTTTTTTGTTTTGTTTTGCTTTTTGTTTGTTTTATTTTTTCCACCAGGATCCCTCTGGATCTTAAGAAAAAAAAAAAAAAAAAGTTTAAAAAATCATGAACAGTAGAAAGATTCAGAATAGCTGTAACAGTACAATTACTGTCATACATGGAGACTATCAAATGCAACAATTGATTTGCAATAGAGAATAAATAATTTCTGCTTCATCCTCAAACTGTATGCCATTCAACCTCATTTGTAGCCATACAGAAGTCAGATACTATAGCCATAAGCACAACACACACACAAAATAAATAACGTGGTTGGCATACTTGCTCAGTTGGTGATGTGAATATATTCTCTTTGTATTTTTAGTGTCTTCTAAAATCCCTTTGAATGCTGGGATTTTAAACTAAAAAAAAAAAAAAAAAAAAAAAAAAAAAGAGGTTTTCTTAGCAAAAGCATATTTTAAATAAGTAATTACATGCCAGTGAGGAAACATCACTTCTTAGTCAGTAAATCAATGGCCTTTTGATTCAGGCTTCATTGAGGAGGGTCATGTTATGTTAAGGAACAGTAACTATGAGCATCTCATAAAAGCCACTGGTGTCTCATTGGCTGAATTGGCAGCTCTGGAAACACACTGACCTTGCAGCAGAAGGTGAGAGCACAGTGTGGCACCCTCACAAAGGCTTAGCCGTCGGTAGGTTCATTCATGAATGTTTTATTGTTTACTTCAGCAGCATTAGTGACAGGGGCAACATTACTCTTGTAAGCAAAGAACCACATTTTCATAACCCAGCTCACACCTTGCTCCTAGCTAACAACCTGCTCCTTGGCATGTAGTGTATTTGGCCTTTCTTTTGTCCTCTTTTCTGAAATACTATGAAATATCAGTATTAATTTGAAAAACTCCTGGTAAAGAGCCAAGTTTAAACGAAAATATCACTTCCAATGAACAAGACCACAAGTTTGCTAGTACATAAACACAGAGCTAGCTTAATGTCAAGTCTGAAATTCTCCCATGGAAACTCTTTGGATTCCTTCAGTGTCTGCCAGGCTGGAACTTGGGGATGGAAGGACCACATTTGCCTTCACTGGTAACCCCTTTATGATAGGAGTACTCAGCGAGTTTCAGGGATTTCTCTTTCATGGCATCAGTCTGTTTTGGTGGTGATAAGTGGCTAGAAAACCATCAGATCTGGTAGCCAGTGTCCCATTATGAAGGAAGTTCACGCTGTTGATATCTGCTGTAATTAGCCTGTAAAAATCTCAATCAAATGACATGGTGAAATTACTGAGAGAATTCATGTTGATTTTCTGGAACTTCAGAGCACACAGTTAAAATGCTTTAGTACCCAGAATAAATAAGACTGTCAAATGACACACCTTCAGCAGGTGCCATTAAGACAGAGCAAAAGCTGCTTGCTACCAAGAGCTGTAACAAATCTTCCCATCAAATTTAATGGCTTCAGATCGAAATCTTTCTGCAGTGGTTTCCATTTCAGCTACTGAAAATCCTGTCTCATCTTGAGAGGCATGGAATACCTTGTTAAACGTATCTTCCTCTCCTCCCTTTCCTCAATAGAAAAAGTATGAGTAGCACTTGGAAAATCACACTGTCAGAGCTAGCATTTCTCCCATTGTGGAGCAATAAAATTCATTTGGCTTCAGTGAACTGATGTAAGTTTACACCAAGCAGTCTTCTACATAATCAAAGAAGTCCCTGCATATATTCACACACAAACACATAAATGTATATATTTATATATCACAATTCTTTGTAATGAATATATTAAAAACAAATCCCTGTGCTGATATGTACATTTCTATAAGCCTTCCTCCATTTTTCATACAGATACACACATTTAGTTATTGTTTCCCCATGATGACTTGCACGTAGAAAATGCAAAGCTCAGGCATTAATAATAGTCATAAAAACAACAAACCCAACAATAATAATAATTATGGAGCCAATTCAACATGATGGCAGCAATAACTGAGTTTGAAACCCTGCAAGTGTAATAGTCTTGTTTGTTTTATGATCCTGCACACTGTGGTAGTCTTAAAAATAAGAAATGTTCTTTCCGGCTCAGATTTCATACAGAAGAAAAAAAAAAATCATATCTTTAATTAAGATTTATGGCATTCAGCAGGACTCAGTGAGGATAGAAAAACTGCTTCAGAGTGTAAAAAGTAACAGTTAAAAATGGGGAAATATGATTAAGTGTCTTTAATTCCTGTTGCTTCCTTTACAGGTTTTCTGATGGCCTCAGGCAGAAATAGGCACTTATTGTCTTTAAAACAGCATTATTCTTGGCATAAAATGTTTATGGATCAAGATGAAACTCGTTCTGAGAAATAATAATGCTGGCATGAGTTGAAAGAACCTTGCCTTTGGAGGAGAAAAAAAAAATTAAACATATATTTAGTTTAATGAGAAAATGTACTTAGAGAGAAACACTTTGAAAAAAGAGAGAATTTCATGATGCAAAATACAGTTTAGACATATAATACTTATGAGACTGTGGTGATTTGCATCTCAATAATGTGAAGTTAAATTTAAATCCCAGTTCAGCCTTCAAATGGAGATAACTATGACCCTTAAAACAAGAATGAGACATTGCAAGGATCACCATTAACTATTTCTAGGCAACTGTATCGCCTTGGGCAATGAGAAATGATGAAAGGTAAAATCCTTCAATGATTCACACTTGTACTCATTGGCTACTATATCTGCAGATTAAACCACCAGAAACAGCAGTTGCTCAAAAGTATGGACAGTCAAATTCTGGGCTGTGGCCTTGCAACCATACTTTCAATGGCACTGTATGCGACAGACAAAAACAGGCTGAACATACAGTATAAAATATATGACCCACTCATTTAAACTTTCCCATATTTGAGGTACCTCAACTAGGCTGAGGCAGAGACCTGTGTGGTCTCAGGAGGTACTGAGGGAAAATGTCTTGAATTCATGCATCTTCTCTTTTGTAAAAACTTGGTTTCTGACACAGGCCTAGAGTCCAATTTAATATCCAGTGAAGGGGAAAAAGTGGTAAGAGTTCATATTTTTGATCCTGTGGCATTTAGCATCACAAGAAACCTTGCTCACTTGAATGTGATTGCTCTCACAGCTGCATGTTGAGCAATGTGAACATAAAACCTGGATTAAAATACAGTTAATTTCAACCAGAATCTGAATTCAACATAACTGAACCAGTAGGACTGATGAAGTGCTAACCAATTCCTTCTTATCTTGCTGAACCTTTGAGCTGTAAGTGGTATTAATGTACCCTGTGATATCCTACCTTGTTACAGAAATGTTGTGAGATACCACTAGCTTAGGAGCTGTTAACCACACTGCAATGGGGTACGATGGCAACCTTTTTGCAATTGGGTTTTGAAGCTGGGTTTATAGCTGTAATATAGAACAAACCTCAGGGAAATGCAAATATATATATATATATATATATATAATATATTATATATATATAAAAGGCAGCATATTTTCTCACATCTGGAAGAACTGTGTTCCATTAAAAAGTGTTTCATGCAAGTAGTTAACATCTAACTTCATTGAAATGACATCATAAAATCCCAAGGAATAGACTACTTTTTTTTATGGCTTCTTTTCCTAACCAATAAAAGTGAAATACACTGGATCCTCAATTATGTTCCCCACAAAGAGGCAGCCTGAAGACTGTTTTCTGTCCTAAGACCAAGACCACAGAAAATGAAGTCCAATTCCCTTTATGTAGATGTGCTAAAACCTTCAGGGACTCCATCAGATTTAAATGGAGAATCACAGCCCAAGTCATCAGGATCCCAGTAACAGTGAATGCTGACTTGACAGTTTTTTTAAAGAAAGCCTTCTTGAACATATTTCATCCAGGAGATAGTCTGGTCTGAACCTCAAATAATCAGTCAGGTATGTGGGCTCTGAAAGTTCAGGTCATCTTTTGTTTGAAGCTCCACAGCCATGAAAAAAAAGACATAAATGCAAATACAAATATAAATGTAACATTCATTAGCATAGAGAGATGGAGACCATGATCATTTAGACCAGGCAATTGCTGTGAAGTGGGAAAGACACATAATCTCAAAATCAAATTAACATTTTGCACAAAATGCTAATTTTGGTGTTTAGACTCTGAAGTGCCAATAGTGACCATCTCACTTACAAAAAGTAGTTTTGCAGCATGTGAAATGCATGCTGTGCTTAGTAACTGGGACTCATCTGAAGGATGGTACCCATAAGGGCCATTCAAAAACCTCTAGCAGCATCTGAGATCATGATTATTGATTCACTTATTATTGCCTTCTTCTGAATGAGTAATTCAGCATTTTACTTTACTTTTCACCTTCTCTAAATCAGCCTCAAAACACTGCCCTTAATCTTGGTTGTAAACATGCTGAGGTTTGTAGTGAAGCTGCTTTTCATTATATCCTTTAAAGCTTCCATGAGTGTGTGCTACTCAGCATCTAACCTTCAGCTGACAATCACATATTTCACATTTGCAAAGAGACATGTATTTCCAGGAAGAAGAAGGAAGTGGGTGTGGAATTTGTTCTATACTGCAGACCAATCAGCAGACTAAACTTTCTACGTTATAGTCCCATCCCTGAATGTTTCACAGTGAATCTGAACTTTAGAAACAGGTTTGGAGAATCCCAGAGAACTTCAGATTTTCACACTTCAGAGGTGCAGGAGGATGAATAACATCAGACACAGTTCTGAGCACTCTGTAGAGATAGGCATTGCAAACAGATTAAATAGAATTGACTTCTGCCTCTGCAGCATATCCCATTCTAATTTCTCCATGACGTTTATTGTTATTTCCCTCTATGACTTAGAAATATGCACAGGTAAGCTTTTTTAATTCCTCTTTCTTTTTTTTTTTTTTTTTTTTTTCCCCTTTTTTTCCCTGGTCTATCTAGTGAGCTGGTATGGAAGTATACAGCATTATATTTTTGCTATAAGCTAAAAATACAAGGGAACTATAAAATAGCCCTGCTCATGGGCTTCTGCTCATGGGGTTCTGTGATCACACATCTGACGCAGATCATTAGCATTTTAAGGAGTGGGTGATGCTTACAGCCTCTCAGTTAGAGCATTGTAACATTAACTGACAGCTTGTGGCAATCAAGGCGTTTTCCTTACATATGTAAAAATGAAAGTCATGTAATAGTTACGAGATCTACACTCCAGGGGAAGTGGGCGACATTAGCACAGGATAATCATATGGCTGAGACTAGCAGCCTTATTATCTTCTCCTTCAGGGCTGGCTTCTTTGGAGGCAGAAATAAGGGCCATCAACCTCCTGGTATATTTTTACAGGTGGGAAGGTGCAGAGCTTAGAGCTAAGTGGGAATTAATTTGTTAGCTACAACAAATGAAAGAGGGAGATAAAGATGCCTTGGTCTGACAGCCTCATGGTCACTTGGAAGTATCTGCTGGGCTACTGTACCCTACTTCTGATGGGAAGAGAAAGCAAGGAATATTGTATTACACACTGTATCTATAACACAAGACCATATAGTTGAGAGCAGGCTATTCAGCTAAAATGGGATCAATTGATGAGTTCATATTTGTGTGAAATAGAACACTTCTGTACTCTGATTCTACTTCGGATCCTTTTCAGTAACATATAGCTGTATATGAACTTCAGAAGTATTTAAGAATTTATGACTAATCTCTTTTAAATCTACACTTTGAAAAATCTCTGTTATAATTAATGAAAGCTACTGTTTACTTTATTTCACATTCCAGCTATATTTGAGGTGCAGAAATCAAACCCTGTAGCCAGATAAAGGATATAGAGCAAGTATGTTTACTTCAGCGGTGCTCGTACGCTGGCTACAAGGGGAATAGATCTGGCTAGCTTGCACACCATAGAGCAAAAGCTTGGTACAGATATAGGCCAAACTTATACATAATCAACCATTTCCAGGAATTCACATACATACTCACTACATTTCCAAGAACACATCAGCATATGGTCTCTCCCTCTTGCTCGTGCACAGTGAGCAGTGGGGTCTTCTCCTGGTGGTCGTGGAAAGAAGAATCATCGTCTTCCTTGCAAAGGCTCGTAGACTTTCTCGTTGCAAGCTCTTGACCCTGTGGGAGGTGTAGCTCTTGAACCAGTTCTAACTTGCACTGTGGACATCTTATCACATACTTTCCAAGCGTCCTTGAGCTGTTCTCAAAACTCTTATCTTTGTCCTCCACCCCTCACATTGTTCTAATCCCATCTTGTTGCAATCTTCATCCTTTCAGCAGCCTCTGCACATTTGCTTCTGTAAACTATCTTTTACCCTTCATTTCTGTGAACCATCTTTTACTCTTCAATTTCCCCCTTTAATTTAAAGTTAAAAAACTTTAATCTAGCAGGATTGTTGACTGCTAGATTACCCCATACCTCTCTAATATGTTCCCAAATACGCCCCACTCTCCACCTTTTGCTTCAGCTCATGCCTCTTCCACTTTCCATATTCCTTCCCTTTGTTCTGACATAAGAACATTGAGCACTTCAGGGCTAAGCACATAAATCCTACCAAGAAGAACAGAGCTGTATTTGCCAAGAGAAGTTGCTTTAGCCATCCGAGATTTGGTAACCAACTAGTAAGTTTATCCCATAGTCCAGAGAAAGCTGTTCCCCAGTCAGTCTTATCCCTGCTTATTTCATACAAGACTTCTTGTTTGTTCCCAAATTTTTCCTAAATCCGTCTCAATCCTCCAATCCTTGTTTATATAAGCACAACAACTGATTTCTTAGAGTACTCATTCCCCCGTCCTTTGCAGTTAACAAATCCAGCACTATCTTATTTTGCAGTGCAATTTTTGTTAAGGAGGATATCTCCTCTTGGATTTTGATGCTGGCTCTGCATAGTTCTCATTATGCCTGGTGGGAGTTCTTTCGTATGGATGCTTGTAGGAAATGCTAAATATCCTATACAATGCCCTTTCCAATTTATTGGTATTAACTTTTGAGCTCTCCCATCTCCACACAGCCACCAGAAACCTTTACCCAAATGACACTTGCTCACTATACTACCTCCATTATGATATTCGTGCCACTAATGAGACTGTTATTACTTTCCTTAATAGTGATCGCTGTTAAATATGGAAATGTAAGGTTGATCCAAATAGAAGGGAGAAGAGTGACAATCATGCATTTAACAGTAACAAATAAATAAATAAATAAACAAATATAATAACAAATAGAATATAGCAAATATAACAAATATAAAACCCATTACAACACAAAACATAGTAATATTGCAACTAAAATACAAAATGTAACAGCACAAAATATCAACTTGCCACAGACACCACCCTGGGTACACTGAGATAAAGCAAATTAGTAACTAACTCATCTTTTCTTTATGCATTTTCCTTGACAGACCAAGTAGTTCCTCAGCATCTTGGAATAACCTCTTATAACAATATTTTATTTACCCCACAAGCCGTATTAGTTCTACAAAGGAATGTCTCTGGCCACTGTAAAAAGATATCAATACCAACATACAGCAATACCCCCTTTTTCTTGGGAGTTCCAAGAAATTGATTTGCCATTGCTGCCCTGGAAGGTTCCCTTTCCCAATAGACCCACTTGTACCCTGCTCCTGTTACCAGTATTGTACTTTGTAGTGTCTGTTTGCCCAGTATATTTTCTTATCTTCCCTTAGAACAAATTTTCATAAAACACTAAAGGGCATAACAATTTGTCCATCTGGCGCACACCCATCTGTCAGCTCACTCTCTTCACTTCTAAATCATTAATTAGATTCCTATCCTCTTTGGAATATTTTTCAGGTTCTGACTCAGAGTTTTTAAGTTTACCATCTGGAATTAAAGTCTTCTTCAACTACCTATTCTGCCACCTGATCTATCATCTTATTTCCAGTTTCCTGTGCAGTGTTACCTTTCTGATATCCTTTACAGTGTATAATAGCCACTCTCTTTGGTAGATTTACATCATGCTGTTTTCCTCGTGTGTGAGAAATCCTTGCCCTTTTCATATGGTACTGTGAGTGTGTAGCTCCCAAATACATAATTAGCATCTGTCCATCCATTTAAGACTCTTGTCCAGGCAGTTATTTCAGCCTTCTGAGGAAAATCCCCACAGGTAACGGCTGTGCTTCGATTACCTTGTCAGCAGCAGTTACTGCATATCCTGCCTTATGGTTTGCTTGTCTCACAAGACTGCTACTGTTGGTATACCAGGTGTCTTCTGCATCTTCTAAGGGTTCATCCTTCAGTTCCGACTGTCTGGAATATGCATCTTCAGTTGTTTCAAAGCAGTCATGAAGTATTTGTTCTTCAGGAGTTCTGCTAAAGAAAGATTGAGAACTGGCTGACTGGCAGAGAACAGAGGGTTGTCGTTGGCAGTGCAGAGTCCTGTTGAAGACCTGTAACTAGTATTGTTCCTCAGGGGTTGGTGCTGGGTCCAGTCTTGTTCAACATCTTCATCAATGACCTTGATGAGGGGACAGTGGCCACCCTCAGCAAGTTTGCTGATGATACGAAGTTGGGAGGATTGGCTGACACGCCTGAAGGCTGTGCTGCCATTCAGCAAGACCTGGACAGGCTGGAGAGCTGGGCAAAAAAAAACCAGATGAGGTTTAATAACAGCAAGTGTAGAGTCTTGCATCTAGGGAGGAATAATTGCATGCACCAGTACAGGCTAGGAGATGACCTGCTGGAGAGGAGCTCTGCGAAGAGGGACCTGGGTGTCCTGGTGGACGACAGGTTGGCCATGAGACAGCAGTGTGCCCTTGTGGCCAAAAAGGCCAAAGGCATCCTGGGGTGCATTAAAAAGAGCGTGGCCAGCAGGTCGAGGGAGGTGATCCTCCCCCTCTACTCTGCCCTGGTAAGGCCTCATCTGAAGTACTGTGACCAGTTCTGGGCTACCCAGTACAAGAAAGAAAGGGACCTCTTGGAGAGAGTCCAGCGGAGGGCCACAAAGATGGTGAAGGGCCTGGAGCATCTCTCCTATGAAGAAAGGCTGAGTTGACTGAGTCTGTTCAGCCTTGAGAAAAGAAGACTGAGAGGGGACCTGATCCGGGTCTATAAATATCTAAGATGTGGGGGACAGAGTGGCGAGGCCGGACTGTTTTCAGCGGTGTGTGGAGACAGGACAAGGGGAAAAGGCCAGAAACTGCAGCATAGAAAGTTCCACACAAATGTGTGCAAGAATTTCTTTATGTTGAGGGTGACGGAACACTGGAACAGGCTGCCTAGGGAGGTTGTGCAGTCTCCTTCTCTGGAGATATTCAAGACCCTTCTGGACACCTATTTGTGCGACCTGGTGTAGGAAACCTGCTTTTGCAGGGGGGTTGGACTCTATGATCTCTGGAGGTCCCTTCGATTCTATGATTCTGTGAAGATACTGATTTGACAATATTAGTTACAATTATTTCCACCTCATTCTGCTTTACCGGGGTGGTCTGGTGTATCAGGAATCTTTGGGGTGAGAGCCAATGCTTCCCTTTTACTTCCAGTACAGTAGACACCGTATGAGATAGTAAAACTGTTATTCTTTGGCCTAGAATAAATTTACTGGTTTCTTGAATATTGAGTACTAGCACAGTCACCGCCTTCAAGATCCCTGGCCATCTCTTACTTCATCAAGCTATTTGAATAAGCATGCCACTGCTCTCCGGTAGAGTCCGAGGTTCTGAGTAAGGACTCTCAGGGCTATTCCTTATTTTTCATATGAGAAAAACCAGAAAGGTTAGTCATGTCTGGTAGCTCCAAAGCAGGGGCCTTCATGAGTTCTTGTTTGAGCTGAAGGATTGCCTTCCTTGCCTCCCCATTTCATATAATATTTTGGCTTTACCGTCAGTCCATAGCTGTGTATCCACCATTGGCACCATCCTGTCATTCCTGGGAACATACCGAGTTCCTTGGCATTTGCACTTCAGGGGTTTGGCAGATGGCTTTTTTCCTGACAGTCCTTAAGGTTCAAAGTCCAGCTGTAATCTCGTATCCCAAATACATCACTTGTTGTTATGTGTGCTTTCTGTTGAGAAACTTGAAAATCAAATCAAGAAATTCAGCAAACTCATAGTCTATTTGCACACAGTCCTCTTTTTTTCCCATGGCATCCACGTACTGCAGTAAAGTTCCACCATAGGATGGAAGAACTCAAGTCTCGGGCTCAGGAGTTGACCAGCTCTCAAAAATCATTGAGCTATTCTCACAATCCTGGGTAACATTGTCCAAGTTAACTGAGTCTTTTTCTCCCAATATTAGGGTTTTCCTATTCAGAGGCAAATAACCTTAGGCTTCCTTTGGCCAAACCAGGCAGAAAAGTCATCCTTCAAATCCAGAAGATAAACTCCACATATCCATTTTTTAATTTAGTTGATGAAGTGTATGGATTTACCACCAAATATATGCATTCAGCAGTTCTATTACTTGCCTTCAAATCATGTACCAAACTCCAGCACTTGCTTTCCAATTTTTCTTCAGCAAGTTTAGAGTATCAGGATTCATATTCAATTAGTAATCCAAACTCTAAAAAAATATCTATTATTTCTTTTGTCCTTCTACAGTCACACATCCTCCAAGGACACTGCTTTACTTTGACTGGGCTAACTTTTGCTTTTAACTTAACTTCAATTCAGGGCTGCTCTGCCAGGTATTCCTGATACCCACACTCCTAAGTGTACCTTATTAAAATTTCTGTAACTTCTGGAAGTACAACCTTGTTTTTCCCACTTTGTGTTAAAACCAGAGCTACAATTTTCAGTCAATTCATATTTTTGACCCTCAGCTCCAGTTTTATTAAATTTCTTGCCAGAGTAACCTGGCATGTACACGAATTATGTATTCCTACTTGTTTCTCAGCTTGTATTTAATTGATCCCCAAAATTAAGCCTTTTCTTATTGGGCAGCAGCTCCTACTACTGTTACAAAATCATCTACAGGTGGTAAGAGGCACCCATATCCACCAGAAAATAAACCCTTTATCCTGCTCCCCTAGCTGCAATTTAACCAGTGGATCTGCTAAGGTAAATTTCCCAAGTTCCCATCCTTCAGATTTGCAACCAGAGACAGTTCTCTCTCACTCAGCTTTGTAGGATTTCTCTACCAGTGTCCCATTTCTCTGCAGTTTGCACACTGCTTTCTTTCTGGTGGGATGGAGCCCTCCCTGGACTCTTCCGGGCCCCCCTACCTCTCTCTACCTCCCTCTGAAGGGATGTCTGGGTCCTATGGCTCTACTCTAGCATTGCAACAGTAACAGATGCTGTTATTCCCATTTTCTTTACTATCTTTCTTTCTCAGTCTTTTTTTTTTTTTCCTCCTTCTCATATCCCTCACCTCTGTTCAGTGCTGACATCCCTGTCACTCCCTGCTTATCTTTGCCTTCCTCAGCCTGTGTCCTTCCTAAACTTTTTACTTTCCAAACTCTCATCATTACACAAACTACTAACATCATATTTCAGTTTCACCTCCTCATCTCCAGAGATTTCCAATGCTAACACTGGGATTTTGGGTTTCCTAGATCTCTGCAGAGGCTATTCTCACTTCCAGTGCCCTATCTTCTCCACCTCCCCCCTTCATAAGTAACACTGTTTACAGCAGCAGTCTCTGAGCCTGGTTCTCTCTCTGACTCCAAGTTTCGTTCCACTCACAGGAATGGTGCAGGGATGGGGGGGGGGGGGAGGGGGGTAGAAAGGGGGCTGCTCTCATTCCAGCACAGATAAACTCACTTTCTCTTTAACCCTTTTTTCCCTTTGTACACTATTCCATTATTTGTACCCTCAGTTACATTTCCACATACCCTCAATTGTATTTCCGTATACCACTAATTGCTACATTTTCTTATACCATCAAAAGTTTGTCACGTTCCCTTCAAAACCCACAGATCAAACAGTACAATTCTTTAATTTCCATAAATCCCATTAATACTATTCTCTTAACAATCCGTATCATTCAGTTGTAACACCTCGCCACAGAGCCAGCACTGACTGACCCACCTCCCTCACACACCTACTAGCAAGCAGAACACAATATTACATAAACAAATTGATACTCATTCCCTGAATGGAATGGGCATCTCTCTATGAGTTTGTTGTCCCCATTCATAGATTCATACAAAAATCTAAAGGCAGACAATCAGACAATGATCATCATTATACTCCGCACTCACCCTGCAGCTATGCTGCGTCTCAAGTATTCAACACATTTGCTCATAATCACACACAATGCCAGCTTTACACTTTACCAAATCAGAGCCCTGGACTCCTTTCAAGTGTTTTGATAGCAATTACTCAAATACACAGTACTGAACACTTACAAGAGATGGTGATAAGAGTGATACAACCTGTAACTCCTGCTACTACCACCAGGAGAACCCATGTTATCATTTGGCAAAATACCCACTGTTACCAAACACCTAAGGGAGAGCTATTGCTCTTTCCTCGCATACAGCTTTCAGGTCTGCTTTCGAAGGAACTTCCCTGAGGAGTCTCCATAACCCAGCCAGCAACCTGATACATGAGCCCAAATACCTGAGGGGGGAGAGCATGCACACTCTTTCATACCTCGTGTAGGACACCTTCTCATTACATATGGGATCCCCCTTTCCATAAACATACCTGGTTCATCGATGGATGGTCCTTGTCTGTTCTTGCAGTGATCAGATGAGGGAGTACTTCTGAGAAATCTCAGGGCACACCAAAGCCGTCCACCCTCTCAGCAAATCCCGCAGCTGAACAGAGGTTGTCCCATCTGGGTCGCCAAATTGATTTGTGGAAATCAAACCCTATAGCCAGATAAAGGATATATAGCAGGTATGTTTATTTCAGCGGTGCTCGTACGCTGGCTACAAGGGGAATAGATCTGGCTAGCTTGCACACCATAGAGCAAAAGCTTGGTACAGATATAGGCCAAACTTATACATAATCAACCATTTCCAGGAATTCACATACATACTCACTACATTTCCAAGAACACATCAGCATATGGTCTCTCCCTCTTGCTCGTGCACAGTGAGCAGTGGGGTCTTCTCCTGGTGGTCGTGGAAAGAAGAATCATCGTCTTCCTTGCAAAGGCTCGTAGACTTTCTCGTTGCAAGCTCTTGACCCTGTGGGAGGTGTAGCTCTTGAACCAGTTCTAACTTGCACTGTGGACATCTTATCACATACTTTCCAAGCGTCCTTGAGCTGTTCTCAAAACTCTTATCTTTGTCCTCCACCCCTCACATTGTTCTAATCCCATCTTGTTGCAATCTTCATCCTTTCAGCAGCCTCTGCACATTTGCTTCTGTAAACTATCTTTTACCCTTCATTTCTGTGAACCATCTTTTACTCTTCATATTCATATATCCTTTCTCAAAGTGACTACAGTTTTCTACACTTTCTCAGGAGGTTTAAGTGTCTTGATGAGAAGAAGCCATCAGATTTGGTGCTAAGGTCTCACCTTAGACTGACACAGAAGAGCACTAAAATCTGCTCCAGTGTTAACATATTTCCCAAGGGCAGGAAGCCACAGTATATATCATGAATATCTCTATCATTTCACGATGGTATCTGCTCTCAGTTTCACTCTCTAAACTTTCCCATGGGATAGGACAAGGAGAAAGAGTTCCAAATTTACAGAGAGGAGATTTAGACTGTATATATAGATGAATATTTTAACAATACATGCAATGAGGCACTGGTAAAAGTTTCCCAGAGAGGGAGTGGGTGCCCCATCCTTGGGTATACTCAAGATCAGGAAAGAACAGGCTCTGAGCACCCAATGGAGTTTTAGATTCCCCTGTTAATTGCAAGGAGAGGGACCAGATGGCCTTTAAGTGTCCATCCCAACAATTCTATGGTTCTATTAAATGCTCAGACCAAAGATTAGTGAGCAGAGGAGATATATGTTATTTTCCACTCATTTTCAATTAAATGCACAGAATGTATTTTGAATTAGTATGCTTGTACTGAGTAACATTATTAACATTTTATTTAATTAAAAAATAACTTCTCACTCATTTTCTCAATGTGGAAAAAATGGATTTTAAATGTAAGAACATGGAGTCACTAATATATAAACTAGGAAAAATACATAAATAAATGAAGATGTTTGTGCACAAGCACACTAGATATCATTCAGCCCTCAGATGAGAAAATTACTTTCAAAACACATGATAAATCCGAGCTTGTTTCTCAGTAACATATTTTTTGCACTATTTTTTTTATACAAGTTGTTTATCTTTTTTAGCTTGTCTTGAATTTCCAGTTTAACAGATCAAATGCGTACTACCTTGCTCCACAAAGATCATTTCAGACATAGCTGCTGTAACCTGTATCTCTGTCTTTACTAGCTTTACTAGTGCTCAAGTGTCATTCATTCCTCTTTCTGAAACAAAACCATGTTCTATCAGCCCACAAATACACACATACACACACACACACACACACACACACACACACACACATGCACACTCACACATACACCAGTATAAAATTTATACTGATACTTACAGGCTGTTCTCTTCACAGTTTACTTTTTTGAGAGATTTACATCTGTGTTGGAAGTCAAAATGGAATTATTCTGATATTGGATCTTCTTTACATGTGCAGATCTATAAAAATAGGAAGAAAAAGAAAAAAGAAAACAAAAACAGAAACAACAACAACAACAAAACCCTTCACCTTCAGAATTCTGAAATAGAATTATACCAGAATCACATTATTACCTAAAGAGAACTTGAAATTACTTGCTGTAGGTGGAAGGCGCATATTCCATATTTGGAACTTAAATGGAAGACACTAATATCTCCTAATTTTGATTTTTCTGTTATGAAGTAGGAGATATAAGGAACAACAGAATGGTGCTCATTTCTAAACGGAGAACAAGAATACTTCAACAGATCATAGAAGAGATCTGTAGTAGATTTCAGTCTACTGATTTCAGTCTATCTTCTTCTACCATTCTGCATATTCTCCCTACAGAAAGAAAGAAGTGTCCATTTATCAGTGATATATGGCATGATAGACATCCTGCAAGCACTCAAAAAAATGGACTTGTGTTCACTTTTTTCCCTGAGAAGGGATTTTGTGCCACAGAAGACTCAAATAGAAGGATAGTCCCTTCTTTTTGCTCTCACTTTCAGGAAGTTTCAGCCTGTTGAAAAGCAAACCTAGAACATAACGTGACAAATGGTCACTGAAAAAAACATCCACCATACAAATAGAAGACTGTTTATAACCTATCCCTTCCCCTGGAACTACTTTGTTTTTCTGGGCCTAAATTCAAATCCTTTGAGGCATTGATTATTACTGAAAGCAGCCATAAAGCCATGTATGCGGGTGTAATACTCAAAGTTCACACTCTGTTAGTTAATTAATTGAGTAATGCAGTCAGGAAGCAGTGAGACAAGCCGGTGACGGAGGTAAGTAATACATTCAATGTGTGTTTTGAAGACTCAGCAATGAATGTCTTTCCCTCTCTGTGAGCCATTCATTACTTCACAGGTTGTTTTCAATAAGGAATACATGTGAGAATGTTGTGATTGGCTCATAAACATTTCACAAACCAAAAAGAGCAACTCATAACCAACTAAACCTTCCAGCTTGAATTATTCACTCAGCTCTGTTATTTTCTATTAAAAACCTTTATGAAGCTGGGATCATTCCTCTTACATGTAAACAAACAGCTTACAACATGCTATTCAGTTTGATTTATTTAAATAACAAAGAAAACTGGGGAGAAAATTAGATAAAGGGGAATAAAGAAAGTGTGTCTTGTGATTTATAGAAACCAGAATTATGAGATTCTGTTGAACACACATCCTTACATCTAGTGCAATATATTTTGCAAGAGGATCACTCCTAACCCCCTGTTGAAGTGTCTCTGGCAGGCTATGCTTCCCAGCCTGAATCTAGTGCTTGAGTAAATGATGAGTGACATTTACACAACGCCTTTCACCTCCAGATCCCAAAGCACCTGACAGATTGTTCAAAGTGATTATAGGCTCTGGGCCAGGTTCTGGTCTCTGATGAATCAAGGCAAAGGGAAGGACCCCGCCATGGCAGCCTGGCTGTAACTTCAATTACATTACTGCAGCTCCACTAACTTGACCACTTCAGTTGTATACAAAGGTCATTTTATCAGTTCGTGGAACTCCACCAATCTCATTATTTCCACTTCTGCCTGGTGAGTACACAGATTTTAAACATCCCATCCACTTTTACATGTTGCTCATGGCAAAGAAGTAATAACATTTCTATTTTTGCAAGTATTTTGAGTTAATATTGTTTTACTCAACATTAATCCAGCTTAAAGACTAGAAAAATCTTTGGGAAGAACAGTGGTTTAGGGCTGGACCCCAAATTAACCCTAAATCCAGTTTATTCTCAATAAGATCTGGGCCCAGAAGTCCTCTGAATCTCCATCAGAAGAAATGAATCATAGAATCACAGAATCATAGGGGCAGAAAGGGACATCCAGAGATGACCGAGTCCAATCCCCAAGAATCAGAATGCTGCCAGAATCTAGCCTGACTCTGCTTTAAGGCAATATTTTCCAGTGCTTATGAACAGCCACTCACATGATATCCTATGCAAAAGTTTTGATTTTTCACTGTTCCCTTGGCAGATACTCATTCAGAAAATGTCTTGAATCAGCTGGGAGAAGAGCTCATGCTGGCCCTTCAAGATGCAAGTGCAGCATTAGACTGTGCTGCAGTGGCTTTAGGTATGGAGTGACGTTAGCAAGAATCTGAAGATGCATCCAGCAGAGAATTTTGGTGCAGGAGGTTAGAAGAGGAAGATAGTAAATTTGAAAGTCTGTGCTGCCATTAGTTGAAAAGCTGCACATGAAGAATTCAGGAGAGGAAATCATTGGCATCATGAAATGTGGAGAAACTCTTCTACTGACACTGAGACTTGAAATTTAACCTGTGTTGTGTTGAAGACAGCCTAATCTACTCTTTTCATCTATACCATCACAGATCATGCCCGAAACTAGTAGAAATTCAGTAACGTTAGCAAAAAAATTGACCTTATACATTAATAAGACTCTAGGTGTATGAGACTGGTATCAAGCCACCTGACAGAAAAAAGCACCATAGTTTAGGGATAAGATGTAACTAGAGATGTGAAAGAAGGTACAGTCATCTTACACAAGCATTCATAAGGCTCTCCATCCTTCAACTCACCTCCAGGAACAATTCACCACTATCCCAGAGATGGATCAATGAAATAAATCTTCTTTTGTTGTTTGCTTTTTATTTTCTTCAATTAAATGACATCTAGGTGGAAAATGTATCTGATTGTTTGTGTAAGACAAAATGCATGACATAGGAAGGGAATAATGGATGATACCCAGAGCCATGTATCTCCGTGATCCAACAGAAAGAGTACTACAAAGTGGTTATCCTCTAGGCTCATTCTTGAAAGGATTATTTATTATTCACTGCAAGACATCATCAAAACTGCATGAGTAAATACTTGCCTGCTAATATTCAACACACACATTAACTATTGCTAATCACCATTGCTCTGTGTGTGACAGGAATTGCTGTCTTCGTTACTCTGATCACTGAGAGGTAGACAGTGCACCTGTAACCACACTTGCTTACAATTGCTGAGTGTATTCAAACAGCTGCAGAGCAAAAGCAGATCTGGCCAGATGTGTATTTTAATCATGTTGCATGCAAATATCTTCCTGGGGAGGAAAAAAAAAAAAAAAGGAAAGAAAAAAAGAAAGAAAAAAGAAAAAAGCAACTACAAAAAGACAAAACAGCAATAAGAACAAAGTGTCAGCAGTAAAGGGCAAAAGAATCTTAGCAAAATAAGGGCGGATGGCAAATCCCTATATATGGATGTCTATTTAGCCTTGGATGCCAACAGTTAATAACAGTGATGGAGGAATAGTCAACAAAAACAAGTGATTAATTAATGGGTCACAGGCCCTTTCTACTTTGTTACTTTTACTTATTGGAGACAAGATCAAATCAAACAGAACCTAGAAGGAGACATCCAAGGGAAGCTGCTAATTCATGTACTTTTTATTCACACTGTGATCTCAAATTTTATTAAAAAAATGTTTAGCAGGATAGAATCACAGAATCACAGAATCACAGAATCACAAGGTTGGAAACGACCTGCAAGATCATCTAGTCCAACCACCCTCCCATTCCTATCAGCGCCACAAGCTACTAAGCCATCTCTTGTAGCTCCTCATCCAGGCGCCTCTTGAACACTACCAGGGAATGCAACAAGCCAAGCAATGTATTGTAAAAACAGGGGCTCCTGGCTTGCTCTCCTGGAAGATTTTATTCTTTCAATTGGAAGGATCTTATTGAGTCTAGAGTCCCGCAGCTCCAGCAAGTGAAACAAAACAGATGCTGCCAGAACCGTATTACATTTGACAAAGAGAAAAGCTAGTCCAATTTCATATGAATATGTATGCAGGCATAAAATAAATTGATTTATAGCATTTGCTAAAAGACAATATCCTCTATTCTATTAATGTGTTCTACCCTCTTAATGAAACATTGAATTACAGGGACTGTTCTTGTGTTGCTGTAGTTTGTATTCTAAACTCAAAAAAGTTCATAAGCTTAGCTGTAAAGTAGGACTAATTTTTCATGTTGAGTTATTTAGATTTTTGGATCAAATACCTATGTTAACTCTGAGCAAAATGAGATTTTGTTTCTACTGACGCTGTAGTGACTGTGCTTGTGTTGTACTTACAGACATTAGTGAGGGTTGAAATACCAGTGTTTTTGCTTGATGTAGGATGTACCCATGAGTTCAAAACCTCTTTTGTTTTCTATATGCACATGTCTATGTCAGTCCAAACAGAAATCTTGGATTCAAGCATGCTCAGAAATGCAAATTTTGATCTAAAACTAAGTAATGTGTTTTGGGCCACCTTTAAGTGTTACAGCATTAGGGCACTGAGGGTACATGTTGTCAAAGCAAATCATGGGAGCTATGGGAAGCATTGAATATGAGAGCAGAAGTTAGGCACATTTGTGCCTGGTACTCAAAGAAACTTACCAGTGTCTCTCAGCTGTTTTGCAGGTACATGCAATGCTGCCATGCAAGCAGACAATCTGCTGCTGAGATTTTCTTCTGCAATATGAAGACTGCTCAGTCTCAAAGTTACAATGCAATGTATGAGTCACTGAAAAACTGGGCAGTATGAGCCCACTGATCTTCAGCTGTGCTCTGGAAGAACTCAGGGATATTTTATTTTATTGACTGGAAGAAGAGGCAGTTCATCAAGTGCAACGCTTGGATATTCAAAATCCTAGGCTGATAGCAGAAAGATGAATTGCAGATGAGAAGAAGTCCTCCATGGCTTATTTTCTATCTCTGTCAAAGATTTGCTGTAGATGTAAGTAAGTCCAGAAGAGACTACTTAGATCTCTGTACTCCTGTACTCCCATGTTGCATCTGAAAATAATGCCTTCACCTGCATCTATTTAATTATAAGAGCTGTGGTACTCAGGTACTACTACCATGAAAGCCAGATAAGTCTTAGGCTCCAAGACCTGGATTCAAATCCGACCACATTCTTTTCCAAACTTCAAGGGACTTATGTCTCGCTGCAATTACATAGTGAAAACTACTCAGGTACACTCACATTGAGAGGTCTGAGACACTTCTGATCCCCAAACTACACAAAAATATGCTATAATAATTAGGAATTTCTTTTTCTTTTTTTTTTTTTTCCCCCTTCTTCTTTTGTTATTTTTCTCTCTTGCAACTCACAGTGTAGACTAAGACTTAAATACTTTAAGACATGGTGGGCTTAGAGGTTAACGATATAACATACTGAGTTCAGGAGGTTGACTATACTGGGGCAAAATCCTTAGTCTAAACAAATGGTCCAGAGGATGTGGTTTGACACTGGTGCATCACAATGAAAAATCACTTGAAACTTAACCTGAAATACCATCCAGAAAAAATGGAGAATCATCCGTGAATCTGTTCTATTAGTGCTGCCTCATCTCTTTTTCATCTACCTGCTTGCTTTCAGACTGACCCAGATCAGTCTTCTCCTTGGAAAAGATTTGACCTTTTGGCACCCAATCTCTTGTGGGTGCACCCAATGACTGCATACAGGAAGCTTCCAGTACGGCTACTGTTGATGTGTAGCATCATGCTTTTCAGTGAATGGAGAGGACTGAAAGTAATTTTAAAGGACATCAAGAAAAAATTAAATCTGATAATTGTTATGATATTATCAGCATCTACTTGGTTCCATAGTAGAAAATGCAATTATCCCACTCAGCCCCAAGAACACAGTAGATATTGATAGGTTGAAATTTCCAAGAAGCCCTAGCATTTGAGACAAAATTGTCACAGGGGTATTTGTATTTAACCCAGATAAATATTAGTCGTCAGAGGAATGGTAGTGAAATGGGGAATGGGGATAAGTGTTTGAGTGAAGCACACATGCAAAACTCAGCCCAGAGTCATTCTGGATGTCCCTTCCCCTGAGTGCTGACAGGAGAGCTTATTTCACTCTTGGTCTCAGCAAAATAGTTTTCCTTTTTGAAGGGAAAAAAAAAAAAAAAAAAAAAAAAAAAAAAAAGTAATTCAAGTTTCAATTCATAAACACTTGCAGTGAAAAATCATTGAGGGGGGAAAAAATAAAGAAATCTTGTGAGAGAAAGAAGTCCAGATACTTGAGAACATATGCGTTGGGAGGTCAGGACAGGCTTTCTAGAGAAGAGAGACTTGGCAGTGGGAAGATGTGACTATGTTCTGTTCTCATTTTCTACCCCTGAAGCATCATATTTGACTGATAATGGTGTTTTCTATCCTCCCAAACACATGTAGTCTGGAAATGATATCATCTTGCCTGAGGGATCTTTATAACACTTCCTTGGTTTTGTGGCTCTCCACATTACAAACTGTAAAAATTGAATCAGATCAGGACTTATCCATCAAGGAAACTTCAGGTTTCCCAGATCCACTAGGAGAAGTGACCCATGCAGCTTTTCACAGATTCTTTCATTCCCAGCTTCCATGCCAGAGGCCAGCAGGAGACTTAAGAAGAGAAGACACGGAGTCATTTGGACAAGGAACACCTTCCTACATAGTAATACTGCTCACCACATGCAAAACGTGTTGGAGACTGAGCTCTCATTTGTGAGGATGGAATTTCTCCCTGCATTCATGGTAGGATGCTAAGGATGGTACAGCTCTGCTTTTTTCATGACTTCTGGGTTCAGCAGATCTTCCAAGCAATATATTTTGCCTGCAGCTGTAGCAATGCTTTGCAACAAGGCAGTTCTGACTCCAAGTGATAACAGCTGGTGCATCTATTTGAGCTGAATTAGTGAAAGACAGAGTAAATGACAGGTTACTTCAATGTGGCTTTTAGCAAGAACTTAGCAAGATTATTAGGAAGGAGCTGGAAAGACATCACTACAATCTGTTTGTGGAACTGAAAACTGAGCATTAGTTTTCTTTGACAACTTTTAATCAGTGTGTTTTCTACTTATGCAAATCTCAATAATACTCCTGATGCTCTGGATTTTTATAGCATTGAGGTCTGTGGTAGTGACATGAAGATTCAGAGCTGGTTGCTCATCTCTGGTAACTTGTTCCTGCATCAAAGATATATTACCTTTGTTGGTGACATGAATTGATTCATGTAGTACGCGTGCCATCAGAGCACACATTCAGAAAGAAACATACCACAAAATGCTACTTAGGGAGTCTCCACTCTAGTTTCAGTGTGGTTTAGGGTTTGCTTACACTGTAAATCACAGGTAAGACCCTTCACTGTGTGCCAAAAAATGCATAGGGGCCTAATTTATCCTGCAACAAGATTTCTCTTCTGTGAAGAACAAACAGTAAGCCTGTGCCTGCTTGCAGTACGGCACAAAGATACCAATGTATGCTTTTAGGTCCTCATTTTATACCCACAAATATTTAACAGAGGGATCTTCATCAATCTTATTCTCACTTGATGATACAATAGGCTTAATATGCCTGAATTATCATGCTGATTTTGAAAAAAAGGATTATTGCTGCTAAGTTCCTTTGACAGTCTTGAAAATGCCATGAAAGATCTTTGCATAGACACAAAGCTTGGTGAATATCTTTACTTGGTACAAAACCTTTTCATGAGTCACATGGAAGTTGCCTGTTTATTCCATTCTGGCTCCATCATGGGATTAGTTCTTACGTTACAATTATCCATTGTTTGCCCAGTTCAGCCTTCCATCGGTTTCTTTGAAAGATGATTTAATAAGCCAATAAACCATAATGCTGTCAGTAGCTGTGGTGCTATTAGATCATGCTGCCACTAATTGAGTCTTAATATGTTCCCTCACCTAAAAGAATGTATTGTGGGTAATTTTACCTTGATATTCAATTTAAACTTTCCATCTCATTACTCCTAGACTTACCTACTTCAACCACACTAAATGATTTTTCTGCCTGTTTTCACACATGATAAAGATGTGGACAGTTATCCTATTCCACCCTCTGCTTGTCTGGCTGCAATTAGGCCAAGATATAAAGTGATCTGGATCATCCAAAATCATCAGATTGGCCTGAAGGTCAAAAGGGGGAGGGGAATATTACTTAAGTAGTGATAGCAAAGAGCTGGACTTTGAGTAAAAGTAACTCCAGCACTGCAACTCAATCTATTTTCAGCTTTTTTTTTTTTTTTTTTTTTTTTTTTCCTCTCTCTCTCTAGTTACTTGTGCTATTACTACCATGCATATACTCAGCAATGAGAATGTCTACGTGGTCTGAATTATACAGGATTTTGAGAAATGGGGTATGAATTTAATTTTTCTCATGTGACCCAAGAGAAGTGTTACAAGGAATACCTACGCTGTCAGATACACACAGCCTATTTAAGTAAACATTTGGACTCAAGCCTACATTCCAAGACTGGCACCAAGGGCTCAGGTAAGGTTCACAGGGCTACATCCTTCTTTGCTATATGGAAGCAACATCATGCAAAATATCTCTCTGACACAGACATGTTTGCTGAAGTAAATATAGTGCTGATACTTTGAGAGAGATTTGCTAGATATCTTTGGCAAAGAGGCAGAAGTGGGACTGAGCCCACAAACTGAGTCCCCCAACACATGACGTGTGCAATGTCAGAGCTTAGTTTTGTTACTTCAGCATGGATGCTCATTGCCATCTGAGGTGTCCTGATGTATCCCACCAGTTTTCTGTGTGCTCTTTCAGAAAGAAAGAGGTCCTTTGGCTGCTTTGGAATTTTAGTTATGGCTTTTTTTCCTAGATGTTAATTTCATGAAAAATTCTGAAAATATATTTTTCCATTAGCTCAGTTTTGAACAATTCTGAAATAACAGAAAAGCCAACTGTATCCTGAACTGCAGCAAATGCAGTGTGGCCAGCAGGATGAGAGAGGTGATCCTGCCCCTCTGCTCTGTGCTGTGAGACTTCACCTGGAGCACTGCAGCCAGATGGGGAGTGCTCAGTGCAGGAGAGCAGTGGAGATACTGGAGCACGTCCAGAGGAGGGCCACAAAATGGTCCAAGGGATGGAACACCTCTCCTACGACCACAGGTTGAGAGAGCTGAGGCTATTCAGACTGGAGAAGAGAAGGCCCTGGGGAAACCTGAGGATGTATGTCAGTGTAGACACAACGAAGACTCTCCTTTAGAAAGGGAAGCTTCAGGTAAAAGAGAGGACAGACTCCTTAGCAGGGTCTGTTGTGGCAAGGAGAAATGGTTTCAAACTGAAAGAGGGAAGATTTACATTGGATATAAGGAAGTTTATTGTAGTGAGAATGGTGAGGCACTGACACAGGTTACCCAGAGGAGTGGTGAGTGCCACATCCCTGGAGTCAAAGTCAGATTGGACGGGGCTCTGAGAACCAAATGAAGCTGTACCTATTCACCGCAAGGGAGTTGGACTAGAATACCTTTAATGGTACCTTCCAACTCCAAAGTTTCTATGATCAACATTTCTTACCACCTGTGTCTATTGAGTATAAAGATACTTCGCTCAAGAAATACAAAGTTGCAAAGAGAAATTACCAGACTAAACTCTATGCTTCTACTGTGTTTTTATATACTGTAGGTGTTTCTGTGAGATGAAGAGTTGAGTTTAAGAGAAGACGAAGGGCAAATAATGGAAAGTTAGAAAATGGGTGCAAGGCACTGGGAGAAAAGACAAGCCAGGAGTATCTGGAATTCATATTACAGGAAGAGACAATTCTGGGTTGCCAGAGGGGTGTGAAGGACAAGATTTACCTTCTTCTAACTTACACTGTTCCTTTCTGCCTCTTATGATGCTATGTGCATGTCTGAGCCATGCCATTAGTAGCAATGTCTATCATGAGGACGAACAAGATGGTTGTGGAGCTGCACATTGGCTTGGTGATTGTCTATGAAAAACACTACTCTGATTTATGCAATAAACACTTTTCAGCTTCATTATGGAATAGTCAATGGGTTGAAATGCAGTGCCCAAAGCACGTCAGTTGTACCTCAGGAGGAGATGTGGTGTAAGCTGCACCACATAGTTGGAATGATATAGTCAGCTGAAGACCTTTTTTTTTTTTTGTCTTTTTTTTTTTTTTTTTTTTTTTCTCACAAGCACATGAGTAATCAACATGGGAAGTAAGAAGAGTTTCAGTAACATAAATAATTATTGGAGATAACTTAATGACCTACTCTTAAGAGAAGATACAACACTGAGAAAACCTCCAGTGTAGAATAAAATGAATGTGCAAGGAATCTGTTCCATGATTATTCCCTAGGCCATATAACCATCAGCCTTAGATGTTGACAGCACCAGGGGAATTCAGTTTGATGATCCTGAGAAACTGCACAGACAGTGGAGCAGAGTAGAAACATCATGACCTGTCTCTGTGATATCACAGGAATAGGAACTTGGTGATAGTATGGAACTGATAAACATATAATTGTCACTCTGAGAGAGCAGGCTTTCCTTTTTTTCTTTTTATTTATTTTCTATTTGTTGAAAACCCATCCCTAGGTGAACTTCCACAGAAAAACACAGCAAAGTGCAAGGTTTTGCACTTGGGCTGCAGGAATCCCATGCATCCATACAGACTGGAAAGAACAGTCCTTCAGAGCAGCCCTGCAGAGAAGGGCTTGGCATCTTGATTGATGAAAAGTTTAACATGAGCCAGCAGCGTGCCCTTGCAGCTCGGAAAGCAAATGGTATTCTGGGCTCCATCAAAAAAGGGGTGGCCAGCAGGGACAGGGAGGTGATTTTCCCTCCCTACTCTGCTCTTGTGAGGCTCCATCTGCAGTACTGTGTCCAAGTGTGGAGCCCCCAGTACAAAAAACACAGGGAGCTGTTGGAGAGGGTCCAGAGGAGCCACAGAGATGATCAGGGGACTGGAACACCTCCCCTACGAAGACAGGCTGAGGGAGCTGGGTTTGTTCAGCCTGGAGAAAAGAAGGCTGTGGGGTGACCTCATTACAGCCTTTCAGTACCTAAAGGGAGCCTACAGAGGGGAGGGGACTCAACTCTTTGAAAGGGTTGATACGTGTAGGACGAGAGGAAATAGTTTTCAGTTGAGGGAGGGGAGATTTAGGTCGGACATCAGGGGGAAATTCTTTACCCAGCGAGTGGTGAGGTAGTGGCACAGGCTGCCTAGAGATGTTGTGGATGCCCCATCCTTGGAGGTGTTCAAGGCCAGGTTGGATGGGGAGCTGGGCAGCCTGGTTTAGCATTTAGCGTGGAGGTTGGTGGCCCTGCGTGTGGCAGGGGTGTTGGAGATTCATGATCCTTGAGGTCCCTTCCAACCCTGGCTGTTCTGTGATTCTGTGATTCTGTGATCCTATGTTCCAGTTTTACACCACTGTCCCTTGTCCTGTTGCTATGTACCACTGAGAAGAGCCTGGCCTCATCCATTTGTATCCCATGCCCCCTTAGATATTTATAAACATTCATTAGATCTCCCTCAGTTTTCTTTTCCCCAGACTGAACTCAGGTTACTCAGCCTTTCCTTACACGGAGATGCTCCAAGCCCTTTACTATCTTTATTGCCTTCCACTGGACACCTAGGAGATCTGTCTTTTTTTGAACTGGGAAGCCATGTTCGTTAATATCTTTGCTCACTGTAATCTCATTGTCATACCAAAACACACCTCCCTCCCAAAGACTAGCCACCTCCAAGTTGTGATCACCCCACAGCAAGCATACACTTATTTTTTTTAGCTTATAACTTTAAAAACAAGAAAAAAGACTTTACATCAGTCACAACAGAAGTGTGTATGACATGAGTCACTCAAACTCCATCTGAAAGTAAGATAATAATATAAAACGTCCTAAAAAAGAAGGAATTTGTGTGAATGTATCACCACAAATGTGTCAGGACATCTGGAAGCCAGATTGACTTCTGGGACCAGTCAATGGACTTCTCTTTCCTCAGCACAGGGAGTAAAATTCTGCTGGGTTAAATTCACATACTTGTCTATATGAAGTGCTTCTATGAGAAACTTAGACATCTATGCAGAAATCTCTATTTATTCCATAATTTAGCACTTTAGCAGTTGGCTGTATTATTCATATTCTTAGTATTTGCACATGCTCTGCAGACAGTGCAATCATCATCAGCAATCCAAAAGAATTTGCAATCAGTTGCTTCAATAATCAGCAATATTCATTAATCTAGCCATAAGAGTCCTCATGGAATCACAGAATCACAGGGTTGGAAGGGACCTCAAGGATCATGAATCTCCAACACCCCCACCACATGCAGGGCCACAAATCTCCACATTTAATACTAGACCAGGCTGCTCAGGGCCCCATCCAACCTGGCCTTGAACACTTCTAGGGACATGGCATTCACAACCTCTCTGGGCAGCCTGTGCCACTACCTCACCACTCTCTCTGTAAAGAATTTCCCCCTGACATCCAACATAAATCTCCCCTCCCTCAACTTAAAATCATTTCCCCTTGTCCTGCAGTTATCAGCTCTTTCAAAGAGTTGATTCCCCTCCTGTTTGTAGGCTCCCCTTAGGTACTGAAAGGCTGCCATGAGGTCACCCCGCAGCCTTCTTTTCTCCAGGCTGAACAAACCCAGCTCCCTCAGCCTGTCTTCGTAGGGGAGGTGTTCCAGTCCCCTGATCATCTTTGTGGCTCCTCTGGACCCTCTCCAACAGCTCCCTGTGTTTTTTGTACTGGGGGCTCCACACTTGGACACAGTACTGCAGATGGAGCCTCACAAGAGCAGAGTAGGGAGGGACAATCACCTCCCTGTCCCTGCTGGCCACCCCTTTTTTGATGGAGCCCAGATACCATTTGCTTTCCGAGCTGCAAGGGCACGCTGCTGGCTCATGTTAAGCTTTTCTTCTATCAAGACTCCCAGGTCCTTCTCTGCAGGGCTGCTCTGAAGGACTGTTCTTTCCAGTCTATATGAATGCGTGGGATTCCTCCAGCCCAAGTGCAAAACCTTGCACTGTGCTGTGTTGAACCTCATCAGGTTCACCTGGGCCCACCTTTCAAGCCTGGTGAGGTCTCTCTGAATGGCATCCCTTCCTTCCGCTGTGTCAACCACACCACTCAGCTTGGTGTTGTCAACAAACTTGCTGAGGGTGCACTCGATTCCGTCATCGATGTCACTGATAAAGATGTTAAAGAGCACTGCTTCCGAGAGAGACCCTTGGGGGATGCCTCTCATTACCGGCCTCCACCTGGACGCAGAGCCATTGATGACCACCCTCTGTCTGCGGCCTTTCAACCAGTTTCTTATCCATCGAGTGGTACACCCCTCAAATCCACATCCCTCCAATTTGGAGATGGGGATATGATGGGGGACCATGTCAGAGGCCTTGCTCAAGTCCAGGTAAATGACATCGGTTGCCTTTCCCTTGTCCACCGATGCTGTCACTCCATCATAGAAGGTCTCAGATCACACGCTCATTTCTCGTGTGATCAAGCATGTTATCCAGGATGATGTGTTCCATGATCTTCCCAGCACAGAGGTGAGATTCACCAGCCTGTAGTTCATGGTCTCCCCCTTACTCCCTTTCTTGTAAATGGGAGTGTCCTGACCCTTCCTCCAGTCACTCAGGACCTCACCTGACAGCCACGACTTTTCAAATATGATGGAGAGTGGCTCGGCAACCACCTCAGCCAGCTCCTTCAGAAGCCTGGGATGCACGCCATCTGGCCCCAAAGACTTTACACATTCAGTCTCACGAGGTGGTCTCGGACCTGCTCTGCCCTCATAGTGGGGGGGGATTTATCACTCTGGTCCCCATCTAGAGTTTTAGCAATGCAGGGCTCAGGGACGTGAGAAATACTGGAATCCTTGCTGCCAGTGAAGACTGAGGCAAAGAACTCATTCAGACCTCAGCCTTCTCTTCGTCCGTTGAAGCCAGTTCTCCTTTCACATTTACCAGAGAAGGTACTTGCTTTGGCCCATGTCTTCTGGCCAACGTACCCATAGAAAGTCTTCCTATTGGTTTTCACATCCCTTGCCAAGTTCAGTTCTGTCTGCGCCTTGGCTTTCCTGATCCCATGTCTGCAAGTCTGGACGGCATCCCTGTATTCTTCCCGGGTGACACGCCCTTGTTTCCGGATCTTGTATGCACCTTTCTTCACCCTCAGCATACCCAGCAGATACTTACAGAGCCATGCCGGCTTCCTACCTCCTCTGCCCGCTTTCTTATTCAGAGGGATGGAGAGTTCTTGTGCTCTCAGGAAGGCATCCTTGAAGAACAGCATCCCAGGGAATCTTGGCCAACAGTCCATTGAACAGGTTAAAGTTCTCTCTTCCAATGTTCAGGGTCCTGACATCACTCTTCACCAGGCCCACATCCCTTGAAATCACAAACTCAACCAGGGAATGGTCAGTGCAACACAGGCTGCCTCCAACCTTAACACCACTAATGATTTCCTCCACATTGGTGAGCAGCTGTTCCAGCAACGCTTCGCAAGTCTTATGAGGAGCAGCTGAGGGAGCTGGGATTGTTCAGTCTGGAGAAGAGGAGGCTCAGGGGAGACCTCATTGCACTCTACAACTTCCTGAAGGGAGGTTGTGGTGAAGAGGGATTTGGCCTCTTCTCCCAGGCAACGAGCAGGACATGGGGCAATGGCCACAAGTTGTATCAGAGGAGGTTTAGGTTGGACATAAGGAAGAACTTTTTCTCTCAGAGAGTGGTCAGGCACTGGAATGGCTGCCCAGGGAGGTGGTGGAGTCGCCATCCCTGGCAGTGTTCAAGAGGCTTCTGGATGACGTGCTGCGTGATATGGTTTAGTGCTAGTGGTGGCAATGGTGATGAGGAGACGGTTGGACTGGATGTTCTTATAGGTTGTTTCCAACCTTGTGATTCTGCCTCTGGTCAGTCTGTCGAACACCTGGACCAGAAAGTTATCATCAACACATTCCAAGAGCCTCCTGGACCTCTTGCAACTTGCCCTGTGGTCTTTCCAAGAGACATCCAGGTAGGTGAAGTCCCCCATTAGAACAAGAGCCTGTGAGCACGAAGCCTCCCGCATCTGAAGCAAGAAAGCCTCATCAGCAGTCTCCCCTTGATCAGGTGGCCTCTAGTATACTCCTATTACCAGCTGGCCTTCGTTAGACCCATCCCTAATTCTAACCCACAGGCTCTCAACCTATTCATGACTGTTTCTCAGAGGGAGCTCCTCACAGTCTATCCAGTCTTTGACATAGAGGGGACACCCTCACCCTTCCTACTTAGCCTATCTCTTCTAGAGAGTCGATAGCTCTCAGTGGTGGTATTCCAGTTATGGAGTCATCCCACCATGTTTTCATGATAGCAACAAGGTCTTAACTTTCCAAGTGTACCACAGTTTCCAACTCATCCTGCTTATTTCCCAGGCTGCGTGCATTGGTATAAAGGCACTTCAGCTGGGCTTTCCATCTCACTGTCTTTATAGAGACGCTAGGCTCCCCGAGAACAGTAGCATCCCCAGCAACCCCTCTGCCCAGACCATCATCCATCCATCAAGTTCGGTACGAGCCCTCAAACAACCCGCTCAACACCAGAGGCCCTGATATTTCCCCTTTCCCCCTTCATACCTAGTTTAAAAACCTGTCAATGAGTCCTACTAGTTCCTCAGCTAAGATCCTCCTACCCCTCAGAGGCAGGCTACTTCCATTTGCTGCCACCATGCCGGGCAGTGAGAATGCAACCAGACTCCTTGGGGTTGGAGGAGGGTGAGTATGTGAGTGCACTGAATGCAACTAAATGAGGGAGTATAGTATTATCTGTGCATCCGTAATCATGAATGTTCAGTACACTGGGTACAACTGGATTTACTGCACCAAACTGGGTATCTCTCAGAATCTAAGCCCCACTGCCCCCTCAGCCCTCAGCCCCTCAGATATCTGAGGAGAAGCTGGAAAACAGAGGGGTGTATTTTCTGATGATCTTCCTTAGCCTTCCATGTAAAACAATATAAATTTACCAACAGAAAATTTTTCAGTACCTGTGGATTGAGGTAATAAGAAGTGACTTTGTGTGGATGTGCAGCAGCAAATCCACAATTACCCCTGTTTTCACAGACACAAAACTGCAGAGATGTTGAATATGATTCTACTCCTGCTCCAAAACTCCTTATTGTTTTTTCAGGAGGTCTTGGCCTTGGTTGTTGAGTCTTGTCCTTCATGAAAAAGTTCATTCCAGTGACTGCACAGAGTGGCTGAGGTCTACCTATGATTGTGCTGTTGCTCCCATCATGACGAAAGAGTGAGTGAAAAATATGGGCAACAGGAGATGGAAGAAGAGGGATGTGAAAAAGGAGAGAAGATACTGGCACCTGGCATGGGTATTATCTGATATTTCAGGACTATAAAGCATTGTTGAATTAGACAAACACATGTTTTGCATCACATTTATGGAAAAACCATATATTATGAGAGATAATCTGGAGAACAGATTGTCCAACAGTTATCAGATCAGGAATTAATAATGTCCTTCTAGCTTTAAAACCTTAATCCAGTCCCTAAGAGGATGGCTACCAACCCAATAACCTCCATCAAATAAGTACAGGTTTTCATTGTAAATCTTGTAGGTTTTTTCTTCTATACCTTAAATTCAGATTATATTCTAACAGACATGGGACAGTAAGAAACAAGGGCACAAGCAACAGATGCAAAAAATACCTAATTAGTATATTAAAGTTTAAAAAAAAAAGTCCTGGTCTTTTATATGTGGGAATTATTCCTACTGTAATCAACAAAGAAATACAATAAAACTGTAAGAATGAGGAAAATTAGTGAAAAGATGAGAAGCCTCATTCATCGCTAATCTGGGGCAGCCAGGAAGGTGTCCAGACTTAAAAAATGTCCTTTTTCTTGACACATCTGCACCCATAGGAAATTCCACCCTTCTTCCCACAGGATCAAGACATATGATATCATATTTGTCACTTCCAGGATGGATTACTGTAACTTCTGGCATCTGATGATGAAGAAGAAAACAATGTACAGGGTGAAGCTGATGCAAATCACTTCACTTCCTGCAGAGGTTAAGTAGCCCTGAATACATGAAGCCCATACACAAAGCTCTCTACTCCAATTTACAATGACAGTTTAAATTCTTGATCCTAATTAGATCCTAATCTATTTTACATTAAAAAAAAAGCAACTTTAACCATAAAGCTTTATGTTTTCAAGTCAAAATATCTTATTTTCTCATTCTCTAATGCCTACTTTTATCTAAAATTAAGAGACGATGATAGAAAGAAAAAAATTGAGTTCAATTTTTTTTTTTTTTTTTTTTTTTTAGCATAACAGTATACAGGGGGAAAAAAAAAAAAAAAAAAAAAAAAAAAAAAAAAAAAAAAAAAAAGACATTAATAGCTGAATAATCTGCAGAAAAAAAAAAATCATATAGCTTTGAGAATTTTGGCTAACAGACCAAGAAGTTGATTGCACACAAAGCCATAATCCCAGTGTAGAACATAAACAGCTCGTTGAAAACAGATACCTTAAAGAGAAACTCCCAAGCTTTGTATATTTATTTTTTTTTACAGTGTGTACTCCTATAGAGGTCTAAATGAGAAAATGAATAAAATCTTTTTTAATGTGAAAAACAAAAACAAAAACAAAACAAATGAAAAACTACTTATAAAGTGTGAAGATAAGAGATACTATGAAATTAGGGATCTGCTTATTCCGCTCTGGCTTCAACTGAAGATCAAGATGAAGGCCCTCAGTTTTGTTCTTTACAATTAGATTAACTGCATAGAATAATAAAAGTATAGGATCATAGAACGGCTTGGGTTGGAAGTTTAAAGTAGTGAATCTCTAATCCCCCTGCCATAGGAAAGTTGCCAACCACTAAACCAGGCTGCTCAGGGCCCCATCCAATCTGGCATTGAATGACTCCAGAAATGGGGCATCCACAGCTTCTCCAAGCAGCCTGTGCCATGGTCTCACAACCCTCTGAGGAAAGAATTTCTTCCTAACATCAAACTTAAATTGCCCCTCTTTTAGTTTAAAGCCATTTCTCCTTTTCCAACCACATCAAAATCTGCACTTCCGTTCTGCATATAACCTCTCTTCAAGTATTAGGTTACTATGAGCTTTCCCCAGATCCCTCTCTTCTCCAAGCTAGGCACATCTCACTCTAATCCTTCTTCATATCAGAAGTGCTCCAGCTCTCTGAACCTCTTTGTGGCCCTCCTTTGGACCCTCTCCAACAGCTCTGCATCCTTCTTGAGCTCAGGGCCACGGGTGTGGACATGGTACTCCATCCAGATGGATCCTCACGAGGGCAGAGAAGAGGGGAACTATGCCCTCCCTGCTCACTGCCACACCTATATTATGTAGCCCAGGATGCGTTGGTCTTCCTGACTGCAAGTGCACCTGCTGCCTCATATTCAGTTCCTCATCCATCATAACTCCCAGCTCCTTCTCTCCAGGGCTGTTCTCAATGAGTTCTTCTCCCAGTCCCAGACTTATATCTGGGACTGCCCCAACCCAACACTCTACACTTCGCCTTGTTCATTAGGCTCATGTGGGCCCACTTCTCCAGCCTGTCCAGGTCTTTTTGAATGGTGTCATTCTGTCATATCAACTGCACCACTCAGCTTGGTGTCATCAGAAAACTGCTGAAGATATACTCAATCCCATTACCTATATGATAGATAAAGACGTGGAAAACCAGCAGTCCAAATTTTGGTCTCTGTGAAACAACCCAAGGGAAAAAGACAACTGGAATTCAGGAAGTAATAATATTATGCTAAATAAAACATTTGTGCATTTAGGACCAGTCCATATCTCTCTTCATACCTTATTTCCCTTTTTATCTTGATCTGTATCTCATGTATGTTTTACTTAAGATTTGCTCAGCTTCTGGTTAAGGAACACCTCTCTGTGACTTACTACAGATATTCTGGAAAAAAAAAAAAAGAAAAAGATCCTTAATAATAACGATGGAGAACTTCTGTAGTAATCTGAGCAAATTCAGCCTGTTTAACTGGAAAGAAAGCTGAGCAATCAGAAGGATTGAAATGCACCACTGAGATGCATACACAATTTCTGCTACTAAAACCTTATTTTCTTTCAGCTGGCCATATTGAAGCAAGGAAAAAAAAAAAAAAAAAATCTTTCTTGTTTGCTTCTTTAATCGTTGTTGTTTATTTGTTTGCTTCTGCTTGTGTCTGCCCAAGAAGTTTCAAAGCTGTCCTGTCAGATCTGATACTTGCTGCACTGTGCCTGTCAGGGGACAGCAGAGATGACAGTGGTGACCTCTTACAGTCCCTCCGAGCTTTATTTTTCTGCCAGCTTATGAAACTGTTTATTGGGCTAAGAGCTCGAGAATGCAACACTGGAAGCATCTTTGGTTGCTCACAGCCCTCATGGACGTGTCCCTTCACATGTCCAGATCTCTGAGAGGGCTGAAATGAGAATTTTTTTTCCCAAGGCACTCGCTGTCTCCTCATGAGTCTGTCTTGGGCTTCCTTCTGTGCTCATTTAATGAATGAAAGTCTGTCTTTAGCCAGTCAGGAGCTCTTGGCACAGATTATAACAGGTCATACTCTTAGCTCTGGAGTTCACTGGTGCAATTGCTCATGTTTTACTCAGTTCTGCAGCCAGAGCCCAAAAAGGAAACTCTGGGAGATTGCTGAGGTGTTCCTGGTCATTATCTACAGAACCAAGACATGGGCATTTCTGAATTACAGCAGAAACCCTATCAACACCTGTTTGTTTTCTGTTTGTTTGTTTGTGTTTTTTCTGTTTTTTTTGTTTTGTTTTGTTTTGTTTTGTTTTGTTTTGAGAATCATGCCTTTATTCATGGCAAGAATGTTTTACTTTGAGGAGGATTTCAGCTGTTGGCTGCTTGGTTTGTTGTTATTGGTTTTTTTGCTGGTTATTATTATTATTATTATTTTCCATGGGAAAGTTGTTCTGTGTTTCTGGGGAGGTTTTTTCTTGAAAGGACTGCTGCAATAAGAAATGTCTGCAGCTGGAGTTAAGGCACCTAAAAATAATTGTAATAGACATAAACAAATACTGTCATGCTAAACACATGACAAAATATGCTTAAGATAGAGGTTCCAAAGACTTGACCTCCCTCTTCAGCATGCTCCCTGGCCTTTGCATGGTACTCCCCATCGTTTTTCAGCAGCATTACCCTCTCCCCAACAAATTTTAAGAGGACTGAATGTTCTTCCAGTAGCCAGATGTGTGTGTTTGCAAGACAGTCTGCATCAAGAATTCACATTTGCATAAGCTCTCAGAAATAAACTCATTATAGTTGCTTTGGACCCAGTGGGAACTGCATTATGTTCTTTTCTGTGTATTATGCCATTGCTCTATCCACACTCCTAGACAAGAGAGGACGCTTCAGGTTCTTTAAGAGACACCTACTGAATATATAGCCTAAAGGCATTTTGGAGACCACATAGGCCTTAATATTAAGTTTCCTTGGCCAAGTTTTCATATTTTTGATATATCTGGCCCTTAACTTAGTGTCCTTTGCCAAAAAAAATCATTATTAATCTACAATATCTTCATCTCTGTGAGGATGTAAAATCGATACTGCCAGGTTCTAGTAGTGGATAACAGCTTCTGGGACTGATCTGAAATTTGTGGCCTCCCTCCGGATGTCTGATTTGGGCTCTGCCCTGGATTTTTCAGGTGTGTTGAGATTAAAAGTGCCACATTCCTGCACTCGAAAAGTGATCCTTATAGCTCAGGATTATACTGATCGTAGATCATTTGTCACATGGACTTTCTGAGGGCATGAGATACATTCCAGAGATTAAGTAGGCAATTCTACATGCATAACTAGATAACAAAGCTGATATGACAGCTTACCACTAAATTAACTCCTCCTATTCTTCTTCATGGCAATGATGACAAAAGATGTACAACCCCAGGAAATGATCTTTCCACCTTGGCTGACCCACCTGACAATCATAGGACTCAGCAAGTGTCTTACAATAGGACCTCTAGACATAAAGACCAACTCTCAAGCAGAGGTTTTAAGAAATCAGGTATGAAAAACTGAAGTGAAAGATTTCATCTGCCAGATCAAAAATGATATACATGTCTACTCCTGGAACACGAACACTGTGCCTTGTGTTCTCATGAGCACACATATACATCTCTGTTGCACAACTAAAATACAGAAATCCGTCATACAGAATGCCTCAATTTTTTCTCAGCCATCCCTGTACCTTGCTAATCACTTTATATAGGAAACCAACTTTACACTGCACTGAGCTCCACCCCTCCAGATGATGTTGTCATTTCCATGGTAACTAAAGTACCTCAAAGGCAAAAGAACAGATGGAGACTGAAGAAAAAAATAATCTGAGGACAAAAAGTGAACATATGTAGTGCAAGAAAAAATATTAAGCTGTGGGCAGCTATTAGGTTTATTATCACTTGCAAAGGGAGACCTTGATAAACTCAGTCATGGCTCTATGGTAAGGAGTGGCACAGTCAAATCAGCCCTGTGACAATATCAATTTTCCAGTAGCCCATTTCCCCCTCATTTTTCCTTCACGCTAATCTCAGAAATAATTGTCTTTGCTCCCGTAATGACTTGTTTTGGTTTAAGGACGACAGCAGCCAAAACAGGCAGAAAGAATGTAACTAATGGCATGCTTGACTGCCCTTTGCATGTCTTCACTATCAAAGTCTCCAGGAGAGACCAAGGGCTGTGAAGCTGTCCCTCTGCCACACAGACAGCAGCAGCCAGGGAGGAAATCAACAAGTTGGGAGCTGTTGAGTGCATAGATAGAACCTGTAACCCACTACCTCCTGCCCACATGTGCTCTGCCTGGCTCCTGTGCTTTGGATTCACACATAACATTATATAAAGTACATGCTGGCAGCAGTTTGGAGCATCTTTAAAAGTGGGTTAATAGATGTGACACAGTTTTCGCTTGACTTCCTCTGGAATTAGTCCATCTTTGTAGATTGCTGTCAATCAGAAAGGAAACTTGTAATTTACATAGGACAATTTGTTCTGTGTCAGCTTTCTAAGACTCTGAGCAAGGCAAGTGTAATTTGGGAACAGGAGCTGTGATGGAAAGAAAAAAAAAAGGAAAAAAAAAATTTGTATTTTTAGCTTGATCTCAATAAAGGTTTTCTTCCCTATATTATACAATTTATTTGAGATACAGAGCTTCGTGAAAGTGAAAAAAAGTTAAAAATATATCCTGTTACCTAAATTCCTTTCAGCTTCAGCTGGATTGAGCAGGCACAAACCTCAGAATGAGGAAGCGTTGACTGTGGGGTGGGACAGAAGAGCTTAGGGCATGAGATATGTGAATTCAAGCTCAAGAAGAGCTTGAATTCTCTTCATCCAAAACTCACCTTTCAGCTCATTGTAAATATATTTAATATTTGTAATAACTCATTTACAATGAGTTTTTATAAATATATATATGTAAATATTATCCTTAAATTTTGGCCTGTAAAACACAAAAAATGCAGTGCCTTCACATCTTGCAGACTGTAAGAATAAATGACAGTGCAAAACCACTGTCTGCTCAGATCCTGCTGTAATCAAGGGCCCAAGGTAGCTGCATCCTACTTTTTAACAACTTTTTACCACTAGTGACTTTTTTCCACCCACACCATTAATTAGCATTCTACTCTTAACAAACAAAGGAAAGGTGCAAGTCTCTCCCATTCTCAGACACTGCTGTGTGAGGAGAGTGTTGTACAGCTGGAGGAAAAGAATTTGAAAGTGCCTCATCAGTTAATATTTTAAATGAAAACCGAAAGAAAAAATTAATAATAATAATGCAAAACCATTCAAAACCTTGAAGACGGACGTCCGCCGTCCGCTCCGCGCTGGCAGCCAGATGTGAAACCTACCAGCAGGGGGCAATGCCTCATGTCTATTCAGCCACAGCCACTGACAGCTTAAAAATGAAGAAAGGACAGAAAAGAAAAAATATATATATAAAAATAAAAAATAAATAAATAAAAGAAGAAAAAAGGGGAAAAAAAAAATGCCGTTGTGCAGGAGGGGAGAGAGCATGGCACAGCAAACTGAAGCTCACCTGCTTTCCCCACACACTGAGCGTGCAGTAGCTTTGAGTTTTTCCAGCTTGCTGATAAGGAAATTCTGTGATAAGAAAACGTTGATAGATGACTTAGGTGTGAATTAAAAAGTTGCACAGCACAATCCCTGGAGCACAGGGAATCAATCAACACTCAGTTCTGCAGAGCAAGTGTTCCTGCTTGTTTTCCCCTTGGGTTCAGAGTGAGGGTAGCTTGAGCTGATGCTGGTGCCTCAGGGAGTTGCCTCAGCATCGGATCTAAAGCTGGATCGGGGAATGATAACAAACAGGGAGTGGAGGGAAGGCAGAACGAGGTATCCTCAGGCTGTGCTGTAGCTCTGGCACTTGCAAACAAAAACTGCAGTCTAATGAGGGCGCTATTCCTTACCTGGTATAGACTCAAGCATCCCATGAGCCTGATGCCAATAACTACTGGGTTTGGAAAGGCTCTGTCCCTTACATGAGACCCAGCTCAGATGACAGAGGTTTGATATCAGCAGTGATTCTTGCTCAGTGTTGCACCCCAGCCTTATGGGATCTCATTCTCATCAAACATGGTCTGCTGAACCCATTCATGTACAGAGTGCCAAACATCCAAATGTATTGCTTGTGTTTGTACACTCTTATTCAGATAGAGCTTTACACTGAAATGTGATACACCTTGTTCCTCATGTTTCCACCTTCAAAAGTTTCAGGTGTCCCACAACAGTGATAAATAATTAAAACACATAAAGCACACATGTGTCAAGTTTTGTGAAACCCTGGGAGGAAAAGAGTAGATAAAATGACTTGCATTTCAGATAAAGAAGGTTAACAGGCAGTGAGAACTGCATGCTGTCCATGGTCAGCCTTGTCTGAGAGGTTTTCACATCACAAATAGCATGTGGGCATGCTCATTTTTTTCCTTCCAAACAGCTCTGAGTCCAGTCTTGATTCACCTGTGAAATGCATCCTCCAACTGCTGACATTATTCCAGGCCTGTATGACCTTTTTTTTGTGATGGGTCCAACAAAATTACATCAGGCAAAGAAGAATCACTAAAAACATTCTCATATTCTTTGAAGCTTACTGACACTTTTTTGTTGTTGTTGTTTTCATTTTTGGGGTATTGGAAGGGGGAAAGAGTAGAGGTGGGAGTGCAGTTCATGCTTTGATAAAACCAAGGCCATTTGTGTGTTTGTGTGTGCTGTTGTTGTTTCCTTTGTTGGCTTGTTTCTTTCTGGGAAAAAAAAAAAAAGAAAAAAAAAAAAAATTATCCTCTCCATAGGAGATCTGTGGACAAAGGCAATCAATTATCCCTGATCCAGTTAGTGCTATTCATGACTAACAGAGCAGTCCAAACAAATACAATGGCTGATCCATGCAAGAACAACCAACGTATAATATCTGGAGGAGGAGATTCATGTATCTTGGCTTGGATGGGTTAGAACTCTAAGGCAAGATAACACACATTACCACTGGGATCTTACCATGAAAGTTAAGCTCTGTACAATTCTATGACAAGAAGTTCATCTTGGATCGAAGAAATCCACCTTACCAAAGCCAGACAATGGAAAATTTTCAGTTTCAATGATTTGTTTCTTAAGAAAAATCATAATTTGTCCTCCCCCTTACAGTAGTGTTCTTCAGCCATTGGATGACTGATACCTTCAACTAGGAATAGTAGGATTTCATCAATTTATATAGTATTTCATGAGTGCTGGGGGTGTGTGTGTGTTGCTGTCAGCCAAAGTTCAACAGACATTTACATGATTCTGCTGCAAATTTATTTTCAAATACTGTCAAACCAAAAAGGACCACATCCAGCCTGTCTCCAGCCTGTCAGAGTCAACCATGTTTCACCCCAGTTTAAGATAACAAACAATTTAATTTATTCCGTTAAACCTTTGTTTTTCAGAAAGAAGTCCCAGGTCAGATCCAGAACTGCACTGGGGCAATGCAACACCCAGTCACAATGTAGACCCCAAAGCTTGAACTAAGGTCTTTTCATCACAGTTCCTGGACAGACTTAGGGATTAGCTGGATTTACAGAGGATAGGGATCACTTCAAATGTTGTGGAGGAAATGTAGGGAGGAACAGTCCTGGTCCAAATTCTCTGAGAAATTAGGTGCCTGACTCTGATCCCTTGGTACCTTGCAATTTTCTTCACTATAAGGCATTTTTCCTCCTGAAATCAAATCTATTTCTGATAGCTGAACATAATCCTTCAACGCTTGCCCTGCAAATCATTTCCCCCAGCCCTCAATCATATTTTTCTGTGGCTCTTTTCTGTAACCTCTCCAATTCCGTCACCATATGTTTTGAAATGTGGCTGTCAGCCACATAAACAGCCTCTCAGGTTCAACCTTACTGGTGCCATACACCACAAGTCACCTGGCTGCAGAGCCAAGGATCACATCAGCACTTTCAGATCTGAGGGTCCAACTAAGAGCAAGAATTATGGTGCTTGTCCAGGCTGCAGCTGATCAGATTACAAGGATTTTGTCTGAGCTTTCAAGAGGCAGAACTTGCATCTTATTGCACCAAAATGCATTTTGTTTGCCTGAGTCAGGCGGAGCAGTTTGTTTAGCCATACTGTCCTGGACTCTCATTCTTTGCTATTTTGCCAACCATAATGTCATCTATAAATGTCATCAAGAGTAGTTTTATACCTACTTCCAAATTGCTGATGAGTAGCATAGGGGAAAACTCTAGTAGCAGTCCTCTCCCACAGTAATTCTGCATTGACAATTACTTCCAAAGATCCGTCAGTTAGACAGTTCTTAACTCATTTCATGTCTGCTCTTGTCCTGAACCCAATTACTTTGCTTGGCTTAAAAGTATCTTCTACAAAGTAATCTAGTCTTCAACCTGAAAATGGCACAAGATGGTGATTTTTACCAAGCCTCCTATTAAGTTTCTGAAATGATTAATCTTCATAGCACTGTGATCTTCTCTCTGACTTCGACTTCTAGTTATCACTTCATTTTATAGCTTCCTTTCAAACCAGATTAAACAGTTCTTTTTACCCATAATTCCCAAACAGATCCATTCACTCCCTATCTTAAACTACATAGATTTAAATTACTTCCTGCCAGTTCTATGCTTCATTGACTGATGCAATATTTTTGCTTACATTCTTCTTATTCATGTTATTGCTTTTCTATTAGTTTATAAAGCCTTATATATGTATGTATACACAGCTATACACATCTATATGCAAAACTGTAATCAGCATGAAAACTGTGAGTGAAATCCACCACGTATTTGATCAACAATGCACATGAGAATCCAGGACAGGTTTTGATGCTTATTAATAATTAGTTTATTTGATGTTATTTATGAGGGAAAGAATTTAATGTGCTTTCAAGATCACATTTACTTAGGGCTCTGGAAAGACTGCAAAATATCACCACAGCTGTAAAAGTAGGAAGAAACTGATGGATGCTGAAAGAGCTACAGGAGGCCAACATTCAACAGTGTTCAAAAGGACACATGTGTCTGAGCAACCTATGCGAAGGCAGATGTCCTCTGCTGGTGTGTCAGCAAGCGCTGCATCACTGATTTCCACAATTTTTGTGTGCTGCCTGATCACAGATGAATGTTCAGTCGCAGGCTCTGTAAGGGGAAGCCAGCTGTGGAAAGATATGATAGTTAAGAAAGTCTTTGACTTGAACTGAGCCTCCCAGGAGGTCATCTTCCACACTGTAATATGGTGTTTCTAGGCTACCAAAGTCTTCTCTTAATTGTTTTGGCTGAGAAATAGGAGAGGGAAAAAAAAAATAAAATTGTTCTTGTATTTTTGGATAGAATTGATGATGTCAGAGTCTCTCTCCATCAAGGAGATGCCAAGATAGGAACAATTGTACTTAGTTGTCAAAATACTATACAACGTAAATGATTAGGGAATGCCAAGGAATAAGCATACCAAATCTGTGGAGAATCAACCAAAAGAGGAGGCTTGTGTCCCTTAAAATTAGTTTTGCACTTGATTTCCAGCCCTTTGGCCCTGAATTTTTGTTCTTGGCTGCCTTAGTTTACATAACATTGCTGAAATGCAACCCAGTCAGAGATTCGCAAAACGAAAGGGCAGATTTAAAATCACTGTTATTTCTATTTTTGGACCAATTGCTGCATTTCCAATTCTTGAAGAAAACAAATGGAAATACTGAAGTACATTCATACTTCTCCCTGTTTGCACCTGTCTTCAAGTATAATCTCTCATAGCTTACATTGCAGTGAGACTCTAACTTCAATGTGAGCAGTAACTGCTAACCACCATCATCTAAGAGATGACGTGTGGATAGATGGATAGATGGATGAATGGATGGATAGATGAATGGATAGATGGATAGAAAGATAGATGGACAGATGATGGATGGATGGATGGATGGATGGATATATGGATATATGGATATATGGATATATGGATGTGTGGATATATGGATATATGGATATATGGATATATGGATGTATGGATATATGGATGTGTGGATATGTGGATATATGGATATATGGGTACATAGCTGGATGGATACATGATTATACGGATGGGTAAATAGCTGGATAGATAGATGGATGGATAGGTGGATGAGAAGACAGGCAGACAGACAGACAGATAGATAGGTAGATAGGTGGATGGATGGATGGATGGATGGATGGATGGATGGATGGATGGATGGATGGATGGATGGATGGATGGATGGATGGATGAATACACAGATGGGTAAATAGATAGATGGATTAATATATAGGTAGATTAGATAGATAGATAGATAGATAGATAGATAGATAGATAGATAGATAGATAGATAGATAAATAGATGTCTACTGTATGAAGCTCCCAACTGCACTGAAGACCTGAAAGCTAAAACTCGTGAAGTAACTGGTCAGCTTTAATTCACTGTAATTTACTTTATTTACGATTGTAAATAGCTTTTTCTTTTTAATGATTTGTGTGTATTTTAGAAGCCTGTAAAGTGTTACCATTGTTTTATTGGGAAACCAAATCACTTTTTTTTTTTTTTTTTCTCCATTATCTTACACATCACCCAGTCATTTTGCATAACATTAATTTATACCTTGAACCCCAAAAGACTTACTTATATATTTAGCTCAATATGCTGTTTGTATAAAAATTACAGGCTTGTGACCTTCATTATAAAACATCTGCCTGTCTCATGCTGCCAAGGTTACGTGTAGATGCTCAGACAAAAAAAGGAAATGCATCTCAGGTTCCACTGCAGAAATCAAACCAACTTCATGAAGGCTATGGTGTTTTTTAAGTGGAAAGAACAAAGAAAAGGAAACTTCTGCAGATGAACCACTCAGATTGTACGAACTCCCTGGCACCTTACAGAGCTGCTTGGAGAGAATTTTTAAAAGAGCAAAAATCTTCTGGATCTAGTAGGCAGAGGTAAGAAATCCCTTGATGTCAACCCTGACCCATAGTGATTTATGCGCACACATTATAGAGTGTGATCACTCAAAGGAATGGGTCTTTTTCTGCTTATGAAATTTGGTCCAATGGGACTTGTCAGAGTTTGTGGTCTACAAGTAATTAGGTGTGATAATATTTTGTTCCTATGTTGCATACAATACAGACATAAGAATAACTTTGGATCAACCAAAAACTTCCTTAAACAGGTCTGAATATTGTTCTATTCCTTTTTCTTTTCCTTTTTTCTTTTTTTTTCTTCTTCCTTTTCTTTTTCTTTTTTTTTTTCTTTTTTCCTTTTTTCCTTTTTTCCTTTTTTCTTCTTCTTTTCCTCTTTTTCTCTTTTTATTTTTCTCTTCTCCTTTTTCCTTTTCCTTTTCCTTTTCCTTTTCCTTTTCCTTTTCCTTTTCCTTTTCCTTTTCCTTTTCCTTTTCCTTTTCCTTTTTGTTTTTCTTTCTCTTTCTCTTTTTCTTTTTCTTTCTTTTTCTTCTTCTTTTTCTTTTTCTTTTTCTTTTTCTTCTTCTTTTTCTTTTTTCTTTATTTTATCTCTTTATCTTTTAATTTTCTTTTCCTTTCGCCTTTCCTTTTCTTTTTTTCCTTTTCTTTGCTGGAGGGAAGAAGGGGAAGGAGGTAATACATACACATACATATACACATACACATACACATATACATATACATACATACATATACATACATACGTATACATACATACATACATACATACACATGTATTTGTACATGTACTTATATACATACAGGGGGCAAGCATTAAAGAAGTCATTATCTCAATTGCTTCCCAAATTGAACTTCTGAGTCTAAAATGAATTCAAAGGGGCTGCTTAAATTAATTAATTAATTAATTAGGCAGTTGCCTACAACAGACAGAAGCCAGAGGAGAAAAGGAAAGCAAGAGGAGCAGAGGGTTAACATAAAGTTTTTTATCCAAAACTTTTTAAATATAAACAAAACAGTATTTTCTAACAAAGGAAAAATCAAAACTGATTTTGTTGTCGTTTTCCTTGCTGGAGCATTTTGCTTCAAATTTCAGTTTTCTCTGTTAATCTGATCAAGTCAATTACTTTATAATCATGTGCGTTGGCTTCTTCCAAGGAGGAAGATGAGGGTCAGTGGAGCTCTTTGGTGCAGAAGATTTACCTGCCAAAACTTTTCAAAACTGAAATCCTTCACAGGAAAATGTCACTCTCAGCTCTGCCAAGAAATGTCGACACTGTTTCTCTTTGTTTCATTCAGATACAAAACGACAAAATGTAGCTCCAGTTGGGTGATTTAATTTAAACAAACAAGCCTCTACTCCATGTCAAGGCGCTGATTCAAAACGACAACGCTTGTTTGGTTTCAATCAGAAATGTCAACATTTTTGGTGTGACATTTCTGATTCAAAAGTTTTCGGGACGTGCGTTTGTTTGAGATGGAGGGAGGGGTGATCTGTTTGCCATAGTTTATTTCTGTGTACCTTATGGATTTGTGTTCCACTGTTCATGGTAGGAAGCGGGATAGAAGGACCAGGGGAAAAGAAGGATGCATGCAGCCCATTGCCTCTACCACAACACACCAGTTTGAGATTTGCCTCTGCCCAAGCACATCGTTTGCCAGCAGTATGGCAGAGGTGGGTCACGTGGAGAAATCTAAAGGGAAATAATGGCTTGGAGTGATTTTTATCTAGGAGATTTTTCCAGAAAGCTTGTTCCCAGAATGCACAACAGGGCTAAGAGCAATACTCACCCAGCTACCAGAGAGGTGGTGGCAGGTATGCTGGTATCTTTTGGGTCACATAGAGCTCTCCTACCTGATTGGTGATAGATCAGCGTGCATGTTGTAGAAAAACACATCCCACACTAGGCATTTAAGGGACTATGGCATACAAATGCATTCACAGCTGCTGAGGGTCAAATAGGGTAGTCTTTGCGTCAGCTGACCCTGAATTCAGAACACTCAGATGACAACTTGCTATTACCATTTGTACCAGAGCAAAGGGGAGAAACACTGTGTACTTTGAGCCTCCTGTAATGCTTTGGGATGTGGATGGCAGCATATGACCATGGCACCATCACTTCCATCAAACACGCAGAGGTGCTCAGGTAGGACATTGCCAAGGTGCGTTCCCAGTGCTACCATCACCTGTAAGTACACTTCCATGGCTCCATTCCACAAATCTTCCCTTTTCTGGAGTTTCTCATCATCATCTGATTGCTCAGACAAACAAATTTGCTCTTGTGAGTAAAGATCTGTGAAACTGGCAACCCAGAAAACAGCATCATACAGGTTGCTGGTAGAGCAAGGATGGGAAAGCAAGGAATTGGCACAGCTGTTACCTACACATCCTCCAGCCCAGAGCTGAATTTGTGTTGAATTTGTGCACTATTACAAATTATTGGTGAAAGGGGCAGGCAGGCTTTAACCTTTACATTGCCAAAGGTGTTGAGAGTCCTAGCCTGTCCTCTCCAACACCAGAGATCAGTTCTTCATGTCTAGCCTAACCACCAGTTACCGCATCCTGAAGATCTCCTGCGCAGGGAGTGAGCCTGCAGCAGCTGTGTTGTGACATGGCATATATGGGGGAAGTGGAAGAGGAATATCTGAGGTGGGCTAAATAGCTCCAACCTGAGCCTCTCACCTCCTCTGCCTCTTCTCCCCTGCCCCCATCACTGCTGCTGTTGTGTCAGGTAGTGGCACTGTTGAGTACATTAACCCAGGGCTGAGCACTGCTGCAGCCACACCGAGTGTGAACGTGTGTGTGTGTGTGTGTGTGTGTGTGTGTGTGTGTGTGCTTGATCATTACCATTTATTCTCCTCCTGGATTCCCGCCACCATCCCAGCCCCCCTCCCACCCCCCATCCTCCCCCCTACCCGCCCCGAATGGCCCAACTCAGTGCAGCAAGACTCCGGGAGCGAGAGAAACAGGGCATGTAGAGAGACGGAGCCATCGGCCCCCCAGATCTGCTTAAACAAATCACCGTCCCTTGCAAGGAAGCGGGATGGGGGTGTGCGTGTGAACCAGACCAAAAAGACAAAACAGAAGACAGAAAGAGGAAAAAAAAAAAAAAAAAAAAAAAAAAAGCATAAAATCAAATAATAAATCTAACGGGGTGCAAAAAAGCGGCCTCCGGCTTCCCCCCTTACCGAGATCTGAGCGGGGAGAGGTGGGTGGGTGTGTGCGATCGCCGACCCTGCGCCCGTTAGGAAAACGGGGCTTCTCCCCCGCCTCCCCTTGCCCTCCCCCGGCGCGGCCCGGCGCGGAGCGGCGTGGGGCGGCGCGGGGCGGCGCGGAGCGGCGCGGAGGAGGGGGGAAGCGGGCGGCCGCAGCCCCGCAGCCTGCCGGAGCTCCGGCACCAGCAAGGGCCCCGCTCCGGAGACGAGAGCCAGAATAAAGAGAACAGCTTCCTCGCCGCCAAAGCAGCCTTTTTCTCGTCGCGGGTTTTGGGTTTTGTTTGTTTTTTTTTGTTTGTTTGTTTTTGGTTTTTGGTGGTTTTTTTTTTTTTTTTTTGTATATTTTTTTCTCTTGCTCTTTTCTTTCTCTCGTCCTTTTTTTTTTTTTTTTTTTTTTTTTTTTTTTTCTTTCTCTCTCTCTCTCTCTTAAAACTCTTCGCCGGGAAAAGCAAAACCGAAAACGCTTCCCCTCCCGCGCTCCCCTGCAAAAGGCCCCTCAAACAACCAACAACAAACAGAAAGAAAGAGAGAAAGAGAGAAAGAGAGAAAAAAAGAAAAGAAAGAGAGAAAGAAGGAGAGAAAGAAAGAGAGAAAGAAAGAGAGAAAGAAAGAGAGAGAGAAAGAAAAAGGAAGAAAGAAAGAAAGAAAGAAAGAAAGAAAGAAAGAAAGAAAGAAAGAAAGAAAGAAAGAAAGAAAGAAAGAAAGAAAGAAAGAAAGAAAGAAAGAAAGAAAGAAAGAAAGAAAAGCCCTCGCTACAAAAAAAAAAAAAAAAAAAAAAAAAAAAAAAAGGAGAGAAAGAGAGAGAGAGAGAAGGAAAAGCTAGAGAGACAGAGAGACAGAGACAAGCTCCACCGATTTTCAAATCCAGGATTTTACCCAGTGCATTGATTCTTTTTATTATTATTTTTATTTTTTCTCTCCCTCTTTTTTTTTTCTCCTTCCCCCCCCCCCCCCCCTTCCCCTTCGTCCCCCCCCCCCCCCCCTTCCCTCCCCCCCCCTTTCTCCTTCTTCCCACCCCCCTTTTCCTTTTCATTTTATTTTGGATCCTGCTAAAATTAGCCGGGACTGCTCTGGGTGTTGCGTGTTAATTTGATTTACTCCGGGATTCCGGCTTCCAAGACGCCATTTTCCCCCCTTCTCGCTCTATCTCTCTCTATTTATCTATCTATCATTTATCTGCCGAGCTATCTATCCGTCTGTCTGTCCGTCCATCTCCCTCTCCCCTGGTGCCTTCCCTCCTCCCCCCGCCCTCCTCCCTCTTCGCTCTGCGTGTGCTGCGCGGCCGTGCGCTCCCCTAATCTGACAGATGAACACCGCCATGGGTTTGCCGCAACACAAGCAAAAGCACCTTTGGGGGCTGTGGCGAGGGATTGAAACCGGGATCTAAAAGAGAAGAGAGAAGAAGGGGGGAATCCGAGGGAGGAGGAGGAGGAGGAAGAAAGAAGAAGAAGAGGACGCTGTTAAGAAGCCCCCACTGCCGTTTTGGGGATATGGGTTAGTAAAAAAAAAAAAAAAAAAAATCCAACAAAAAACTGAGCCATCGAGGAAAGGTCTGTCTGGGTGATACGGTTTGCAGGAGGGTCTTACCCTCCTCTCTTCTCCCCCCTCCCCACCTTTTTCCCTTCTGCATGCAAAAGTTAATGTCGTCCTCCTTTTTTTCGTGTTGTGACTTTGCAATGGCGCGGAAGGGGCTTTATTTATTTGGGGGGGCGGAAGGGAGGGGGGTAATTTCTCCTCTGTGCAATGCATGCGGTCCCTCTCCCCGAGACTCCTTCCCTCCCCAT